>NW_026138179.1:1200000-1712500 GCF_025592945.1 Manacus candei | reverse complement strand
CAATTCTATGACTGTCCACAAGGTGGCAGCAGTTCTATAAATTTTCAGTTGCAATTGCATTTTTTTTACAGCAGGTGGCGGCATTATAAAATTTCTTTAAGTGCAGTTCTTGTTTTCTGTCAGCAGGTGTCAGTATTTCATGTGAACTATATGGGTAATTACTGTTCTATGTCACCAGGTGGCAGTGTTGCTATGTGGTTTTCAAGTCATTGTGAATTTGGTTAAAATGAGGTCGTTTTTTCTGGTTTTTCTGTTAAAAATTCGATAATTGGTTCGAGTTGGATGGTCCTGTGAGTAAGCACTTGGCTAATTACATTTTTTGCAGGACCTGCGATTACCACATAATTACCTAATTACCATCGAATTAGGCTCTTCTCCTCATTTTAGTTTTTTGCACCGCACCAGAGAAAATTAAAATCTGGAGAGGAGCCTCAAAAAATTAAAATCAGGAGAGGAGCCTCAAAAAATTAAAATCAGGAGAGGAGCCTAAGAGAATTAAAATTAGGAGAAGAGCCTAAAAAAATTAAAATCAGGAAAAGAGCCTAAAAAAAAAAATCAGGAGAGGAACCTAAAAAAATAAAAATCAGAAGAAGACCCTAAAAAAATTAAAATCAGGAGAGGAGCCTAAAAAAATTAAAAACAGGAGAAGAGCCTAAGAGATATAAAATCAGGAGAGGAGCCTAACAAAATTAAAATCAGGAGAGGAGCCTAAAAAATTAAAATCAGCAGAAGAGCCTAAGAAATAAAATCAGGAGAGGAGCCTAAAAAAATTAAAATCAGGAGAGGAGTCTAAAAAATTAAAATCAGGAGAACAGCCTAAGAAATAAAATCAGAAGAAGAGCCTAAGAGAAACAAAATCAGGAGAAGAGCCTCAGAGAATTAAAATCAGGAGAGGAGCCTAAAAAAATTAAAAACAGGAGAAGAGTCTAAAAAATTTAGAATCAGGAGAAGAGCCTAAGAGAAATTAAAAACAGGAGAAGAGCCTAAGAGAAATAAAACCAGGAGAGGAGCTTAAAAAAATTAAAAACAGGAAAACAACCTAAGAGAAATTAAAATCAGGAGAGGAGCCTAAAAAAATTAAAAACAGGAGAAGAGCCTAAGAGAAATAAAATCAGAAGAAGAGCCTAAGAGAATTAAAAACAGGAGAAAAGCCTAAGAGAATTGAAATCAGGAGATGAGCCAACAAAAATTACAAACAGGAAAAGAGCCAAAAAAATAAAAATCAGGAGAAGAGCCGAAAAAAACTAAAATCAGGGGAGGAGGATAAAAAATTAAAATCAGGAGAAGAGCCTAAGAAATAAAATCAGGAGAAGAGCCTAAGAGAATTGAAATCAGGAGAGGAGCCTAAAAAAATTAAAATCAGGAGAGGAGTCTAAAAAAATTAAAATCAGGAGAAGAGCCTAAGAGAATTAAAATAAGGAGAGGAGCCTAAAAAATTAAAATCAGGAGAAGAGTCTAAGAGAAATTAAAATAAGGAGAGAAGCCTAAAAAAATTAAAATCAAGAGGGGAGCCTAAAAAAATTAAAATTAGGAGGGCAGCCTAAAAAAATTAAAAACAGGAGAAGACCCTAAGAAAAATTAATATCAGTAGAAGAGCCTAAGAAATAAAATCAGGAGAAGAACCTAAGAGAATTAAAATCAGGAGAAGGGCCTAAAAAAATTAAAAACAGGAGAAGAACCTAAGAGAAATTAAAATCAGGAGAGGAGCCTAAAATAACTAAAAACAGGAGAAGAGCCTACGAGAAATAAAACCAGGAGAAGAGCCTAAGAGAATTAAAAACAGGAGAAGAAACTAAGAGAAATGAAATCAGGAGAGGAGGCTAAAAAAATTGTAATCTGGAGAGGAGGATAAAAAATTAAAATGAGGAGAAGACCCTAAGAAATAAAATCAGGAGAAGAGCCTAAAGGAATTAAAATCAGGAGAAGAGCCTAAGAGAATTAAAATGAGGAGAGTACTTTAAAAAAATTAAAATCAGGAGAGGAGCCTAAAAAAATTAAAATCCGGAGAAGAGTCTAAAAAAATTAAAATCAGGAGAAGAGTCTAAGAGAATTAAAATAAGGAGAGGAGCCTAAAGAAATTAAAATCAGGAGAGGAGCCTAAAAAAATAAAATCAGGAGAAGAGCCTAAGAGAATTAAAACCAGGAGAAGAAGACCCTAAGAAAAATTAATATTAGGAGAAGAGCCTAAGAAATAAAATCAGGAGAAGAGTCTAAGAGAATTAAAATCAGGAGAAGAGCCTACAAAAATTCAAAAGAGGAGAAGAGCCTATGGGAATTAAAATAAGGAGAGGAGTCTAAAAAAATTAAATTCAGGAGAAGAGACTAAAAGAATTAAAATAAGGAGAGGAGCCTAAAAAAATTCAAAACAGGAAAAGAGTCTAGAAGAATTAAAATCAGGAGAAGACCCTAAGAAAAAGTAATATCAGGAGAAGAGCCTAAGAAATAAAATCAGGAGAAGAGCCTAAGAGAATTAAAATCAGGAGAAGAGCCTAAAAAAGGTAAAATCAGGAGAAGAGCCTAAAAAAATTAAAATCAGAAGAGTCTAAGAGAATGAAAAACAGGAGAAGAACCTAAGAGAAATAAAACCAGGAAAGGAGTCTAAAAAAATTAAAATGAGGAGAAGAACCTAAGGGAAATTAAAATCAGGAGAGGAGCCTAAAAAAATTAAAAACAGGTAAAGAGCCTAAGAGAAATAAAATCAGGAGAAGAGCCTAAAAAAAATTCAAAACAGGAGAAGAGCCTAAAAAAATTAAAAACAGGGGAAGAGCCTAAGAGTAATAAAACCAGGAGAGGAGCCTAAAAAAATTAAAATGAGGAAAAGAACCTAAGAGAAAAGAAAATCAGGACAGAAGCCTAAAAAAATTAAAAACAGGAGAAGAGCCTAAAAGAATAAAATCAGGAGAAGGGCCTAAGAGAATTAAAAACTGGAGAAGAGCCTAAAAAAATTAAAATCAGGAGAAGAACCTAAAAAAATTAAAATCAGGAGAAGAGTCTTAACAAATTAAAATCAGGAGAAGAGCCTAAAAAAATTAAAAACAGGAGAATAGCCTAAAAAAATTCAAAACAGGAGAAGAGCCTATGGGAATTAAAATAAGGAGAGGAGTCTAAAAAAATTAAAATCAGGAGAAGACCGTAAGAAAAATTAATATCAGGAGAACAGCCTAAGAAATAAAATAAGGAGAGGAGCCTAAAAAATTAAAATCAGGAGAAGAGTCTAAGAGAAATTAAAATAAGGAGAGAAGCCGAAAAAAATTAAAATCAGGAGGGGAGCCTAAAAAAATTAAACTCAGGAGAGGAGCCTAAAAAAACTAAAATCAGGAGAAGACCCTAAGAAAAATTAATATCAGGAGAAGAGCCTAAGAGAATTAAAATCAGGAGAAGAGCCTAAAAAAGGTAAAATCAAATAAAGAGTCTTAAAAAAATTAAAATCAGAAGAGTCTAAGAGAATGAAAAACAGGAAAAGAGCCTAAGAGAAATAAAACCAGGAGAGGAGTCTAAAAAAATTAAAATGAGGAGAAGAACCTAAGAGAAACCAAAATCAGGAGAGGAGCCTAAAAAAAATAAAAACAGGTAAAGAGTCTAAGAGAAATAAAATCAGGAGAAGAACCTAAAAAAGTTAAAATCAGGAGAAGAACCAAAAAAAATTCAAAACAGGAGAAGAGCCTATGGGAATTAAAATAAGGAGAGGAGCCTAAAAAAATTAAAATCAGGAGAAGAGTCTAAAAAAATTAAAATCAGGAGAGGAGCCTAAAAAAAATTAAAATCAGGAGAAGAGGCGAAGAGAATTAAAATCAGGAGAACACCCTAAGAAAAATTAATATCAGGAGAAGAGCCTAAGAAATAAAATCAGGAGAAGAGCCTAAGAGAATTAAAATCAGGACAAGAGCCTAAAAAAAATTAAAAACAGGAGAAGAGCATAAAAAAACTAAAAACCGGAGAAGAGTCTAAAAAAATTAAAATCATGAAAAGAGCCTAAGAAAATTAAAACCAGGAGAAGAGCCTAAAAAAAATTAAAAACAGGAGAAGAGCCTAAGAGTAATAAAACCAGGAGAGGAGCCTAAAAATACTAAAATCAGGAGAAGAGTCTTAACAAATTAAAATCAGGAGAAGAGCCTAAAAAATTTAAAATCAGAAGAGCCTAAAAAAATTCAAAACAGGAGAAGAGCCTATGGGAATTAAAATAAGGAGAGGAGCCTAAGAAAATTAAAATCAGGAGAAGAGTCTAAAAGAATTAAAATAAGGAGAGGAGCCTAAAAAAAATTAAAACCAGGAGAAGAGCCTAAGAGAATTAAAATCAGGAGAAGACCCTAAGAAAAATTAATATCAGGAGAAGAGCCTAAGAAATAAAATCAGGAGAAGAGCCTAAGAAAATTAAAATCAGGAGAAGAGCCTAAAAAAATTCAAAACAGGAGAAGAGTCTAAGAGAAATAAATTCAGAAGAGTCTAAGAGAATGAAAAACAGGAGAAGAGTCTAAGAGAAATAAATCCAGGAGAAGAACGTAAAAAAGTTAAAAACAGGAGAGGAGGATAAAAAATAAAATCAGGAGAAGACCCTAAGAAATAAAATCAGGAGAAGAGCCTAAGAGAATTAAAATTAGGAGATGAGCCAACAAAAATTACAAACAGGAAAAGAGCCTAAAAAAATTAAAATCAGGACAGGAGCTTAAAAAAATTAAAATCAGGAGAGGAGCCTAAAAAATTAAAATCAGGAGAAGAGCCTAAGAAATAAAATCAGGAGAAGAGCCTAAGAGAATTAAAATCAGGAGAAGAGCCTAAAAAAATTAAAAACAGGAGAAGAGCCTAAAAGAAATAAAATCAGGAGAAGAGCCTAAGAGAATTAAAAACAGGAGAAGAGCCTAAAAGAAATAAAACCAGGAGAGGAGTTTAAAAAAATTAAAATCAGGAGAGGAGCCTAAGAGAAATTAAAATCAGGAGAGGAGCATAAAAAATTAAAATCAGGAGAAGACCCTAAGATATAAAACCAGGAGAAGAGCCTAAGAAAATTAAAATCAGGAGAACAGCCTAAAAAAAAATTAAAAACAGGAGAAGAGCATAAAAAAATTAAAAACAGGAGTAGAGTCTAGAAAAATTAAAATCATGAAAAGAGCCTAAGAGAAATTGAAACAAGGAGAGGAGCCTAAAAAAATTAAAAAGAGGAGAAGAGCCTAAGAGTAATAAAATCAGAAGAGCCTAAGAGAATTAAAATCAGGAGAAGAGCCTAAGAGTAATAAAACCAGGAGAGGAGTCTAAGAGAATAAAAAACAGGAAAAGAACCTAAGAGAAATTAAAATCAGGAGCGAAGCCTAAAACAATTAAAAACAGGAGAAGAGCCTAAGAAAATTGAAATCAGGAGAGGAGCCTAAAAAAATTAAAATCAGGAGAGGAATCTAAAAAAATTTAAATCAGGAGAGGAACCTAAAAAAATTAAAATCAGGTGAAGAGTCTTAACAAATTAAAAACAGGAGAAGAGCCTAAAAAAATTCAAATCAGGAGAAGAACCTAAGGGAATTAAAATAAGGAGAGGAGTCTAAAAAGTAAAAATCAGGAGAAGAGTCTAAGAGAAATTAAAGTAAGGAGAGGAGTCTAAAAAATTGAAATCAGGAGAGGAGCCTAAAAAAATTAAAATCAAGAGAAGAGTCTAAGAGAATTAAAATCAGGAGAAGAGCCTAAAAAAATTAAAATCAGAAGAGCCTAAGAGAATGAAAAATAGGAGAAGAGTCTAAGAGAAATAAAATCAGGAGAAGAACCTAAAAGAAATTAAAATCAGGAGAAGACCCTAAAAAACTTAAAAACAGGAAAAGAGCCTAAGAGAAATAAAATCAGGAGAAGAGTCTAAGAGAATTAAAATCAGGAGAAGAGCCTAAGAGAATTAAAACCAGGAGAGGAGTTTAAAAAAATTAAAATCAGGAGAGGAGCCTAAGAGAATTAAAAACAGGAGAGGAGCATAAAAAATTAAAATGAGGAGAAGACCCTAAGAAATAAAACCAGGAGAGAAGAGCCTAAAAAAATTAAAACCAGGAGAGGGGTCTAAAAAAATTAAAAACAGGAAAAGAACCTAAGAGAAATTAAAATCAGGAGAGAAGCCTAAAAAAATTAAAAAGAGGAGAAGAGGTTAAGAAAAATAAAATCAGGAGAAGGGCCTAAGAGAATTAAAAACTGGAGAAGAGCCTAAGACAATGGAATTTAGGAGAGGAGCCTAAAAAAATTAAACTCAGGAGAGGAGCCTAAAAAAACTAAAATCAGGAGAAGACCCTAAGAAAAATTAATATCAGGAGAAGAGCCTAAGAGAATTAAAATCAGGAGAAGAGCCTAAAAAAGGTAAAATCAAATAAAGAGTCTTAAAAAAATTAAAATCAGAAGAGTCTAAGAGAATGAAAAACAGGAAAAGAGCCTAAGAGAAATAAAACCAGGAGAGGAGTCTAAAAAAATTAAAATGAGGAGAAGAACCTAAGAGAAACCAAAATCAGGAGAGGAGCCTAAAAAAAATAAAAACAGGTAAAGAGTCTAAGAGAAATAAAATCAGGAGAAGAACCTAAAAAAGTTAAAATCAGGAGAAGAACCAAAAAAAATTCAAAACAGGAGAAGAGCCTATGGGAATTAAAATAAGGAGAGGAGCCTAAAAAAATTAAAATCAGGAGAGGAGCCTAAAAAAAATTAAAATCAGGAGAAGAGGCGAAGAGAATTAAAATCAGGAGAACACCCTAAGAAAAATTAATATCAGGAGAAGAGCCTAAGAAATAAAATCAGGAGAAGAGCCTAAGAGAATTAAAATCAGGACAAGAGCCTAAAAAAAATTAAAAACAGGAGAAGAGCATAAAAAAACTAAAAACCGGAGAAGAGTCTAAAAAAATTAAAATCATGAAAAGAGCCTAAGAAAATTAAAACCAGGAGAAGAGCCTAAAAAAAATTAAAAACAGGAGAAGAGCCTAAGAGTAATAAAACCAGGAGAGGAGCCTAAAAATACTAAAATCAGGAGAAGAGTCTTAACAAATTAAAATCAGGAGAAGAGCCTAAAAAATTTAAAATCAGAAGAGCCTAAAAAAATTCAGAACAGGAGAAGAGCCTATGGGAATTAAAATAAGGAGAGGAGCCTATGAAAATTAAAATCAGGAGAAGAGTCTAAAAGAATTAAAATAAGGAGAGGAGCCTAAAAAAAATTAAAACCAGGAGAAGAGCCTAAGAGAATTAAAATCAGGAGAAGACCCTAAGAAAAATTAATATCAGGAGAAGAGCCTAAGAAATAAAATCAGGAGAAGAGCCTAAGAAAATTAAAATCAGGAGAAGAGCCTAAAAAAATTCAAAACAGGAGAAGAGTCTAAGAGAAATAAATTCAGAAGAGTCTAAGAGAATGAAAAACAGGAGAAGAACGTAAAAAAGTTAAAAACAGGAGAGGAGGATAAAAAATAAAATCAGGAGAAGACCCTAAGAAATAAAATCAGGAGAAGAGTCTAAGAGAATTAAAATTAGGAGATGAGCCAACAAAAATTACAAACAGGAAAAGAGCCTAAAAAAATTAAAATCAGGAGAAGACCCTAAAAAAATAAAATCAGGAGAGGAGCCTAAAAAAATTAAAATCAGGACAGGAGCTTAAAAAAATTAAAATCAGGAGAGGAGCCTAAAAAATTAAAATCAGGAGAAGAGCCTAAGAAATAAAATCAGGAGAAGAGCCTAAGAGAATTAAAATCAGGAGAAGAGCCTAAGAGAATTAAAATCAGGAGAAGAGCCTAAAAAAATTAAAAACAGGAGAAGAGCCTAAGAGAAATAAAATCAGGAGAAGAGCCTAAGAGAATTAAAAACAGGAGAAGAGCCTAAAAGAAATAAAACCAGGAGAGGAGTTTAAAAAAATTAAAATCAGGAGAGGAGCCTAAGAGAAATTAAAATCAGGAGAGGAGCATAAAAAATTAAAATCAGGAGAAGACCCTAAGATATAAAACCAGGAGAAGAGCCTAAGAAAATTAAAATCAGGAGAACAGCCTAAAAAAAAATTAAAAACAGGAGAAGAGCATAAAAAAATTAAAAACAGGAGTAGAGTCTAGAAAAATTAAAATCATGAAAAGAGCCTAAGAGAAATTGAAACAAGGAGAGGAGCCTAAAAAAATTAAAAAGAGGAGAAGAGCCTAAGAGTAATAAAATCAGAAGAGCCTAAGAGAATTAAAATCAGGAGAAGAGCCTAAGAGTAATAAAACCAGGAGAGGAGTCTAAGAGAATAAAAAACAGGAAAAGAACCTAAGAGAAATTAAAATCAGGAGCGAAGCCTAAAACAATTAAAAACAGGAGAAGAGCCTAAGAAAATTGAAATCAGGAGAGGAGCCTAAAAAAATTAAAATCAGGAGAGGAATCTAAAAAAATTTAAATCAGGAGAGGAACCTAAAAAAATTAAAATCAGGTGAAGAGTCTTAACATATTAAAAACAGGAGAAGAGCCTAAAAAAATTCAAATCAGGAGAAGAGCCTAAGGGAATTAAAATAAGGAGAGGAGTCTAAAAAGTAAAAATCAGGAGAAGAGTCTAAGAGAAATTAAAGTAAGGAGAGGAGTCTAAAAAATTGAAATCAGGAGAGGAGCCTAAAAAAATTAAAATCAGGAGAAGAGCCTAAGAGAATTAAAATCAGGAGAAGAGCCTAAAAAAATTAAAATCAGAAGAGCCTAAGAGAATGAAAAATAGGAGAAGAGTCTAAGAGAAATAAAATCAGGAGAAGAACCTAAAAGAAATTAAAATCAGGAGAAGACCTTAAAAAACTTAAAAACAGAAAAAGAGCCTAAGAGAAATAAAATCAGGAGAAGAGTCTAAGAGAATTAAAATCAGGAGAAGAGCCTAAGAGAATTAAAACCAGGAGAGGAGTTTAAAAAAATTAAAATCAGGAGAGGAGCCTAAGAGAATTAAAAACAGGAGAGGAGCATAAAAAATTAAAATGAGGAGAAGACCCTAAGAAATAAAACCAGGAGAGAAGAGCCTAAAAAAATTAAAACCAGGAGAGGGGTCTAAAAAAATTAAAAACAGGAAAAGAACCTAAGAGAAATTAAAATCAGGAGAGAAGCCTAAAAAAATTAAAAAGAGGAGAAGAGGCTAAGAAAAATAAAATCAGGAGAAGGGCCTAAGAGAATTAAAAACTGGAGAAGAGCCTAAGACAATGGAATTTAGGAGAGGAGCCTAAAAAAATTAAAATCAGGAGAGGAGCCTAAAAAAAATAAAATCAGGAGAAGAGTCTTAACAAATTAAAAACAGGAGAAGAGCCTAAAAAAATTCAAAACAGGAGAAGAGCCTATGGGAATTAAAATAAGGAGAGGAGCCTAAAAAAATTAAAATCAGGAGAAGAGCCTAAGAGAATTAAAATCAGGAGAAGAGCCTAAGAAAAATTAATATCAGGAGAAGAACCTAAGAAATAAAATCAGGAGAAGAGCCTAAGGAAATGAAAATCAGGAGAAGAGCCTAAGAGTGAAAATCAGGAGAAGAGCCTAAAAAAATTAAAATCAGAAGTGTCTAAGAGAATGAAAAACAGGAAAAGAGCCTAAGAGAAATAAAACCAGGAGAGGAGTCTGAAAAATTAAAATGAGGAGAAGAACCGAAGAGAAATTAAAATCAGGAGAGGAGTCTAACAAAAATAAAAACAGGCAAAGAGCCTAAGAGAAATAAAATCAGGAGAAGAGTCTAAAAAAATTAAAATCAGGAGAGGAGCATAAAAAAATTAAAATCAGGAGAAGAGTCTTAACAAATTAAAATCAGGAGAAGAGCCTAAAAAAATTAAAATCAGGACAAGAGCCTAAAAAAATTCAAAACAGGAGAAGAGCCTATGGGAATTAAAATAAGGAGAGGAGCCTAAAAAAATTAAAATCAGGAGAAGAGTCTAAGAGAATAAAGATAAGGAGAAGAGCCTAAAAACATTAAAATCAGGAGAAGAGTCTAAGAGAATTAAAAGCAGGAGAAGAGCCTAGGAGAATTAAAAGCAGGAGAAGAGCCTAAGAAAATTAAAATCAGGAGAAGAGCCTAAGAGAATTAAAATCAGGAGAGGAGCCTAAAAAAATTAAAATTAGGAGACAAGTCTAAGAGAATTAAAATAAGGAGAGGAGCCGAAAAAAATTAAAAACAGGAGAAGAGCCTAAAAAAATTAAAATCAGAAGAGCCTAAGAGAATTAAAAGCAGGAGAAGAGCCTAGGAGAATTAAAAGCAGGAGAAGAGCCTAGGAGAATTAAAAGCAGGAGAAGAGCCTAAGAGAATTAAAAGCAGGAGAAGAGCCTAAAAAAAATTTAAAACAGGAGGAGTGCCTAAAAAATAAAAATTTAGGAGAAGAGCATAAAAAAAAAGAAAAACAGAAGAACAGCCTAAAAAAATTAAAACAGGAGAAGACCCTAAGAGAAATGAAATCAGGAAAGTAGTCTCAAAAAATTAAAAACAGGAGAAGAGCCTAAAAAAATTAAAATCAGGAGAGTCTAAGAGAATGAAAAACAGGAAAAGAGCCTAAGAGAAATAAAACCAGGAGAGGAGTCTAAAAAAATTAAAATGAGGAGAAGAACCTAAGAGAAATTAAAAACAGGAGAGGAGCCTAAAAAAAATAAAAACAGGTAAAGAGTCTAAGAGAATTAAAAACAGGAGAAGAGCCTATGAGAAATAAAACCAGGAGAGGAGTTTAAAAAAATTTAAAAAAGGAGAGGAACCTAAAAAAATTAAAATCAGGAGAGGAGCATAAAAAATTAAAATCAGGAGAAGAGTCTAAAAAAAATTAAAAACAGGAGAAGAGCCTAAGAGAAATAAAACCAGGAGAAGAGCTCAAAAAAAATAAAAACAGGAGAAGAACCTAAGAGAAATTAAAATCAGGAGAGGAGCCTAAAAAAACTAAAAACAGGAGAAGAGCCTACAAGAAATAAAATCAGGAGAAGAGCCTAAGAGAATTTAAAACAGGAGAAGAGAGTAAGAGAATTGAAATCAGGAGAGGAGGCTAAAAAAATTATAATCGGGAGAGGAGGATAAAAAATTAAAATGAGGAGAAGACCCTAAGAAATAAAATCCGGAGAAGAGCCTAAAGGAATTAAAATCAGGAGAAGAGCCTAAAGGAATTAAAATCAGGAGAAGAGCCTAAGAGAATTAAAAACAGGACAAGAGCCTAAGAGAATTAAAATCAGGAGAAGACCCTAAGGAAAATTAATATCAGGAGAAGAGCCTAAAAAAATTAAAATCAGGAGAAGAGACTAAGAAAAATGAAAATCAGGAGAAGAACCGAGCAACAATTAAAATCAGAAGAGCCTAAAAAAATTAAAATCAGGAGAAGAGTCTAAGAGAAATTAAAATCAGGAGAAGAGCCTAAGAGAATTAAAAACAGGAGAAGAGCCTAAGAGAATTAAAAACAGGACAAGAGCCTAAGAGAATTAAAAACAGGAGAAGAGCCTAAGAGAATTAAAAACAGGACAAGAGCCTAAGAGAATTAAAAATAGGAGAAGAGCCTAAGAGAAATAATACTAGGAGAGGAGTCTAAAAAATTTAAAATCAGGAGAGGAGGATAAAAATTAAAATCAGGAGAAGAGTCTAAAAAAAATAAAATCAGGAGAAGAGCCTAAGAGAATTAAAATCAGGAGAAGAGCCTAAGAAAAACAAAATCAGGAGAGGAGCCTAAAAAAAATTCAAAACAGGAGAAGAGTCTAAGAGAATTAAAATAAGGAGAGGAGCCTAAAAAAATTAAAAACAGGAGAGGAGCCTAAAAATTTAAAATCAGGAGAAGAGCATAAGAATTAAAATCAGGAGAAGAGCCTAAGAGAATTGAAATCAGGAGAAGAGCCTAAAGAAATTAAAAAGAGGAGAGGAGCCTAAAAAAATTAAAATCAGGAGAAGAGCCTAAGAGAAATAAAATCAGGAGAGGAGCCTGAGAAGAGAGCAAGAGAATTAAAAGCAGGAGAAGGGAGCAAGAGAATTAAAAGTTGGAGAAGAGACTAAGACTTATAAGCAGGGGACGAGAGTGAGAGAAGTAAAAGCAGGGGACGAGAGTGAGAGAAGTAAAAGCAGGGGACGAGAGTGAGAGAAGTAAAAGCAGGGGACGAGAGTGAGAGAAGTAAAAGCAGGGGACGAGAGTGAGAGAAGTAAAAGCAGGGGACGAGAGTGAGAGAAGTAAAAGCAGAAGAGACTAAGAGAATGAAAAGCAGGAGAAGTGAGCAAGAGAATCAAAAGCAGAATAAGAGACTAAGAGAATCAAAAGCAGAATAAGAGAAGCAAGAGAAATAAAAGCAGGATAAAAGAGTAAGAGAAATAAAAGCAGGAGAGCAAGAGAATTAAAAGGAGGAGAAGAGAGCAAGAGTATTAAAAGGAGGAGAAGAGAGCAAGAGAATTAAAAGCAAGACAAGTGACTAAGAGAAGAGATTAAGAGAAGTGACTAAGAGAAATGAAGGCAAGAGAAGAGAGAGAAGAGAGATGAAGATGAGCAAGGGAAAGAAGGGAAGAGAAAAACAGAAAAGACTACATGACAGAAAATAAAGACAGGAGCCAAAGAGGGGGAAAAACCCCAAAGAGGGGAAAAGTCCCCAAACCTTTATTGCAACTTTATTGAATGACTTGTGACCTTGTGAAATACACAAGGCTAGTACAGAAGTTACAACACAGGTTGGTATCCAAGTTACAACACAGGACAGCATACAAGTTACAATACAGTTCACAACACAGGTTGGTATCCAAGTTACAACACAGGACAGCATACAAGTTACAATACAGTTCACAACACAGGTTGGTATCCAAGTTACAACACAGGACAGCATACAAGTTACAATACAGTTTACAACACAGGTTAGTATCCAAGTTACAGCACTCCCTCAGGAATGTGGTTCCTGGGAAGGCTCAAAAATCAAAAAATCATCCTGCCTGGCAAAACCCGGGTCCCGGGATGGCCTGCACCCAAACTTTGGCGATGAACATCGCCTCGCAGACCGGCAGGGACCTAGGAAAAAATACCCCAGCCGGGGGGGAAAAAAAAAAAAAATCCCCCAGTTGAGGTTTTTTTTATTCTAAAGCTAAAATGGTGTAAAAAATCCTGAAAGAGAAACAGCACAAACAGCGGGTTAGAATACTACATTACAGGGACCCAGCCCCTCCATCCCCACACCTCCACCCCTCCCTTAAGCTGCAAGTCAGCCCTGAATATCGGCGTACGCTCAAAATGCTGCTCGGGAACGGGGTTCCCGGGAAACCTCAAAAATGAAAATATCATCCTGCCTGGCAAAACCCAGGTCCCGAGTCGGCCTGTGCCCAAACATTGGCGATGAACATTGCCTCGCAGACCGACCGGGACCTAGGAAAAAAAACCCCAGCTGGGAGGAAAAAAAAAAAATTCCCCAGCTTGGGTTTTTTTATTCTAAAGTTAAAATGGTGGAAAAAATCCTGAAAGAGAAACAAACACAAGGTTAGAGTACTACATTACACGCACCCAACCCCTCCATCACCACACCCTCACCCCTCCCTTGAGCCGCAAGCCAACCCTGAATATCGGTGCACACTCAAAATGCTGCCTTGGGAACACGCTGGTTCCTGAGAAGCCTCAAAAATGAAAAAATTGGCCTGCCTGAAACCAGGTCCCGGGTCAGCCTGTGCCCAAACCTTGGTGATGAACATCACCTTGCAGACCAGCTGGGACCTGGGAAAAAAACCCCAGGGGGGGGGGGGGGGGGGGAAAATCCCCCGGCTGGGGTTTTTTTATTCTAAAGCTAAAATTATCTAACAACAACCTGAAAGAGAAACAACACAAACACAAGGTTAGAATACTACATTACACACATCCAACCTCTCCACCACTCCCTTAAGCCGCAAGCCAGCCCTGAATATCGGCGTACGCTCAAAATGCTGCCTTGGGAACGGGGTTCCCGGGAAGCCTCAAAAATCAAAAAATCATCCTGCCTGACAAAACCCAGGTCCCGGGTCGGCCTGTGCCCAAACATTGGTGATGAACATCGCCTCGCAGACTGGCTGGGACCTAGGAAAAAAAACCCCAGTGGGGGGGGGGAAAAAAACCACCCCGGTTGGGGTTTTTTTATTCTAAAGCTAAAATGGTGGAAAAAATCCTGAAAGAGAAACAAACACAAGGTTAGAATACTACATCACACACACCCATCCCCTGCATTGCCACACCTCCACCATACCCCAAAGCCGCAAGCCAACCCTGAATATCGGCGCACACTCAAAATGCTCCCTTGGGAACGTGGTTCCCGTGGAGCCTCAAAAAAAAACTCCAAAAAGAAACAAATTGCCAAGCCTGACAAAACACGCATGCCGCTCATGCCCGAGCACACCCCTCACAGCATTACAAGACAGTATCAATGACAGAATATCAAAAGCAAAACAAAGTAAGGTACAAAGCTATACAATTCCTAACTGATGCACAGCAATACAACACTATGACATTCACATACAGAGCAATACAATTGCAAATATAGAAGTATACCAGACAGAACATTACACGGCAATACAAGTGACACGACATAAAAACTGCTACAAACAAAGGCGCAACAATATACAATTCCTGACAAACGGAACGCGACGCCGTGACGTTCAGATAAGGACCGATACGACTACAACTATACAAGTGTATGATACAGAGTGGTACAAGGCAATACAAATGACAACATAAACGGTGGCTGGACTTTTCCTATTCTAGTTGTAAAATACAATAACTACGCCTAAGAAGCAACCTGCAACACTAAATAAACATATATGATGCTACACGATGCAGTCCAGAAGTCATTGGGCAGGGACTCCCTGTGGCTCTCAGAAGTTTCCATCGATGATCGCTCGGACGATCTCTCCCCAGTCGCCGGAAGTTCCGGGAAAACCGATGCCGTCTTTCACCCCAGGAACCTGAGGCTCCTTTGGGTGGCTGTAAGACAAAAGGGAAGGGACTCTGAAGTGTGCCTTCTGTGACCTTGGATTTACCCCCAAACTGAGTCTATACATTTTATAAGCCCAAAGACCCCTGACAAATGCCCATACCATAGACATTGTTTGCTACTCTACCTAGCTGTGACTCTATACACCCAAGCAGGGCATCGCAAGACAATCCTGCTCACAGACTGTACAGCCGTAGGCTCAACTGTCTAAGGGAACTGACATGTTGATGTGAGACTGAGCAATATTCTATCTACCCACTGATCCACATAGCAGGGCAGAGCAGTTCCAGGTTGACCCCAAGTGAGACACCCCATACCTGTGATGACACACACCATGTGACACAATTAAGAGAAAAAGGACACAAACATGGAGGAGACAAAGGACGTGACACAGACCGGAACTGCTCTGCCCTGCACACGGGAATCCAATGATACAAAGTAAGCCCTTCCTTTGAGGTCTCTAAATAACCTGCTACAGGACACCCATTGCACCATACTAATTGCAAAAATCCCTCCGGGCAATGCACATACTTGCCCCGACTCCCAACCCCTCTCTGGGTCTTTGCCCTGCACTTATCTTTCTGAGAGCCAGGGCTGTGAATCCATCTTCAATGCACAGGAGGGGCACCTGGGCTGGTGCAGAGGTTCCTGTTGTCATGAGAGTACTCGAAGTCAACTGTGAAAAAGAAAACCATACACAATATCTGAGTAGTGTGGCACAGGGCTGGAACCCCAGTGATCCCCCTACTCACCATCACCGAGGCCCTGACCGGAGTCCAACACTGTGGCTGTCACCTTCCGGGATACCTGAGTGAGTGAGACACAAATTCGAAGGCATCTCTAAAGTTGCAGTGAATCCCTGCTCCTCCTGCTGCCTCCCCAACTCACCTAGAAGGCTCCTCTCTCTTCAGCTGCTCCCAAGATCGCCCCTGCAAATGAAATGGTTAAATGCTCAAACACTGAGCTCTCAAACATTAGGGATGGCTCACAAGGAAAGTCAAAAACCTCTAAACCCCATCAGACTGCACGCCGAAGCATTGCTACACACTGTGAAGTGGACAGACGGCCGTTGCAAGACAACCCAGACATGGAGGCTTGTGCTGATGTACTGCCTCATACTGGCTATCTCGGGCTCCTTTAGCTTGACCTCTGATCGGATGGACCTTCGGCACCTTCAGCAGACAGGCAAAGGGTTGTGCATCGCCTAGAAAAAAAATTAAACAGTTACAACATACATGCATAGATTGACCACATAGA
This sequence comes from Manacus candei, assembly GCF_025592945.1. Lineage (NCBI taxonomy): Eukaryota > Metazoa > Chordata > Aves > Passeriformes > Pipridae > Manacus > Manacus candei. The sequence continues at coordinate 1,696,393 of NW_026138179.1, read as the reverse complement.
TGACATCCTAAAACTAACTCCAAATTCGGCTGGGGAGTAAAATTCTCACCTCGCTCGTCTCCCTGCTGAGCCGCTACACCTCGAGACCGATTGGGCCCCATCTGGAAAATAAAGAACAAAAAGGCACAAGATAAAGGACTCCTATGGCTCAAACTGACATCCTTCATCCAACACCTAATACAACCTTCTTCCCAGGCTGCTTCAGCTTGTTTCAGTCTGGGGTACACTGTGTCCACTTATCTGAAAAAAAAACAACAAAAAACAAAGGGTTAGTCAGGTCACCCACATGGTCTCTGAGACCTTAACCACTTCAAAGAACTCATTTCCACTGAGCGAGTGAGAACTCTGACCACAGCATACAAGAATACAAATGACAACCCAGCTTCAAGGCCCTGCTATCCAAGTACCATCAGCTCCACAACACTCAGCTATAATGATTGCACATGAGTTGTGGACACCTGCTCCATCCGGCAGGACCGTACAGCCATCGGTTCGACTGTCTGAGGGAACTGACATGTTGATGTGAGACTAAGCAATATTCTATCTACCCACTGAACCACGTAGCAGGGCAGAGCAGTTCCAGGCTGACCCCAAGTGAGACACCCCATACCTGTGATGACACACACCATGTGACACAATTAAGAGACAAAGGACACAAACATGGAGGAGACAAAGGATGTGACACAGACCGGAACTGCTCTGCCCTGCAGATGGGAATCCAATGATACAAAGTAAGCCCTTCCTTTGAGGTCTCTAAATAACCTGCTACAGGACACCCATTGCACCATACTAATTGCAAAAATCCCTCCAGGCGATGCACATACTTGCACCGACTCCCAACCCCTCTCCGGGTCTTTGCCCTGCACTTATCTTTCGAGAACCGGGGATGTGAATCCATCTTTGATGCAGAAGAGGGGCACCTGGGTTGGCTCAGAGGTTCCTGTCATCCTGAGAGTACTCGGAGTCAACTGCAAGAAACAAAACCAGACACCATATCTGAGTAGTGTGGCACATGGCCCCAGCCCCGATGATCCCTCTACTCACCGGCACCGAGGTAGGTCCTCGTGTCGCTGGCTCTGACCAGACTTGGACAATATGCTGCCACCTTCCAGGATACCTGAGTGAGTGAGACACAAAATTCGAAGGCATCTCTAAAGCTGCAGTGGATTCCCGCTCCTCCTGCTGCCTCCCCAACTCACCTAGAAGGCTCCTCTCTCTTCAGCTGCTCCCAAGATCGCCCCTGCAAACGAAATGGGTAAATGCTCAAACACTGAGCTTTCAAACATTTAGGGATGGCTCACAAGGAAAGTCAAAAACCTCTAAACCCCATCAGACTGCACGCCGAAGCATTGCTACACACTGTGAAGTGGACAGACGGCCGCTGCAAGACAACCCAGACATGGAGGCTTGTGCTGATGTACTGCCTCATACTGGCTATCTCGGGTTCCTTTAGCTTGACCTCTTATAGGATGGACCTTAGGCACCTTCAGCAGACAGGCAAAGGGTTGTGTATCACCTAGAAAAAAAATTAAACAGTTACAACATACATGCATAGATTGACCACATAGATGACATCCTAAAACTAACTCCAAATTAGACTGGGGAGTAAAATTCTCACCTCGCTCGTCTCCCTGCTGAGCCGCTACGCCTTGAGACCGATTGGGCCCCATCTGGAAAATAAAGAAAAAAAAGGCACAAGATAAAAGACTCCTATGGCTCAAACTGACATCCTTCATCCAACACCCAAGACAACCTTCTTCCCAGGCTGCTTCAACTCGTCTCGGTCTGGGGTACACTGTGTCCACTTATCTGAAAAGAAAAAAAAAAAAACAAACAAAGGGTTAATCAGGTCACCCACATGGTCACTGAGACCTTAACCACTTCAAAGAACTCATTTCCACTGAGCGAGTGAGAACTCTGACCGCAGCATACAAGAATACAAATGACAACCCAGCTTCAAGGCCCTGCTATCCAAGTACCATCAGCTCCACAACACTCAGCTATAATGATTGCAAACGAGTTATGGACACCTGCTCCATCCGGCAGGACAGTACAGCCATTGGTTCGACTGACTAAGGCAACTGACATGTTGATGTGGGACCCTGAGCAATATTCTATCTACCCACTGAACCACGTAGCAGGGCAGAGCAGTTCCAGGTTGACCCCAAGTGAGACACCCCATACCTGTGATGACACACACCATGTGACACAATTAAGAGACGAAGGACACAAAACATGGAGGAGACAAAGGACGTGACACAGACCGGAACTGCTCTGCCCTGCACACGGGAATCCAATGATACAAAGTAAGCCCTTCCTTTGAGGTCTCTAAATAACCTGCTACAGGACACCCATTGCACCATACTAATTGCAAAAATCCCTCCGGGCAATGCACATACTTGCCCCGACTCCCAACCCCTCTCTGGGTCTTTGCCCTGCACTTATCTTTCTGAGAGCCAGGGCTGTGAATCCATCTTCAATGCACAGGAGGGGCACCTGGGCTGGTGCAGAGGTTCCTGTTGTCATGAGAGTACTCGAAGTCAACTGTGAAAAAGAAAACCATACACAATATCTGAGTAGTGTGGCACAGGGCTGGAACCCCAGTGATCCCCCTACTCACCATCACCGAGGCCCTGACCGGAGTCCAACACTGTGGCTGTCACCTTCCGGGATACCTGAGTGAGTGAGACACAAATTCGAAGGCATCTCTAAAGTTGCAGTGAATCCCTGCTCCTCCTGCTGCCTCCCCAACTCACCTAGAAGGCTCCTCTCTCTTCAGCTGCTCCCAAGATCGCCCCTGCAAATGAAATGGTTAAATGCTCAAACACTGAGCTCTCAAACATTAGGGATGGCTCACAAGGAAAGTCAAAAACCTCTAAACCCCATCAGACTGCACGCCGAAGCGTTGCTACACACTGTGAAGTGGACAGACAGCCGTTGCAAGACAACCCAGACATGGAGGCTTGTGCTGATGTACTGCCTCATACTGGCTATCTCGGGCTCCTTTAGCTTGACCTCTGATCGGATGGACCTTAGGCACCTTCAGCAGACGGGCAAAGGGTTGTGCATCGCCTAGAAAAAAAATTAAACAGTTACAACATACATGCATAGATTGACCACATAGATGACATCCTAAAACTAACTCCAAATTCGGCTGGGGAGTAAAATTCTCACCTCGCTCATCTCCCTGCTGAGCTGCTACGCCTTGAGACCGATTGGGCCCCATCTGGAAAATAAAGAACAAAAAGGCACAAGATAAAGGACTCCTATGGCTCAAACTGACATCCTTCATCCAACACCCAAGACAACCTTCTTCCCAGGCTGCTTCAACTCGTCTCGGTCTGGGGTACACTGTGTCCACTTATCTGAAAAGAAAAAAAAAAAACAAACAAAGGGTTATTCAGGTCACCCACATGGTCACTGAGACCTTAACCACTTCAAAGAACTCATTTCCACTGAGCGAGTGAGAACTCTGACCGCAGCATACAAGAATACAAATGACAACCCAGCTTCAAGGCCCTGCTATCCAAGTACCATCAGCTCCACAACACTCAGCTATAATGATTGCAAACGAGTTATGGACACCTGCTCCATCCGGCAGGACAGTACAGCCATTGGCTCGACTGACTAAGGTAACTGACATGTTGATGTGGGACCCTGAGCAATATTCTATCTACCCACTGATCCACGTAGCAGGGCAGAGCAGTTCCAGGCTGACCCCAAGTGAGACACCCCATACCTGTGATGACACACACCATGTGACACAATTAAGAGACGAAGGACACAAAACATGGAGGAGACAAAGGATGTGACACAGACCTGAACTGCTCTGCCCTGCAGATGGGAATCCAATGATACAAAGTAAGCCCTTCCTTTGAGGTCTCTAAATAACCTGCTACAGGACACCCATTGCACCATACTAATTGCAAAAATCCCTCCGGGCAATGCACATACTTGCCCCGACTCCCAACCCCTCTCTGGGTCTTTGCCCTGCACTTATCTTTCCGAGAGCCGGGGATGTGAATCCATCTTTGATGCAGAGGAGGGGCACCTGGGCTGGCTCAGAGGTTCCTGTCATCCTGAGAGTACTCGGAGTCAACTCTAAGAAAGAAAACCAGACACCATATCTGAGTAGTGTGGCACATGGCCCCAGCCCCGATGATCCCTCTACTCACTGGCACCGAGGCAGGTCCTCATGTCACTGGCTCTGACCAGACTTGGACAATGTGCTGTCATCTTCTGGGATACCTGAGCAAGAGAGAGACAAAAATAAAGGGCATTTCTAAAGCTGCAGTGGATCCCTGCTCCTCCTACCTCCCCCCCGACTCACCTCCAATGTTCATCTGCTCCCAAAGGTTACCCGGATGGCACCTGCAATCAGAAAAGCTCAGTGCTTCATTGCTGATCCTTTTAATACTCAGAGATTACCTACAAGGACAGCTCCAGGGGACCAAACCGTGTCCATCTCCTCATTGTGAGTTGGCTTCGGCCCTGTCAGGCTGTCTACATCTCCTGCAAAAAAAAACCCAGGGGCAAATGTGAGCACTGAGATACTGCCCAAGAGTTTGCTGCCCCCATGGCAGTTTCTGTCTGACACCCCCTGCCCGTGACCTCTTACAGGCAGGGTCCCCATCACGTTGGACTGTACGTCAGAAGTCGGTGCATTGCCTGGAAAACAAAAAAACAAGTATGTACACAGATTCACCACAAGTACACCGCCTGCAAAAAAGCATCTAATTTTGTCCTGCAGTCCCTGCTCACCTTCCTCACCAGGCTCACCTTCCCTCTAGTGCCTATCGTCTGCTGGGCCGGTGGCTCTGCATCTTGAAAAAAAAACACAAAAAACCAAAACTAAACCACCAAACCATCCAAATGATCAAGTAAACCTAGGGCCAAAAGTCATGTCTTGGCTCTCACCTCACATGAGAACCCACCTTCTGACTCTGCTCCTCCAGCCTCTTCTGTTTATCTCTGCTTTACATCCAGCCCCTCTGACGCTGCATAGAAATGAGTTACCAAAGTCAGTCATATAGATGGAGGGACCTTAACTGCTGTGCAATTCTAATTTCTCCTTAGACAAGCCATCTGGGGTCCAAAGACAGCCTGCACAAACAAATACTGACCTAACTTTAAGGTCCTGCCCTCAGTGGCTAAGCCTATCCACAGGTTAACTGGAAAGTCTCCTTTCTACTCCACCTACCCCCAAGTCTGCACTGCAGGGCAGAGCAGTTCCAGGTCCAACACAAACTCCAAGGACACATTTCCCGACAAGCGCTCTGGTGCAACGAGGAGAGAGAACTCTGAGAAAGGACACCGTGATTGTGAATTTTAAGACACAAAACACAGACTGAACAAAGGACACGACACAGACCTGAACACCTCTGCCCTGCACATTCTACTCCAGTGATGAAAAGTAAACTGCTCCTCCTATGTGTGCCAAGGGCCTGTTAGGGCAGACCCTTTCCCCTGTGCTCATTTGAAAATCCCTCCCTCCTAACCATAAAACTGGACCCAGTTCTCATCCCCTCTCCAGGTGCTAGTCCTCCACTTATCTTTCCCACAGCTGGGGATGTGAATCCATCTTCCATGTAAAGGAAGGACACCTGGCTGGCTCAGAGGGTCCTGTGATCCCTGACTCAGTCAGCTACGAGAAAGAAAACTGGAATTGAGACAAGAGTTCAGCAGCACGTGGGAGATAACCCTGCAATTGGCTACTCACCATCCCCTGAGCTGAGAGGTTCTCGGGCCACTGGCTCCGACCCCAGTCGGAGGCTGCTGCCGTCACCGTGTGCCGTACCTAGGGGAGTGAGAAAAAAAGTCACGTGGTGTGTTTGAAAGTAAGGGAGACCCCAGCACCTCCTCACTACCTCCCCGACTCAACCTCAATGCTCCTCCATTGCCAAACACAGGCTGGATGGCACCTGCAACCAGAAAAGGTCCAGCCTTAATTGATGACCCTCGTAATACTAGGAGATTACTCACAAGGACAGCTGAAGACCATCAAACCTAACTGACAGGTGGCTGCGGCCCTCTGAGGCTGCACACATTCTCTGCAAAGTAAAAAAGCCAAAGGCAAATGTACACACTGAGATACTGCCTGAAAGGATGGCTTTCCTGGGGTAGCTCCTACCTACCTCTCCTCCACAGTGACCTCTTACCAGCAGGGGCCCTGAAGCACTGGACTGTCTGTTAGAAGGTGGTAGAACCCCTGGAAAACACAACAAACAAAGCATGTGCACAGATTCACCACAACACCTGTAAAAGACCATTTACTTCTGTCCTGGAGTCAATGCTCACCTTGCTCACCGGGACTCACCCAGATCACCTCCCCTCCGGTGCCTAGAGCCTCCTGGGGCCAGGGCTCTGCATCTGAAAACAAAGAAAAAACAAACCCAAACAACAAAATCCTTAACACAGCGAGTAAACGTGGAGCCAAAAGCCACATCTTTGTGCTGATGTCAGGTGATGACCCACCTTCTTGCTCTGCTCCTCTGGCCTCTGTTCTGTTCAACTCTGCTTTACATCCTGTTCCCCTGACACGGTAAAGAAACCCTAACCAAAGTCACCCAGACAGATGGGGAGAGCTGAAAGAGTCTCCCTTCTCTTCAGGCAAACCACCCAGGGTCACTGCCTGCAGCCAAAGACTGCAGCTGTAATCGCGCAGAATATCTGGGTGAACAAGAGGAAAACTTAAGTGGCACATCTGAAAACTCAGTGGATGCCTTCACAGGCATTTAGGGGGCTCCTGGACACTGCTTTCCACCCATACTACCTTCAAAACACCCCTGGCAATTCCTAAGCTGACACCCGAGCCCTTGCTCCATCTCTGGGCTGTAACCCCCCACTGACTACTTGCAAACCTGGGTGTCTGTAGCCATCCTCAACACAGAGCAGGTTCACCTCGGGATGGGATAACACTTGTGGAAAAATACCAAGCTGCAGTTGAAATGATCAGGAGATCTCAAAAGACACAAGGCTCCTAAGGAAAAGAAAACAAGATAACAAATTACAAAAGTACCTTACCGACACAGCACACAAAATTATTAAATTTAAAAACCTTGCATTTGAGTGTAATCCTCTTCATTGCCATATATAGCTCTGCTATATATTTTAAGACTTTACTGTCTGAAAAGCATAAAGCTTTTAGCATGGACATCTGACCTTCCACAGACAGCTCCTTTCTGCTTTCAGGACAAAATTATTTTCATGGAATCACTCAATAGGAAGTGCCCAGGAACCCCAGATTGTTCTTTCCAGAACAGAAAATAAACAGAGGAAAGGAGCTTTGCACAAGTGTAACATACTCCAGAACAGACCTGATTTTAGTTTTACTCTTTGTGTTCAAATATTCCATAGAAAAGCTTCAGCAGGAGAGCTGGCACATTCCCAAGAGTATCCTGAAAGTCCCTTTCACAAGGGGCATAGGAAAATCGCAGTTGTATGAGTCCCTTGTGCCTGCAGATGCCTGGGGATCCTCTCCATCCACCTTGTGCTCTCCCAATAGCAGAAAGGGTGCTGAGACAGGAGGAAGGAAACCGTTAGCATAAAGCTGGGGAGGAATCTAAAGCTTCCTTTCCTGGGGAGCATTGTGAAGTCTGCAGATGAGAAAGGGAAAATTTGCATCTCCTTTGGTACAGTTGTCAACAGAGACTAAAACATTTTGCCTTTTTCAGACAACTGTGCCCTTTTTGGCTCCCTGGCAGCTCCAATGGCACCAGAACCCCCTTCCTGCACACCCACGGCTGTCACACTCAGGCACCCACACACCTTTTCTCCAGCCCACACGTGGCAAACATTTCCTCACCCTGGACATCCCAAGGGGAGTATTTTTGCTAGAGAGCACAGCAACTCACCTGTCCTTGCAAACTGCCTCCCTGCAAAAAAGGAATCATTTTTCCTGGACACTTCCCCCACAGTCAAGGTCTTTTAAAACTGTGCCGAGACCACATCAAAGATGGCGGCCGTGGCCCAGAAGTCCGCCCCGAGGCCACACTCAAGATGGCGCCACCAGGACCGGAACTTAGCCAAGGCCACACTTAAGATGGCGGCCTCCAAACCTGGAGGTTTGGAGGCCAAAACCTCCACCAAACCTGCTCAGGGTCCCTCCCAGCTTCTGCCTGTCCTTGCATTTAAAGGCATGGGTACATTCTATCTTCCAACAGCAAACCCCAGCTCCTCCCTGGGAGTATAAGCCCTGCTCTTACCTGGACAGACTGCCGGGCTCGGCACAGCTGTGGCTCATGGAGCAGCTTCCCAAGGCCGTTCTCTCTCCCAGCAGGAAGCACAACTCGCCTCCACACCAGGGGAAACCACGAGCGAGGCTGCAAATGGACACAGAACGAGCAAAAAGCATTAACGCAGCACAAAAAAACCAAGTTAAAGCAGTCTTTGCCTCATAACCCTGCACGGGGAAAGGGTTTGGAATTTCAAAGCAAAACCTGAGACACCCAGAGAGCACAGGCCCCACAGCCATGCCACGGCTCTCCCCGGGGTTACCCGGCAGGTAACGGGCTTACCCGGCCCCCGCTGCCCAGCACAACGCGCACCTAAACGCCCCCCAGCTCCCTCGGTCCATAAACCCAGCGGACAAGGCGCTCTCACCTCCGCAGCCCGGGCAGCAGCTGGGCCACACCCTCAGACGCAACCGGCCACACCTGCCCCGCCGACCCTTCTATACCGCGGGCTGGCAGCGCTGCCCAATCAGCACTCGAGCGCCTCCGCCCAATCCCAGCCCGCCTGGCCCTGCGGCCCCCCCCCCGCCCGCTCAGCCCGACCCCGCCCCTCCGCGCGGCCCCACTCCCCATTCCCTCAGCGCGCCTCCCGCCGCAGCCCCGGCAGGCGCTGCTGGGGCCGGGGAAGGGCGGGTGGGAGCTCCGCGGTCACGACCCGGCCGGGAGCTCTCCCGGGACAAGGGGAGCGAGGCGGGCAGCGGGGACGGCGGGGTTCTTGGGGGCGGGCAGGGCGGGGCCGGGCGGCGGGGCCGGCGCGAGCCGGGGGGCGGGCCTGGGCGAGTCTAGGGGCGGGGCCGGCGCGATCCCGCGGCGCTTCGCTCTGGGCTCTGGGGTTGTTCCGGGCTGGTTTTGGGGGACTGCGCACACGCTGCCCTGGTCACAGCCCCGCCCCAGCTCGCTGCACTCCCCGCACCCCTTGCTCAGCTCCGCGGGGATTTGTGCCTCCCGTGAAGGTGGCAAATGTCTGCAAAGCCAGTCGGGAAGCCAGAGAGCTGCAGCCCCCGGGCCCCGCCGCGGCTTCCCCGCCCTCACCCGGCACCTCCCGCACGTCCCGCCCCGCAGCGCCGCTCCCGCTGCCGCCCTCGAACCCAAGGAACGAACCCCGTGCCCCCAGCACAGGCCGGTCCCTCCCCGGCAGCCTCGGCAGCGCCGGGAGCGGCCGCAGCCCCCAAGGACGGGCGGGGCGCGCCGGGAGGGGCCGCGCGGGGCGGGGGCGGGTCCCGCGGCTGCGACCCCGCGGGGAAGGGACCCCCGGGCCGGCCCCGTCCGGCCCCGCCGCTGGCCCTGCTCGGCCACCGCCCCTCGCCCACAGTTTTAACGTTAGAGAGCCAAGTTTAATCCAGAGCGCTGCAAGCTCCCAAGTGCAGGGGATTTCCATAGACTTGTTATTTTTCTCTTTTTAATGACCACATGGCTAAAGTCAGGGAAATACAATCAGCATTCCTTAAACACCATCACTTCTACATCCACCTGCGATCAGGGGCCGATGGGCAGCAGCCTGCCCTGGACGCGCTGCAGGGATGGTGTGAAGGCCACTGTTCCCCAGGTTTGAAGGACTCTGGCCATGATCCCCGGCCCATGAACAGAAAGCCCAGAGCCAACGGGAACTCCAGCCAGCTGCAGGCAGATGTTACTCTCTCCCAGTTTGCCAGGGGTGGGCACGAAGGTGCCCTTCCCCGTTCGGAAGTGGAAGTCGTCCCCTGTGCAGAGCCCGCTCTGATCCTCGACCTCGTGGGAGCCAATTCCCTTGTCCCAGCCCACTTCCTGCAGAGAAGAAAGGGAAAGATTGCACAGAAGGGAGACATTCTTCCCTGGGAGGGTGGGGAGGTGGCCTGGCACAGAGAAGTTGTGGCTGCCCCATCCCTGCAAGTGGCCAAGGCCAGGCTGGATGTCTATTAGAAGGTGTCCCTGCCTGTGGCAGGGGGTGGAAGCAGATGATCCCTGAGATCCTTTCCAACCCAAACCACTCCAGGATCCCAGGATGATTCCATGCTCTCTCTCTGCATTTATTTGGCATCATTTCCTCTCAAAAACAACATCTGCGATTTAGTTGATTGCTAAAGCCATCATTTTAAAATCATCCCAGGAATCCAAAGGGACTGGAAAACAAACAGAAACCATTCCTGCACCCACCAAATCATTAGGAATTGGAACCCGATTCCCTCATCTCTCTCCTTGTTCTTCTTGGCTGGAAAACCTGATGATCCCCACTGGCTATTTTTAGGCTGCTTTTCTTCCACAGCTCCTTTCCTCCCGGCTGAAACCTCCTGGCATATTCAGGGCTTATCTGGAGGGAAGCCCCTCTGAAGTATTTCCTCTCGTGGCAATTCTGCGGGATGAAGAAGTAAAAAAAGCACATCAAGAGCTCCTTCTACCCCCTTCCCTTGCAAACACCCTCCCAGTTTGTCCTTGGCAGCTCCATCCCCCCGGCAGCCGCACCCGACGCTTCGGCTCCGCTGGGAAAGGGACAGCAAGTGCAGAAGCAAGTTCAGTGCTGGGCAGGGGCTCCCTGGGGAACGGCACTTCAGTGCTTTAGTCCGTGGCCTTTCCTGCTGCCCTCCCTCCTGGAGGCAGAGGATGACCCGTCCCTTGTTTCTCCCACGCTGGCAGACCCAGGTCCTGCTCCTTTGGCCCCACTTTTCTTAGCAGACCCGGCATCATTTCCCAGGGTCCCCAGGAAACTTCTGCACTCGACCCATTGCTAAGTGCAGAGCACAGGGCGAGGGAAGGACAAATTTCTCGGCACCCAACCCCTAAAATTTTCCTTCTCCGCAGCACGCTCCCATTCCCGCTGTCTCTGGAGGTGCCCGCACGAGTCCTCCTTCTCCCAGCACCTAAGAGAATGTCCTTTTCACTCAGGTCCTGCTTACCGTCGTCCAACAAAACACGCTGACAACATTTTTCACGATGCCAGTGGAGAGATATTAGAGCACACTGCACAGGGAAGCTGAGCCTGCCCCATCCCTGCAGGTGTTCCAGGCCAGGCTGGACGAGACTCGCAGCAACCGGGGACAGTGGAAGGTGTCCCTGCCCACGGAAGACAGGCTGGCCTTTGAAGGTCCCCTTCAAACCAAATCGCTCTGGGATTCCCCTCCAAAATCACTCCCAAAGAGACACAGCAATCAAAGCAGAGGGACTGCACTCCCAGCTTTTCTTACCTGCAGGCACACACAGCACAGCACGTTGGACATAAAAGCCACAGGGTTAGTCCTGCCAGAGGCGTCCGGCACACCCACGGCGACCGAAGGGAAAGAGGGAGCCTGGGAACACGGAGTAAAAGACACCTTAATTAGGACTACACTGAGCCATAGCCAGGTCATTCCCACGGACAGCTTCACCGTCCAGTCGTCCAAAAAGCACTCACCGAGGCCTCGGGTAGGATGGTTCCTGACGCTGAGCAGGTGAATACCTCCCTGGAAGCCCGCTCTGCTCCTGCCAGGCACTGGGGCTCACCCAGAGGGGCTTTGCCAAGCATCCAAGGGAAATTAAAATTACAGCCTGGGCAAAGGCGCTTCCCGCAGGACCGCTCCTGGCCAAGGCCACCGGTCCGTGCAAGTCAGACCACTGACCACCCAGGGCTGGGGATTTTCAGGGGCACGCTTCCAGCTTTTATTCTCCAGAAACTCCAGTTCTTTCTGGCACCGCTTGCCAGAAAGTCTTCCCCTGTTGGAAGAGGTCACTTTAGTCTTTCGAGGGGCCAGATTGCCAAAGCCCGGCCAGTCCGTTCCCACGAGGAAAGGTAGCTTTGTCTTGTACAAGATACTGGGGGGGGGGGGGGGGGGAGACACAAAAGTTTAATTTAAAAGAACTGCCTAGAATAGAAAGCAATTCAAACATAAGGCAGACAAGACTCGTGCAAAACTGAATTACATTGGACTTCAAAGGAGAATTCTTTCCCTCTGCACCTCAGAGACCCCCAATTTTCACCCAGGTCCCGCTTACCATCCTCACACAAAACGTGCTGACAAAATTTTTCACGATGCCAGTGGAGAGATATCAGAGCACACTGCACAGGGAACCCGAGGCTGCCCCTGGATCCCTGCAAGTGTTCCAGGCCAGGCTGGATGGGACTTGGAGCATCCAACCGGCGATGAGAGGGGAAGGTGTCCCTGCCCACGCAAGACAGGCTGGCCTTTGAAGGTCCCCTTCAAACCAAATCGCTCTGGGATTCCCCTCCAAAATCACTCCCAAAGAGACACAGCAATCAAAGCAGAGGGACTGCACTCCCAGCTTTTCTTACCTGCAGGCACACACAGCACAGCACGTTGGACATAAAAGCCACAGGGTTAGTCCTGCCAGAGGCGTCCGGCACACCCACGGCGACCGAAGGGAAAGAGGGAGCCTGGGAACATGGAGTAAAAGACACCTTAATTAGGACTACACTGAGCCGTAGCCAGGTCATTCCCACAGACGGCTTCACCGCCCAGTCACACAAAAAGCACTGACCTCCCAGGGCCTCAGTTAGGATGGCTCCTGACGCTGACACCTCCGTTTGCCCCGGGGGGTCATGCCTGGGAAGAAGTCACCCCCAACAACAAAAAGGGAAAATTAGTGAAGCACGGGGTCCTCTTCTGACTAGACTGCCACCAGCATTCCATAGCAAATGCCACGACTATTCTGTTACAGACGAGAAAAGCCTGTTCTCCCAAACAAACAGCGAGGAGATTTATGGGCATGCCTGAAAATTTCCTGTGAGGAACTTTTTGTAACTAAGGAGCAGGTGCTATCTTGAGTTGAAGGCATCAATTTGACAGACACTTAGGACAGCAAACTCTTCAGCAGAGCAATTAACTGCTGCCTATTTGAACAGCAGGGGAGAGAAAATGACAGTCAAAGGGCAGACAAGAAAAGCAGAACTGGAATCAGCAGACTTTTCTTCCATCTCTCCCGAGAAAGTCTAGTTTGTCTGTTCTAATAATTCTATGCCCTTTTCTACATGAAACTTACACCAAGGCTGAAAAAAACAACTAGAAAACAGGGAGAGAAGCTTTTTAGAATTTCACGGGATTTTCCCAAACCGATACCCGAAAAGCAGAACTCGGTAGAATGTACTCACCTCGAGGCCTTTGGTCTTTTTTTCCATAAGCTTCGTCACCTGATTGAAAAAGCAGAGTAGACTCGGTATTTAGGCTCACAACAGGAAAACCTCCCCTTCGTTTCCTAAAAGAAACTACATTAATCTGCACAGCTGCAGGCGTGTCTCCAGATGTTAAAGCCTTTCAGCTTTTCAGAGGGTGAGAATGCCCTGCTAAGGAAGGCTGAAAAATGCTCGGAGCCTGCACAGGTCAAAGAGCCCCTTGATTTTGTCTGTGTTCCAGTCCCTGGCTAAAGAAAGGGTAGAACAAGCGCAGTTGTTCCTTGCCTCTTCCCTAAGAGGTTTGGCCAGGTGCTGGGCCAGCCCGGGCACTCGGGGGGAAGGCCGGCAGTGCCCAAGCAGCGCCGCTTTGCCAGGGGCGTCGCTTGCAAGAGCGCCGCCGAGCGCCGGGCCCTGCCTCACAGTCGCCGCCTGGCGGACACGGCCGGGAGCGGCACTGCAGCCGCGCGCGGCGCTGCAGCCGCGCGCCCCCCCCCCCTTGGCGAGACCCGCGGCGCCTTTCGCGCGTACGGGCCTTTCTTCCCTAAAACCTGCCCTTGCCTAGAAAAAGCTGAGCAATTCACAGAGTTGCTGTTTCCAGCCCAGCTTCCCAAAGGATTTCTCTCTCCCGGCAGCACAGACAGGGTCCCCGAGGCAGCGGAGACCCTCCCCGCGGGGGGGTGTGGTGCGTGTGGAATGCCAGGGCACATCCGAACCCTCCCCTGCGGCGGCACGCAGGTGCAAGTTTCTCCGCAGAGGCGAGCAACTTGCCTGTCGCTTCCCCGGCCTGCAGTCCCCGATGGCCGCGGGGGAGGCAGAAGAGCGGCCGCGCCCCCCCCTCCGACGCGCCCAGCTTACCCCGGGGCCGATCTCCGTCGGATCTGCCGGCGTGGGTCGCTTCCGGGGGGGGGAAGGCGGCGGCGCAGCCCCGATAGCATCTCCAGGGCACGGCGGGGGCGGGAGCGGGAGCGGGGGCGCGAGCGGGAGCGGGGGCGCGAGCGGGAGCGGGAGCGGGGGCGCGAGCGGGAGCGGGAGCGGAGCGGGACGAGCGGGCGGCGCGGCGCGGCGCGGCGTGGGCGCGTGGGGTCCTGAGACGGGGGCTGCCCGCGCCAGTGCCTGCCGCCGCCCACGAACCTGCCGCCCGCGCCCGGCGCCGCCGAGCGCCCCGCCCTGTCCCCGCAGCGGGAAGCGGCGCGGCGAGACGGCGCTGCGGGCGCGGGGCGGGGGTCCGGGTCGCGGCGGAGGTCAGGCAACAGGATAAACGCCTCTCTGAGGCGAGGGGGCCTCTCGCCGCCATCTTTAGTGTGGTCATTCCGGTCCTGGCGGCGCCATCTTTACTGTGGGCTTGGCGGACTTCCGGGCCGGGGCCTTGGAGGACTTTCGGTCGCTCTCTACTTCCGGTGACCGACTTTACCCAAATTAGCGTCCCTCCTCGCTAATTTCTGCGCTTTCACCCCAAGAAATCTTCACGTTATTCCCCCCCCACACACCCCGGGAGAGACGGGAGACCGCAAGTCCCGCTCTGCCGCCGGAACCGGCCCTTAACTCGAGCAGGGAGCGCTGCACCGGCACGAGAGCCACTGCGCCTGCGTCGCCGGTCCCTCTCCTGCCTGCCCTTACTTACCACGTGATCGCCGGCGTCTTGCCAACGACTGCGCATGCGCCGTTCAAAATTTTTTCAATGCAGTTTTTGTTTTCCGTCAGCAGGTGGCAGTATTTCATATCAAATATATGTGCAATTCCTTTTCTCTGTCACCAGGGGGCAGTGTTGCTAAGCGCTTTTTTTGCTCGTTGCATTTTTTTTGCTTTATAACCGTATTTGTTCATGTAGTTCTTTTGGGAAATCGGATAATTGGCTTGTAATTGCTGAGTGGTTTGAAAATTTACTTTTGTAATTAGGCTCTTCTCCTGGTTTTAATTCTCTAGGCTCTTCTCCTAAGAGAATTAAAATCAGGCGAAGAGCCTAAAAAAAAATGAAAATCAGAAGAGCCTAAAAAAAACCTGAAAATCAGGGGAAGAGCTTAAAAAAATGAAAATCAGAAGAGTCTAAAAATATAAAAATCAGGAGGAGAGCCCAAGAGAATTAAAATCAGGAGAAGAACCTAAGAGAATTAAAATCAAGAGAACAGCCTAAAAAAATTAAAATCAGAAGAAGAGCCTAAAAAAATTAAAATCAGGAGAAGAGCCTAAAAAAATTAAAATTAGGAAAAGAGCCTTAAACTGAAAATCGGGAGAGAGCCTAAAAAAAAAAAATCAGGAGAAGAGCCTAAGAGAATTAAAATCAGGAGAGGAGCCTAAAAAAATTAAAATCAGGAGAAGAGCCTAAGAGAATTAAAATCAAGAGAAGAGCCTAAAAAGATTAAAATCAGGAGAAGGTCGCATCAAATTAAATCAGGAGAAGAGCCTAAAAAAATAAAAATCAGAGGAAGAGCCTTAAAAAACAAAAATCAGGAGAAGAGCCTAAAAAAACTAAAATCAGGAGAAGATCCCATCAAATTAAAATCAGGAGAAGATCCCATCAAATTAAAATCAGGAGAAGAGCCTAACAAAACAAAAATCAGGAGAAGAGCTTAAAAAAATTAAAATAAGGAGAAGAGCCTAAAAAAATAAAAATCAGGAGAAGAACCTAACAAAATAAAAATCAGAAGAGTCTTAAAAAAATTAAAATCAGGAGAAGAGCCTAAAAAAACTAAAATCAGGAGAAGAGCCTAAGAGAAATGAAAAACAGGAGAAGAGCGTTAAAAAAAGGAAAGTCAGGAGAAGAGCCCAAGAGAATTAAAATCAGGACAAGAGCCTTAAAAAAACTAAAATCAGGACAGGAGCCTTAAAAAAATTAAAATCAGGACAAGAGCCCTAAAAAAATTAAAATCAGGACAAGAGCCCAAGAGAATTAAAATCAGGACAAGAGCCTTAAAAAAATTAAAATCAGGACAAGAGCCCAAGAGAATTAAAATCAGGACAAGAGCCCAAGAGAATTAAAATCAGGACAAGAGCCTTAAAAAAATTAAAATCAGGACAAGAGCCCAAGAGAATTAAAATCAGGACAAGAGCCTTAAAAAAATTAAAATCAGGACAAGAGCCTTAAAAAAATTAAAATCAGGACAAGAGCCCAAGAGAATTAAAATCAGGACAAGAGCCTTAAAAAAATTAAAATCAGGACAAGAGACTTAAAAAAATTAAAATCAGGACAAGAGCCCAAGAGAATTAAAATCAGGACAAGAGCCCTAAAAAAATTAAAATCAGGACAAGAGCCCAAGAGAATTAAAATCAGGACAAGAGCCTTAAAAAAATTAAAATCAGGACAAGAGCCCAAGAGAATTAAAATCAGGACAAGAGCCCAAGAGAATTAAAATCAGGACAAGAGCCTTAAAAAAATTAAAATCAGGACAAGAGCCCAAGAGAATTAAAATCAGGACAAGAGCCTTAAAAAAATTAAAATCAGGACAAGAGCCTTAAAAAAATTAAAATCAGGACAAGAGCCCAAGAGAATTAAAATCAGGACAAGAGCCTTAAAAAAATTAAAATCAGGACAAGAGACTTAAAAAAATTAAAATCAGGACAAGAGCCCAAGAGAATTAAAATCAGGACAAGAGCCTTAAAAAAATTAAAATCAGGACAAGAGACTTAAAAAAATTAAAATCAGGACAAGAGCCCAAGAAAATTAAAAACAGGACAAGAGCCTTAAAAAAATTAAAATCAGGACAAGAGCCCAAGAGAATTAAAATCAGGACAAGAGCCTTAACAAAATTAAAATCAGGACAAGAGCCCAAGAGAATTAAAATCAGGACAAGAGCCTTAAAAAAATTAAAATCAGGACAAGAGCCAAAGAGAATTAAAATCAGGACAAGAGCCCAAGAGAATTAAAATCAGGACAAGAGTCTTAAAAAAATTAAAATCAGGACAAGAGCCCAAGAGAATTAAAATCAGGACAAGAGCCTTAACAAAATTAAAATCAGGACAAGAGCCCAAGAGAATTAAAATCAGGACAAGTGGGGAGGGCTGGGGATGGGACTGGGGACACTGGAGAGGGACTGGGGGCACTGGGGGGATTTGGGCTGGGAGTGGGGACACTGGGGTGGGACTGAGATTTTCGGGGGGCGGGGGGGGGACTGGGAGCACTGGGATGGGACAGGGGTCATTGGGGAGGGACTGGGGGCACTGGGATAGGAGTGAGATGCACTGGGGAGGGCACAGGGATGGGACTGAGGTCACTGGGGAGGGAACTGGAATGGGACTGGGAGCACTGGGAAAGGGACTGCAGGGACTGGGATAGGACTGGGAAGGGACTGCCAGGGGAATGTGACAGGACTGGGGAGGGGACTGGAGAGCGTGCCTGGGATGGGCCTGAGAATCTCTGGGGAGGGACTGGGAGCACTGGGATTGTACTGCTGCCACTGGGATGGAATGCAGTTGCACTGGGGAGGGACTGGGAATGACTTAGGTGGGCCTGGGAATGACTTAGGAGGGCCTGGGATGGGACTAGGCAAACTGGGGAAGGACTGGGTTGCACTGCGAGAGCACACTTGGGAGGGCAAGGAGGTGGTGGGTTGCACTGGGGGAAGTGGGGAGAGACTGGGGGGATGAGAGTGGGGGCACTGGGGTGGGACTGGGAGCACAGGTGACACTGGGCTAGGACTGGGGGAACTGGGGGGGGAGCAGGGAGGGACTGCGAGGGGGCTGGGAAGGGACCTGGGATGGTACTGGGATGGGAATGGGATGCATGGGAGAAAGGAGCGGAATGCACTGGGGAGGGACTGGGAGCAACGGGAAAGCCACTGCAGGGACTGGCATTGGACTGGGGAGGGACTGCAAGGGGACTGTGGCAGGACTGGGGAGTGGGCCTGGGATGGGCCTGGGATGCACAGGGGAAAAGACCCGGGATGCCCTGGGGAGGGACTGAGGTCACGGGAGGGCTGGGGATGGGTCAGGGGCACTGGGGAGGGAACTGGGATGGGACTTGGATGTTCTAGGGAGGGAGCGGGATGCATCGGGGAAAAGGACTGGCATGCACTGGGAGGGACTGCGGGCAGTGGGGAGGGCTGGGGATGGGACTGGGGACACTGGAGAGGGACTGGGGGCACTGGGGGGATTTGGGCTGGGAGTGGGGACACTGGGGTGGGACTGAGATTTTCGGGGGGCGGGGGGGGGACTGGGAGCACTGGGATGGGACAGGGGTCATTGGGGAGGGACTGGGGGCACTGGGATAGGAGTGAGATGCACTGGGGAGGGCACAGGGATGGGACTGAGGTCACTGGGGAGGGAACTGGAATGGGACTGGGAGCACTGGGAAAGGGACTGCAGGGACTGGGATAGGACTGGGAAGGGACTGCCAGGGGAATGTGACAGGACTGGGGAGGGGACTGGAGAGCGTGCCTGGGATGGGCCTGAGAATCTCTGGGGAGGGACTGGGAGCACTGGGATTGTACTGCTGCCACTGGGATGGAATGCAGTTGCACTGGGGAGGGACTGGGAATGACTTAGGTGGGCCTGGGAATGACTTAGGAGGGCCTGGGATGGGACTAGGCAAACTGGGGAAGGACTGGGTTGCACTGCGAGAGCACACTTGGGAGGGCAAGGAGGTGGTGGGTTGCACTGGGGGAAGTGGGGAGAGACTGGGGGGATGAGAGTGGGGGCACTGGGGTGGGACTGGGAGCACAGGTGACACTGGGCTAGGACTGGGGGAACTGGGGGGGGAGCAGGGAGGGACTGCGAGGGGGCTGGGAAGGGACCTGGGATGGTACTGGGATGGGAATGGGATGCATGGGAGAAAGGAGCGGAATGCACTGGGGAGGGACTGGGAGCAACGGGAAAGCCACTGCAGGGACTGGCATTGGACTGGGGAGGGACTGCAAGGGGACTGTGGCAGGACTGGGGAGTGGGCCTGGGATGGGCCTGGGATGCACAGGGGAAAAGACCCAGGATGCCCTGGGGAGGGACTGAGGTCACGGGAGGGCTGGGGCACTGGGGAGGGAACTGGGATGGGACTTGGATGTTCTAGGGAGGGAGCGGGATGCATCGGGGAAAAGGACTGGCATGCACTGGGAGGGACTGCGGGCAGTGGGGAGGGCTGGGGATGGGACTGGGGACACTGGAGAGGAATTGGGGGGATTTGGGCTGGGAGTGGGGATACTGGGGTGGGATTGAGTTTTTTGGGGGGCGGGGGGGTACTGGGAGCACTGGGATGGGACTGGGGGTCATTGGGGAGGGACTGGGGGCACTGGGATAGGAGTGAGATGCACTGGGGAGGGACTGGGCCGGGACTGAGGGCACTGGAGAGGTCCTGGGGGCACTTGGGGGAACTGGGCTGGGACTGGGATTCTCTGGGGAGGGACTGGAGGCACTGGGACAGGACTGAGGGGCAATTGGGAGGCACTAGGACACACTGGGGCACCACTGGGATGGGACTGGGATCACCGGGGAGGGAATTGGGATGGGACTGGGGGCAGTGGGAAGGGACTGGGTTGGGACTGGACGAACTGGGGATGGACTGGGTTGCACTGCAGGAGGACACTTGGGAAGGAATGGTTGTGCTGGCTTGCACTGAGAGAAGTGGGAAGGGACTGGGATGAGAGTGGGGGCACTGGGGTGGGACTGGGAGCACTGGTGGCACTGGGCTAGGACTGGGGGAACTGGGGAGGGAGCAGGGAGGGACTGCGAAGTGACTGGGATGGGAATGGGATGCACAGGGAAAAGTAGCACAACGCACTGGGGAGGGACTGGGATGGGACTGGAGACACTTCAAGGGAGTTGGATGCCCTGGGTGCGACTAGGGGCACTGGAGCGGGACTGGGGGTAGTAGGGAGGGACTGGGATGGGACTGAGGGCACTGGAGATGCTCCCAGTCCAACCCGAGTGCCCCCATCCTCATCCCAGTCCCTTCCCACTTCTTTCAGTGCAAGCCAGCGCACCCATTCCTTCCCAAGTGTCTTCCTGCAGTGCAACCCAGTCCTTCCCCAGTTCGCCCAGTCCCATCCCAGTCCCATCCCACTGCCCCCAGTCCCATTCCAATTCCCTCCCTGGTGATCCCAGTCCTATCCCAGTGGTGGCCCAGTGTGTCGTAGTGCCTCTCCAGTGCCTCTCAGTCCTATCCCAGTGCCTCCAGTCCCTCCCCAGAGAATCCCAGTCGCAGTCCAGTTCCCCCAAGTGCCCCCAGGGCCTCTCCAGTGCCCTCAGTTGTACTGGGAAGGGACTCGGGAGAGCCTGGGAATGACTTAGGAGGGCCTGGGATGGGACTAGGCAAACTGGGGAAGGACTGGGTTGCACTGCGAGAGCACACTTGGGAGGGCAAGGAGGTGGTGGGTTGCACTGGGGGAAGTGGGGAGAGACTGGGGGGATGAGAGTGGGGGCACTGGGGTGGGACTGGGAGCACAGGTGACACTGGGCTAGGACTGGGGGAACTGGGGGGGGAGCAGGGAGGGACTGCGAGGGGGCTGGGAAGGGACCTGGGATGGTACTGGGATGGGAATGGGATGCATGGGAGAAAGGAGCGGAATGCACTGGGGAGGGACTGGGAGCAACGGGAAAGCCACTGCAGGGACTGGCATTGGACTGGGGAGGGACTGCAAGGGGACTGTGGCAGGACTGGGGAGTGGGCCTGGGATGCACAGGGGAAAAGACCCGGGATGCCCTGGGGAGGGACTGAGGTCACGAGAGGGCTGGGGATGGGTCAGGGGCACTGGGGAGGGAACTGGGATGGGACTTGGATGTTCTAGGGAGGGAGCGGGATGCATCGGGGAAAAGGACTGGCATGCACTGGGAGGGACTGCGGGCAGTGGGGAGGGCTGGGGATGGGACTGGGGACACTGGAGAGGGACTGGGGGCACTGGGGGGATTTGGGCTGGGAGTGGGGACACTGGGGTGGGACTGAGATTTTCGGGGGGCGGGGGGGGGACTGGGAGCACTGGGATGGGACAGGGGTCATTGGGGAGGGACTGGGGGCACTGGGATAGGAGTGAGATGCACTGGGGAGGGCACAGGGATGGGACTGAGGTCACTGGGGAGGGAACTGGAATGGGACTGGGAGCACTGGGAAAGGGACTGCAGGGACTGGGATAGGACTGGGAAGGGACTGCCAGGGGAATGTGACAGGACTGGGGAGGGGACTGGAGAGCGTGCCTGGGATGGGCCTGAGAATCTCTGGGGAGGGACTGGGAGCACTGGGATTGTACTGCTGCCACTGGGATGGAATGCAGTTGCACTGGGGAGGGACTGGGAATGACTTAGGTGGGCCTGGGAATGACTTAGGAGGGCCTGGGATGGGACTAGGCAAACTGGGGAAGGACTGGGTTGCACTGCGAGAGCACACTTGGGAGGGCAAGGAGGTGGTGGGTTGCACTGGGGGAAGTGGGGAGAGACTGGGGGGATGAGAGTGGGGGCACTGGGGTGGGACTGGGAGCACAGGTGACACTGGGCTAGGACTGGGGGAACTGGGGGGGGAGCAGGGAGGGACTGCGAGGGGGCTGGGAAGGGACCTGGGATGGTACTGGGATGGGAATGGGATGCATGGGAGAAAGGAGCGGAATGCACTGGGGAGGGACTGGGAGCAACGGGAAAGCCACTGCAGGGACTGGCATTGGACTGGGGAGGGACTGCAAGGGGACTGTGGCAGGACTGGGGAGTGGGCCTGGGATGGGCCTGGGATGCACAGGGGAAAAGACCCGGGATGCCCTGGGGAGGGACTGAGGTCACGGGAGGGCTGGGGATGGGTCAGGGGCACTGGGGAGGGAACTGGGATGGGACTTGGATGTTCTAGGGAGGGAGCGGGATGCATCGGGGAAAAGGACTGGCATGCACTGGGAGGGACTGCGGGCAGTGGGGAGGGCTGGGGATGGGACTGGGGACACTGGAGAGGGACTGGGGGCACTGGGGGGATTTGGGCTGGGAGTGGGGACACTGGGGTGGGACTGAGATTTTCGGGGGGCGGGGGGGGGACTGGGAGCACTGGGATGGGACAGGGGTCATTGGGGAGGGACTGGGGGCACTGGGATAGGAGTGAGATGCACTGGGGAGGGCACAGGGATGGGACTGAGGTCACTGGGGAGGGAACTGGAATGGGACTGGGAGCACTGGGAAAGGGACTGCAGGGACTGGGATAGGACTGGGAAGGGACTGCCAGGGGAATGTGACAGGACTGGGGAGGGGACTGGAGAGCGTGCCTGGGATGGGCCTGAGAATCTCTGGGGAGGGACTGGGAGCACTGGGATTGTACTGCTGCCACTGGGATGGAATGCAGTTGCACTGGGGAGGGACTGGGAATGACTTAGGTGGGCCTGGGAATGACTTAGGAGGGCCTGGGATGGGACTAGGCAAACTGGGGAAGGACTGGGTTGCACTGCGAGAGCACACTTGGGAGGGCAAGGAGGTGGTGGGTTGCACTGGGGGAAGTGGGGAGAGACTGGGGGGATGAGAGTGGGGGCACTGGGGTGGGACTGGGAGCACAGGTGACACTGGGCTAGGACTGGGGGAACTGGGGGGGGAGCAGGGAGGGACTGCGAGGGGGCTGGGAAGGGACCTGGGATGGTACTGGGATGGGAATGGGATGCATGGGAGAAAGGAGCGGAATGCACTGGGGAGGGACTGGGAGCAACGGGAAAGCCACTGCAGGGACTGGCATTGGACTGGGGAGGGACTGCAAGGGGACTGTGGCAGGACTGGGGAGTGGGCCTGGGATGGGCCTGGGATGCACAGGGGAAAAGACCCAGGATGCCCTGGGGAGGGACTGAGGTCACGGGAGGGCTGGGGCACTGGGGAGGGAACTGGGATGGGACTTGGATGTTCTAGGGAGGGAGCGGGATGCATCGGGGAAAAGGACTGGCATGCACTGGGAGGGACTGCGGGCAGTGGGGAGGGCTGGGGATGGGACTGGGGACACTGGAGAGGAATTGGGGGGATTTGGGCTGGGAGTGGGGATACTGGGGTGGGATTGAGTTTTTTGGGGGGCGGGGGGGTACTGGGAGCACTGGGATGGGACTGGGGGTCATTGGGGAGGGACTGGGGGCACTGGGATAGGAGTGAGATGCACTGGGGAGGGACTGGGCCGGGACTGAGGGCACTGGAGAGGTCCTGGGGGCACTTGGGGGAACTGGGCTGGGACTGGGATTCTCTGGGGAGGGACTGGAGGCACTGGGACAGGACTGAGGGGCAATTGGGAGGCACTAGGACACACTGGGGCACCACTGGGATGGGACTGGGATCACCGGGGAGGGAATTGGGATGGGACTGGGGGCAGTGGGAAGGGACTGGGTTGGGACTGGACGAACTGGGGATGGACTGGGTTGCACTGCAGGAGGACACTTGGGAAGGAATGGTTGTGCTGGCTTGCACTGAGAGAAGTGGGAAGGGACTGGGATGAGAGTGGGGGCACTGGGGTGGGACTGGGAGCACTGGTGGCACTGGGCTAGGACTGGGGGAACTGGGGAGGGAGCAGGGAGGGACTGCGAAGTGACTGGGATGGGAATGGGATGCACAGGGAAAAGTAGCACAACGCACTGGGGAGGGACTGGGATGGGACTGGAGACACTTCAAGGGAGTTGGATGCCCTGGGTGCGACTAGGGGCACTGGAGCGGGACTGGGGGTAGTAGGGAGGGACTGGGATGGGACTGAGGGCACTGGAGATGCTCCCAGTCCAACCCGAGTGCCCCCATCCTCATCCCAGTCCCTTCCCACTTCTTTCAGTGCAAGCCAGCGCACCCATTCCTTCCCAAGTGTCTTCCTGCAGTGCAACCCAGTCCTTCCCCAGTTCGCCCAGTCCCATCCCAGTCCCATCCCACTGCCCCCAGTCCCATTCCAATTCCCTCCCTGGTGATCCCAGTCCTATCCCAGTGGTGGCCCAGTGTGTCGTAGTGCCTCTCCAGTGCCTCTCAGTCCTATCCCAGTGCCTCCAGTCCCTCCCCAGAGAATCCCAGTCGCAGTCCAGTTCCCCCAAGTGCCCCCAGGGCCTCTCCAGTGCCCTCAGTTGTACTGGGAAGGGACTCGGGAGAGCCTGGGAATGACTTAGGAGGGCCTGGGATGGGACTAGGCAAACTGGGGAAGGACTGGGTTGCACTGCGAGAGCACACTTGGGAGGGCAAGGAGGTGGTGGGTTGCACTGGGGGAAGTGGGGAGAGACTGGGGGGATGAGAGTGGGGGCACTGGGGTGGGACTGGGAGCACAGGTGACACTGGGCTAGGACTGGGGGAACTGGGGGGGGAGCAGGGAGGGACTGCGAGGGGGCTGGGAAGGGACCTGGGATGGTACTGGGATGGGAATGGGATGCATGGGAGAAAGGAGCGGAATGCACTGGGGAGGGACTGGGAGCAACGGGAAAGCCACTGCAGGGACTGGCATTGGACTGGGGAGGGACTGCAAGGGGACTGTGGCAGGACTGGGGAGTGGGCCTGGGATGCACAGGGGAAAAGACCCGGGATGCCCTGGGGAGGGACTGAGGTCACGAGAGGGCTGGGGATGGGTCAGGGGCACTGGGGAGGGAACTGGGATGGGACTTGGATGTTCTAGGGAGGGAGCGGGATGCATCGGGGAAAAGGACTGGCATGCACTGGGAGGGACTGCGGGCAGTGGGGAGGGCTGGGGATGGGACTGGGGACACTGGAGAGGGACTGGGGGCACTGGGGGGATTTGGGCTGGGAGTGGGGACACTGGGGTGGGACTGAGATTTTCGGGGGGCGGGGGGGGGACTGGGAGCACTGGGATGGGACAGGGGTCATTGGGGAGGGACTGGGGGCACTGGGATAGGAGTGAGATGCACTGGGGAGGGCACAGGGATGGGACTGAGGTCACTGGGGAGGGAACTGGAATGGGACTGGGAGCACTGGGAAAGGGACTGCAGGGACTGGGATAGGACTGGGAAGGGACTGCCAGGGGAATGTGACAGGACTGGGGAGGGGACTGGAGAGCGTGCCTGGGATGGGCCTGAGAATCTCTGGGGAGGGACTGGGAGCACTGGGATTGTACTGCTGCCACTGGGATGGAATGCAGTTGCACTGGGGAGGGACTGGGAATGACTTAGGTGGGCCTGGGAATGACTTAGGAGGGCCTGGGATGGGACTAGGCAAACTGGGGAAGGACTGGGTTGCACTGCGAGAGCACACTTGGGAGGGCAAGGAGGTGGTGGGTTGCACTGGGGGAAGTGGGGAGAGACTGGGGGGATGAGAGTGGGGGCACTGGGGTGGGACTGGGAGCACAGGTGACACTGGGCTAGGACTGGGGGAACTGGGGGGGGAGCAGGGAGGGACTGCGAGGGGGCTGGGAAGGGACCTGGGATGGTACTGGGATGGGAATGGGATGCATGGGAGAAAGGAGCGGAATGCACTGGGGAGGGACTGGGAGCAACGGGAAAGCCACTGCAGGGACTGGCATTGGACTGGGGAGGGACTGCAAGGGGACTGTGGCAGGACTGGGGAGTGGGCCTGGGATGGGCCTGGGATGCACAGGGGAAAAGACCCGGGATGCCCTGAGGTCACGGGAGGGCTGGGGATGGGTCAGGGGCACTGGGGAGGGAACTGGGATGGGACTTGGATGTTCTAGGGAGGGAGCGGGATGCATCGGGGAAAAGGACTGGCATGCACTGGGAGGGACTGCGGGCAGTGGGGAGGGCTGGGGATGGGACTGGGGACACTGGAGAGGGACTGGGGGCACTGGGGGGATTTGGGCTGGGAGTGGGGACACTGGGGTGGGACTGAGATTTTCGGGGGGCGGGGGGGGGACTGGGAGCACTGGGATGGGACAGGGGTCATTGGGGAGGGACTGGGGGCACTGGGATAGGAGTGAGATGCA
The DNA here is from genome assembly GCF_025592945.1 of Manacus candei. Classification (NCBI taxonomy): domain Eukaryota; kingdom Metazoa; phylum Chordata; class Aves; order Passeriformes; family Pipridae; genus Manacus; species Manacus candei. The sequence continues at coordinate 1,670,316 of NW_026138179.1, read as the reverse complement.
CTGGGGAGGGCACAGGGATGGGACTGAGGTCACTGGGGAGGGAACTGGAATGGGACTGGGAGCACTGGGAAAGGGACTGCAGGGACTGGGATAGGACTGGGAAGGGACTGCCAGGGGAATGTGACAGGACTGGGGAGGGGACTGGAGAGCGTGCCTGGGATGGGCCTGAGAATCTCTGGGGAGGGACTGGGAGCACTGGGATTGTACTGCTGCCACTGGGATGGAATGCAGTTGTACTGGGGAGGGACTGGGAATGACTTTGGTGGGCCTGGGAATGACTTAGGAGGGCCTGGGATGGGACTAGGCAAACTGGGGAAGGACTGGGTTGCACTGCGAGAGCACACTTGGGAGGGCAAGGAGGTGGTGGGTTGCACTGGGGGAAGTGGGGAGAGACTGGGGGGATGAGAGAGGGGGCACTGGGGTTGGACTGAGAGCGCTGGTGGCACTGGGCTAGGACTGGGAGAACTGGGGGGGGAGCAGGGAGGGACTGCGAGGGGGCTGGGAAGGGACCTGGGATGGTACTGGGATGGGAATGGGATGCATGGGAGAAAGGAGCGGAATGCACTGGGGAGGGACTGGGAGCAACGGGAAAGCCACTGCAGGGACTGGCATTGGACTGGGGAGGGACTGCAAGGGGACTGTGGCAGGACTGGGGAGTGGGCCTGGGATTGGCCTGGGATGCACAGGGGAAAAGACCCGGGATGCCCTGGGGAGGGACTGAGGTCACGGGAGGGCTGGGGATGGGTCAGGGGCACTGGGGAGAGAACTGGGATGGGACTGGGATGTTCTAGGGAGGGAGTGGGATGCATCGGGGAAAAGGACTGGCATGCACTGGGAGGGACTGCAGGCAGTGGGGAGGGCTGGGGATTGGACTGGGGACACTGGAGAGGAATTGGGGGGATTTGGGCTGGGAGTGGGGATACTGGGGTGGGATTGAGTTTTTTGGGGGGCGGGGGGGTACTGGGAGCACTGGGATGGGACTGGGGGTCATTGGGGAGGGACTGGGGGCACTGGGATAGGAGTGAGATGCACTGGGGAGGGACTGGGCCGGGACTGAGGGCACTGGAGAGGTCCTGGGGGCACTTGGGGGAACTGGGCTGGGACTGGGATTCTCTGGGGAGGGACTGGAGGCACTGGGACAGGACTGAGGGGCAATTGGGAGGCACTAGGACACACTGGGGCACCACTGGGATGGGACTGGGATCACCGGGGAGGGAATTGGGATGGGACTGGGGGCAGTGGGAAGGGACTGGGTTGGGACTGGACGAACTGGGGATGGACTGGGTTGCACTGCAGGAGGACACTTGGGAAGGAATGGTTGTGCTGGCTTGCACTGAGAGAAGTGGGAAGGGACTGGGATGAGAGTGGGGGCACTGGGGTGGGACTGGGAGCACTGGTGGCACTGGGCTAGGACTGGGGGAACTGGGGAGGGAGCAGGGAGGGACTGTGAAGTGACTGGGATGGGAATGGGATGCACAGGGAAAAGTAGCACAACGCACTGGGGAGGGACTGGGATGGGACTGGAGACACTTCAAGGGAGTTGGATGCCCTGGGTGCGACTAGGGGCACTGGAGCGGGACTGGGGGTAGTAGGGAGGGACTGGGATGGGACTGAGGGCACTGGAGATGCTCCCAGTCCAACCCGAGTGCCCCCATCCTCATCCCAGTCCCTTCCCACTTCTTTCAGTGCAAGCCAGCGCACCCATTCCTTCCCAAGTGTCTTCCTGCAGTGCAACCCAGTCCTTCCCCAGTTCGCCCAGTCCCATCCCAGTCCCATCCCACTGCCCCCAGTCCCATTCCAATTCCCTCCCTGGTGATCCCAGTCCTATCCCAGTGGTGGCCCAGTGTGTCGTAGTGCCTCTCCAGTGCCTCTCAGTCCTATCCCAGTGCCTCCAGTCCCTCCCCAGAGAATCCCAGTCGCAGTCCAGTTCCCCCAAGTGCCCCCAGGGCCTCTCCAGTGCCCTCAGTTGTACTGGGAAGGGACTCGGGAGGGCCTGGGAATGACTTAGGAGGGCCTGGGATGGGACTAGGCAAACTGGGGAAGGACTGGGTTGCACTGCGAGAGCACACTTGGGAGGGCAAGGAGGTGGTGGGTTGCACTGGGGGAAGTGGGGAGAGACTGGGGGGATGAGAGTGGGGGCACTGGGGTGGGACTGGGAGTACAGGGGACACTGGGCTAGGACTGGGGGAATTGGGGGGGGGAGCAGGGAGGGACTGCGAGGGGGCTGGGAAGGGACCTGGGATGGTACTGGGATGGGAATGGGATGCATGGGAGAAAGGAACGGAATGCACTGGGGAGGGACTGGGAGCAACGGGAAAGCCACTGCAGGGACTGGCATTGGACTGGAGAGGGACTGCAAGGGGACTGTGGCAGGACTGGGGAGGGGACTGGGGAGAGGGCCTGGGATGCACAGGGGAAAAGACCCGGGATGCCCTGGGGAGGGACTGAGGTCACGAGAGGGCTGGGGATGGGTCAGGGGCACTGGGGAGGGAACTGGGATGGGACTTGGATGGGACTGAGAGTACTGGGATGGGGCACAGAAGTACTGCGGATTTGATTGGAAGCACTGGGGAGGGACTAGGAATCATTTAGGAGGGACTGGGATGGGACTGGGGAGGGACTGGGGGCACTGATGATGGCTCTTGAATGCGCTTGGGAAGGACTAGGACCACTGGGATGCAGTGGGGAAGGACTGGAGGCACTGGTTGGGACTGGGCTGCACTGGGGGCACTTGGGAGCAAGTTGGATCACTGGGGAGGGAACTGGGATGGGACTGAAGGCACTGGGGAGGCACTGCAATGGGGTTGAGGCAACTTGGGAAGGACTGGGAGCACTGGGGAGTTTCTGGAGGGAACTGCGCAGGGAGCTTGGTTGGACTGAGGGTACTGGGGATGGACTGGGAGGGACTGGGGTGCAGTGGGAGCAATTGGGAAGGAGTGGAGGCACTGGGGAAGGAACAGGAAGGGGACTGACTGCACTGGGATGGGGTTTGGGGCACTTGGGAGAAACTGGGAGGGACTCAGGAGGGACTGGGGACAGTGGGGAGGGACTGGGGACAGTGGGAAGGGACTGGAAAGGTGAAATTGAAACAGACTCACCTGAGTCATGGTCTAAGAAGTCCTGCTACAGCTCCTGAGCCCGAACAATAGCCGAGGGGCCTCAGCCCAAACTCTGGCCCCTCCTTCCCCTCATTGTTAACACCTGGGCCTTCTCCATAGAACAGCTGATTCTACCCAGTACTCCCAGTTCCCTCCAATGGCTTGCAATAGAATTACTAGACTCCCCAGAGTGCACAAAAATAAAATCCCAATCTCACACTAATTTCTACTCAAAACCAACAGTCCCTGACCAAAACATCCAGTCCATATTCCAGCCCCCAACTCTATCCCATCCCCTTAGTGATTTCAGCTCGAGACCCACAAGCTTTATTGCACTGCCAGCTCTGCTCTCTCACTAACAGCTCTGTATCTTGGCATCGCCGCCATGGGAAGCTGCTCCAGGTTCTCCTGCAGGATCTTCATCTTGGTTCCAGCTCTGAGACTTTCCAGCTCCAACCTCACACTCCCAATCCCAGTCCCCCGATTACTCCTCCATCCCCACAAACCCTAGCCCAATTCAAAACTCACAAACCCAGCACTAGACTGATTTAAGCTCTCCTCACCCAGTCCATGTTCCTGCCCATCAATCACTAGTCCACAGCCGCACAGGTTTTTAAGCAACGGTGCCAGTCCCTATCTGAGATCCACACACTCTCCCAGCTCCAGAGGTGCAATCCTAGCACTATACTGACTTCAGACCCAGCCTCCCAGTCCGCATTCCCAATTTACAATCCCAATTCCAACCACACAGGGATTTCAGCGACGGTGCCACAGGCCCTATCTCACAGTGATTGCTCTGATTACTGCCCAAGTGTTACAGTCCCAAGCCCAGAACCCAGCCCTATCCCAGCCCCTCAGTGATTTCAGCTCGAGACCCACAAGCTTTATTGCACTGCCAGCTCTGCTCTCTCAGCAGTAGCTCTGCATTTTGCCAGCGCCGCCACGGGAAGCTGCTCCAGGTTCTCACTGCAGGATCTCCATCTTGGCTCCAGCTCTGCCACTTTCCTGCCCCACCCTCACACTCCCAATCCCAGTCCCCCAGGTGCTCCTCCAGCCCCAAAATTCCTATCCCAATTCCAAAATCACAAGCCCAGCCCTAGACTGATTTCAGCTCTACCTGCCCAGTCTACATTCCCAATTTACAATCCCATTTCCAGCTGCATAGAGATTTCAGTGACGGTGCCACAGGCCCTATCTCCGCCCCACACTGATTCCTGAACAAGTGTTACAGTCCCAAGCCCAGAACCCAGCCCTACCCCAGTCCCTCAGTGATTTCAGCTCGAGACCCACAAGCTTTATTGCACTGCCAGCTCTGCTCTCTCAGCAGTAGCTCTGCATCTTGCCAGCGCCGCCACGGGAAGCTGCTCCAGGTTCTCACTGCAGGATCTTCAGCTTGGCTCCAGCTCTGCAACTTTCCAGCTCCACCCTCACCTTCCCAATCCCAGTCCCCCAGGTGCTCCTCCAGCCCCACAAACCCGATCCCAATTTCAAAATCACAACCCCAGCTCTGTACTAACTTCAGCTCTACCCACCCAATCCATGTTCCCGCCCATTAATCCCTATTCCACAGCCACTCAGAGATTTCAGCGACGGTGCCACAGGCCCTATCTCCGCCCCACACTGATTCCTGACCAAGTGTTACAGTCCCAAGCCCAGAACCCAGCCCTACCCCAGTCCCTCAGTGATTTCAGCTTGAGACCCACAAGCTTTATTGCACTGCCAGCTCTGCTCTCTCAGCAGTAGCTCTGCATCTTGCCAGCGCCGCCACGGGAAGCTGCTCCAGGTTCTCACTGCAGGATCTTCAGCTTGGCTCCAGCTCTGCAACTTTCCAGCTCCACCCTCACCTTCCCAATCCCAGTCCCCCAGGTGCTCCTCCAGCCCCAAAATTCCTATCCCAATTCCAAAGACACAAGCCCAGCACTAGACTGATTTCAGCTCTACCCACCCAATCCATGTTCCCGCCCATTAATCCTTATTCCACAGTCACACAGCCATTTCAGCGACGGTGCCAAAGGGTCTATCACCACCCCACACTGATTCCTGAACAAGTGTTACAGTCCCAAGCCCAGAACCCAGCCCTACCCCAGTCCCTCAGTGATTTCAGCTCGAGACCCACAAGCTTTATTGCACTGCCAGCTCTGCTCTCTCAGCAGTAGCTCTGCATCTTGCCAGCGCCGCCACGGGAAGCTGCTCCAGGTTCTCACTGCAGGATCTCCATCTTGGCTCCAGCTCTGCAACTTTCCAGCTCCACCCTCACCTTCCCAATCCCAGTCCCCCAGGTGCTCCTCCAGCCCCAAAATTCCTATCCCAATTCCAAAGACACAAGCCCAGCACTAGACTGATTTCAGCTCTACCCACCCAATCCACATTCCCGCTCATTAATCCCTATTCCACAGCCACTCAGAGATTTCAGCGACGGTGCCACAGGCCCTATCTCCGCCCCACACTGATTCCTGACCAAGTGTTACAGTCCCAAGCCCAGAACCCAGCCCTACCCCAGTCCCTCAGTGATTTCAGCTCGAGACCCACAAGCTTTATTGCACTGCCAGCTCTGCTCTCTCAGCAGTAGCTCTGCATCTTGCCAGCGCCGCCACGGGAAGCTGCTCCAGGTTCTCACTGCAGGATCTTCAGCTTGGCTCCAGCTCTGCAACTTTCCAGCTCCACCCTCACCTTCCCAATCCCAGTCCCCCAGGTGCTCCTCCAGCCCCAAAATTCCTATCCCAATTCCAAAGACACAAGCCCAGCACTAGACTGATTTCAGCTCTACCCACCCAATCCATGTTCCCGCCCATTAATCCTTATTCCACAGCCACACAGCCATTTCAGCGACGGTGCCAAAGGGTCTATCACCACCCCACACTGATTCCTCACCAAGTGTTACAGTCCCAAGCCCAGAACCCAGCCCTACCCCAGTCCCTCAGTGATTTCAGCTCGAGACCCACAAGCTTTATTGCACTGCCAGCTCTGCTCTCTCAGCAGTAGCTCTGCATCTTGCCAGCGCCGCCACGGGAAGCTGCTCCAGGTTCTCACTGCAGGATCTTCAGCTTGGCTCCAGCTCTGCAACTTTCCAGCTCCACCCTCACCTTCCCAATCCCAGTCCCCCAGGTGCTCCTCCAGCCCCAAAATTCCTATCCCAATTCCAAAGACACAAGCCCAGCACTAGACTGATTTCAGCTCTACCCACCCAATCCATGTTCCCGCCCATTAATCCTTATTCCACAGTCACACAGCCATTTCAGCGACGGTGCCAAAGGGTCTATCACCACCCAACACTGATTCCTGACCAAGTGTTACAGTCCCAAGCCCAGAACCCAGCCCTACCCCAGTCCCTCAGTGATTTCAGCTCGAGACCCACAAGCTTTATTGCACTGCCAGCTCTGCTCTCTCAGCAGTAGCTCTGCATCTTGCCAGCGCCGCCACAGGAAGCTGCTCCAGGTTCTCACTGCAGGATCTTCAGCTTGGCTCCAGCTCTGCAACTTTCCAGCTCCACCCTCACCTTCCCAATCCCAGTCCCCCAGGTGCTCCTCCAGCCCCACAAACCCGATCCCAATTTCAAAATCACAACCCCAGCTCTGTACTAACTTCAGCTCTACCCACCCAATCCATGTTCCCGCCCATTAATCCCTATTCCACAGCCACTCAGAGATTTCAGCGACGGTGCCACAGGCCCTATCTCCGCCCCACACTGATTCCTGACCAAGTGTTACAGTCCCAAGCCCAGAACCCAGCCCTACCCCAGTCCCTCAGTGATTTCAGCTCGAGACCCACAAGCTTTATTGCACTGCCAGCTCTGCTCTCTCAGCAGTAGCTCTGCATCTTGCCAGCGCCGCCACGGGAAGCTGCTCCAGGTTCTCACTGCAGGATCTTCAGCTTGGCTCCAGCTCTGCAACTTTCCAGCTCCACCCTCACCTTCCCAATCCCAGTCCCCCAGGTGCTCCTCCAGCCCCACAAACCCGATCCCAATTTCAAAATCACAACCCCAGCTCTGTACTAACTTCAGCTCTACCCACCCAATCCATGTTCCCGCCCATTAATCCCTATTCCACAGCCACTCAGAGATTTCAGCGACGGTGCCACAGGCCCTATCTCCGCCCCACACTGATTCCTGACCAAGTGTTACAGTCCCAAGCCCAGAACCCAGCCCTACCCCAGTCCCTCAGTGATTTCAGCTCGAGACCCACAAGCTTTATTGCACTGCCAGCTCTGCTCTCTCAGCAGTAGCTCTGCATCTTGCCAGCGCCGCCACGGGAAGCTGCTCCAGGTTCTCACTGCAGGATCTTCAGCTTGGCTCCAGCTCTGCAACTTTCCAGCTCCACCCTCACCTTCCCAATCCCAGTCCCCCAGGTGCTCCTCCAGCCCCAAAATTCCTATCCCAATTCCAAAGACACAAGCCCAGCACTAGACTGATTTCAGCTCTACCCACCCAATCCATGTTCCCGCCCATTAATCCTTATTCCACAGCCACACAGCCATTTCAGCGACGGTGCCAAAGGGTCTATCACCACCCCACACTGATTCCTCACCAAGTGTTACAGTCCCAAGCCCAGAACCCAGCCCTACCCCAGTCCCTCAGTGATTTCAGCTCGAGACCCACAAGCTTTATTGCACTGCCAGCTCTGCTCTCTCAGCAGTAGCTCTGCATCTTGCCAGCGCCGCCACGGGAAGCTGCTCCAGGTTCTCACTGCAGGATCTTCAGCTTGGCTCCAGCTCTGCAACTTTCCAGCTCCACCCTCACATTCCCAATCCCAGTCCCCCAGGTGCTCCTCCAGCCCCACAAACCCGATCCCAATTTCAAAATCACAACCCCAGCTCTGTACTAACTTCAGCTCTACCCACCCAATCCATGTTCCCGCCCATTAATCCCTATTCCACAGCCACTCAGAGATTTCAGCGACGGTGCCACAGGCCCTATGTCCGCCCCATACTGATTCCTGACCAAGTGTTACAGTCCCAAGCCCAGAACCCAGCCCTACCCCAGTCCCTCAGTGATTTCAGCTCGAGACCCACAAGCTTTATTGCACTGCCAGCTCTGCTCTCTCAGCAGTAGCTCTGCATCTTGCCAGCGCCGCCACGGGAAGCTGCTCCAGGTTCTCACTGCAGGATCTTCAGCTTGGCTCCAGCTCTGCAACTTTCCAGCTCCACCCTCACCTTCCCAATCCCAGTCCCCCAGGTGCTCCTCCAGCCCCACAAACCTGATCCCAATTCCAAAGACACAAGCCCAGCACTAGACTGATTTCAGCTCTACCCACCCAATCCATGTTCCCGCCCATTAATCCTTATTCCACAGTCACACAGCCATTTCAGCGACGGTGCCAAAGGGTCTATCACCACCCCACACTGATTCCTGAACAAGTGTTACAGTCCCAAGCCCAGAACCCAGCCCTACCCCAGTCCCTCAGTGATTTCAGCTCGAGACCCACAAGCTTTATTGCACTGCCAGCTCTGCTCTCTCAGCAGTAGCTCTGCATCTTGCCAGCGCCGCCACGGGAAGCTGCTCCAGGTTCTCACTGCAGGATCTTCAGCTTGGCTCCAGCTCTGCAACTTTCCAGCTCCACCCTCACCTTCCCAATCCCAGTCCCCCAGGTGCTCCTCCAGCCCCAAAATTCCTATCCCAATTCCAAAGACACAAGCCCAGCACTAGACTGATTTCAGCTCTACCCACCCAATCCATGTTCCCGCCCATTAATCCTTATTCCACAGTCACACAGCCATTTCAGCGACGGTGCCAAAGGGTCTATCACCACCCCACACTGATTCCTCACCAAGTGTTACAGTCCCAAGCCCAGAACCCAGCCCTACCCCAGTCCCTCAGTGATTTCAGCTCGAGACCCACAAGCTTTATTGCACTGCCAGCTCTGCTCTCTCAGCAGTAGCTCTGCATCTTGCCAGCGCCGCCACGGGAAGCTGCTCCAGGTTCTCACTGCAGGATCTTCAGCTTGGCTCCAGCTCTGCAACTTTCCAGCTCCACCCTCACCTTCCCAATCCCAGTCCCCCAGGTGCTCCTCCAGCCCCACAAACCCGATCCCAATTTCAAAATCACAACCCCAGCTCTGTACTAACTTCAGCTCTACCCACCCAATCCATGTTCCCGCCCATTAATCCCTATTCCACAGCCACTCAGAGATTTCAGCGACGGTGCCACAGGCCCTATGTCCGCCCCATACTGATTCCTGACCAAGTGTTACAGTCCCAAGCCCAGAACCCAGCCCTACCCCAGTCCCTCAGTGATTTCAGCTCGAGACCCACAAGCTTTATTGCACTGCCAGCTCTGCTCTCTCAGCAGTAGCTCTGCATCTTGCCAGCGCCGCCACGGGAAGCTGCTCCAGGTTCTCACTGCAGGATCTTCAGCTTGGCTCCAGCTCTGCAACTTTCCAGCTCCACCCTCACCTTCCCAATCCCAGTCCCCCAGGTGCTCCTCCAGCCCCAAAATTCCTATCCCAATTCCAAAGACACAAGCCCAGCACTAGACTGATTTCAGCTCTACCCACCCAATCCATGTTCCCGCCCATTAATCCTTATTCCACAGTCACACAGCCATTTCAGCGACGGTGCCAAAGGGTCTATCACCACCCCACACTGATTCCTGACCAAGTGTTACAGTCCCAAGCCCAGAACCCAGCCCTACCCCAGTCCCTCAGTGATTTCAGCTCGAGACCCACAAGCTTTATTGCACTGCCAGCTCTGCTCTCTCAGCAGTAGCTCTGCATCTTGCCAGCGCCGCCACGGGAAGCTGCTCCAGGTTCTCACTGCAGGATCTTCAGCTTGGCTCCAGCTCTGCAACTTTCCAGCTCCACCCTCACCTTCCCAATCCCAGTCCCCCAGGTGCTCCTCCAGCCCCACAAACCCGATCCCAATTTCAAAATCACAACCCCAGCTCTGTACTAACTTCAGCTCTACCCACCCAATCCATGTTCCCGCCCATTAATCCCTATTCCACAGCCACTCAGAGATTTCAGCGACGGTGCCACAGGCCCTATCTCCGCCCCACACTGATTCCTGACCAAGTGTTACAGTCCCAAGCCCAGAACCCAGCCCTACCCCAATCCCTCAGTGATTTCAGCTCGAGACCCACAAGCTTTATTGCACTGCCAGCTCTGCTCTCTCAGCAGTAGCTCTGCATCTTGCCAGCGCCGCCACGGGAAGCTGCTCCAGGTTCTCACTGCAGGATCTTCAGCTTGGCTCCAGCTCTGCAACTTTCCAGCTCCACCCTCACCTTCCCAATCCCAGTCCCCCAGGTGCTCCTCCAGCCCCAAAATTCCTATCCCAATTCCAAAGACACAAGCCCAGCACTAGACTGATTTCAGCTCTACCCACCCAATCCACATTCCCGCTCATTAATCCCTATTCCACAGCCACTCAGAGATTTCAGCGACGGTGCCACAGGCCCTATCTCCGCCCCACACTGATTCCTGACCAAGTGTTACAGTCCCAAGCCCAGAACCCAGCCCTACCCCAGTCCCTCAGTGATTTCAGCTCGAGACCCACAAGCTTTATTGCACTGCCAGCTCTGCTCTCTCAGCAGTAGCTCTGCATCTTGCCAGCGCCGCCACGGGAAGCTGCTCCAGGTTCTCACTGCAGGATCTTCAGCTTGGCTCCAGCTCTGCAACTTTCCAGCTCCACCCTCACCTTCCCAATCCCAGTCCCCCAGGTGCTCCTCCAGCCCCAAAATTCCTATCCCAATTCCAAAGACACAAGCCCAGCACTAGACTGATTTCAGCTCTACCCACCCAATCCATGTTCCCGCCCATTAATCCTTATTCCACAGCCACACAGCCATTTCAGCGACGGTGCCAAAGGGTCTATCACCACCCCACACTGATTCCTCACCAAGTGTTACAGTCCCAAGCCCAGAACCCAGCCCTACCCCAGTCCCTCAGTGATTTCAGCTCGAGACCCACAAGCTTTATTGCACTGCCAGCTCTGCTCTCTCAGCAGTAGCTCTGCATCTTGCCAGCGCCGCCACGGGAAGCTGCTCCAGGTTCTCACTGCAGGATCTTCAGCTTGGCTCCAGCTCTGCAACTTTCCAGCTCCACCCTCACCTTCCCAATCCCAGTCCCCCAGGTGCTCCTCCAGCCCCACAAACCCGATCCCAATTTCAAAATCACAACCCCAGCTCTGTACTAACTTCAGCTCTACCCACCCAATCCATGTTCCCGCCCATTAATCCCTATTCCACAGCCACTCAGAGATTTCAGCGACGGTGCCACAGGCCCTATCTCCGCCCCACACTGATTCCTGACCAAGTGTTACAGTCCCAAGCCCAGAACCCAGCCCTACCCCAGTCCCTCAGTGATTTCAGCTCGAGACCCACAAGCTTTATTGCACTGCCAGCTCTGCTCTCTCAGCAGTAGCTCTGCATCTTGCCAGCGCCGCCACGGGAAGCTGCTCCAGGTTCTCACTGCAGGATCTTCAGCTTGGCTCCAGCTCTGTGACTTTCCAGCTCCACCCTCACATTCCCAATCTCAGTCCCCCAGGTGCTCCTCCAGCCCCAAAATTCCTATTCCAATTCCAAAGACACAAGCCAACCACTAGACTAATTTCAGCTCTACCCACCAATCCATGTTCCCCCCCGTTAATCCCTCTTCCACAGCCACACAGCCATTTCAGTGACGGTGCCACAGGCCCTATCTCACAGTGATTGCTCTGATTACTGCCCCAAGTTTTACCGTCCCAAGCCCAGAACCCAGCCCTACCCCAGTCCCTCAGTGATTTCAGCTCGAGACCCACAAGCTTTATTGCACTGCCAGCTCTGCTCTCTCAGCAGTAGCTCTGCATCTTGCCAGCGCCGCCACGGGAAGCTGCTCCAGGTTCTCACTGCAGGATCTTCAGCTTGGCTCCAGCTCTTCGACTTTCCAGCTCCACCCTCACACTCCCAATCCCAGTCCCCCAGGTGCTCCTGCAGCCCCACACACCCGATCCCAACTGCAAAGTCCAGATCCCTGCCCTAGACTGATTTCAGCTCTTCCCCCCCAGTCCATGTTCCCGCCCATCAAACCCTATTCCACAGACACACAGATGTTTCAGCGACGGTGCCAGTCCCTGTCTCAATCCTACAGTGGTTTCTGCTGCAGTGCCACAGTCCCTTTCTGAGCACCACTCTCCCTATCCCATACCCAGACCCACAACCTTTATTTCTCTGCCAGCTCTGCTGTCAGCTCCCGGTAAAGCTGCTGCATGTTCCAATCCTAGCATCTTCCTTTTTTTAAAGGTCTGAGTTTTCCACCCCAGCTCTCAAGCCCACATTGCAGGCCAGGCCTGACTATTTTTATCCCAGCTCCATCCCTGCAGTACTTTTGCCAGGCCCATGCTCCCTAATCCAGCCCCACTCTTGTTCTGCCCACAGTCCTACCGTCTTTATGTCTTCACCAGCTCTGCTGCCTGAGCTCCAGGTTCTCAGCTCTCTGCTGCCTCTGCCTCAGCTTTCTGCTGCCTCTGCCTAAATTTGCTCCTGGGTATCTCTGCAGCCCGGGGCTGTTGACAAGGTCACAAATCAGTCTTGGTCGTTCACTTAAATATCTCTAAGAGCTATCCCACCCATCCCAAGGGGAACAGTAACAAAACAATAAAATAAACAATCAAGTAGTCAAAGATGAAAATAAAAGTAAAATAAAATTATAATAGAATGAAACATCTTTTATTACTTTTCTTTGTAACAATACTTTCAATACCAGCCCCACTGAGAGGCTGCATCCTAGTCCTTCTGGTTCGGGGGAGCACCCCTGAGCATGGGCTGCTCCCCCACTGAGCACTGACCAAAGCTGGCCGGCACAGCTGCCCGGGACACCACCTGCCCAACGCCCTGCCTCGGCAGCTGTGGGGGACCGACCCCGGCTCCCCCTGGATCGGCAGCCGAGGGGGTGCTGCCCCATGGCTCCCCCCCGCTCCCTGGAGCGGCAGCCGCGAGGGTCCCACCCCGGCTCACCGCCGCTCCTCGGCCCAGCGGCCGCGCCGATCCCGGGCCGCTCCCGCCGCTCCAGCGCCGCCCCAGCCCCGCCGCCGAACTGCCCCCAGCACCCCCCGCCCACGCCTTTTATAGCCCGCGGCCCGCACAGCCCCGCCCCCCTCGTGCCAGCCCAGCCAATCCCAGCGCCCGGCAGTGTCCGGCCCCGCCAATCGCCGCCTGCCCGTTCCCGCCCTGCCCGTCCCCAAGAACCCCGCTGTCCCCTCAGGCCCCGCTCCCAGGGGCCGCTCCGCTTCCGCCCGCTGCCCGCGTCCCTCCCCTTCTCCCGGGAGAACTACGGGACGGAACGGGACCGCGGACCTCCCGCCCGCCTTTCCAACAGCGCCTGCGGGTGCCGCGGCAGCGCAGGCGCGGCTCCGCCGGATCCCGAAGCAAAGGCGCCGAGAGCGGCGCCTGAGGGGAACGCGGGGGCCGAGGTGGAGAGGGGTGCGGCTCCGCGCCGCGGCCGAGCGGGCAGAGCTTGCTCGACCGCGGCCCCATTGAAAGGGCCGCCGCCGCTCCCGCCCCCTCCCCGCCTCCCGGAAGAACTCCCAGACGGGACGTGAGCGCGGAGCTGTGCCACCCGCCCTCCCTGGTCCCAACAGGGCCTGTCGGGGGCTGCGGCAGCGCAGGCGCGGCTCCGGAAGCAAAGGCGCCGGCACCTACAGCGCCTGAGGGGAACGTGGGGCATAGGGGCGGCGCCGCAACGCGGCTGAGCGGGCACAGCTTAGGGGACCGCAGCCCCATTGAAAGGGCGGGCTACGATTGGACGGAGCGGAGAAAAGCGGGCTGGGAGTGGCGGGCCGGGATCGGACCTGCACGTCGGGAGCCACAACCTCCCGGAGAGAGCGGCCCCTGTGCCCAAGACAGGCCACGTGCCTGGAGCGGCAGCCGCGGGAGTCCCGCCCCAGCTCACCGCCGATCTCGCCCCGGCTCCCACAGCTCCGCCGCCGCTTCCACCTCCGCCGCCGAACTGGCCCCGCAGCCCCCCCTCCCCCGCTATTTATAGACCGCGGCCCGCATAGCCCCGCCCCCCCGTGCCAGCCCCGCCAATCCCCGCCCGCCCGTTCCCGAGAACCCCGCTGGCCCCGCAGGCCCCGCTCCCGGAGCCCCTCCCGCCCCCTCCCCGCCTCCCTCCCCTTCTCCTGGGAGAGCTCCCGGACGGGACGTGACCGCGGAGCTCCCACCGCCTTTCCGTGGTCCCAGCAGCGCCTGAGGGGAATGGGGGGACGGTGCCACGCGGAGGGGCCGCGCCGCGGCTGAGCGGGCAGAGCTTGCGGGACCGCTGCCGGATTGAAAAGGCGGGCTGTGATTGGACGGCGCCGAGAAAGGCGGGCCGGGATTGGCGGGCCAGACGCTGCCTCGGGCCCGCATTGGCGGGGTTTGGAGCCCGCGGGGCCGCGGCCGCGGGTGGCGGGAGGTGCTCGGAAGGAGGGACGAGGGCCGTGTCGGAGGGGCCCTTTCCGCGGGTCCGTGGCCGTCCCGGATCCCGCCCCCGGGACCCCGTCCCCTGCCCCGCCCCGTGGTCGGGCTGCACCCCCGGGGTCCCGGCCCCAAGGCACCTGCAGAGCCCTTCGGGGAGCCCCCCACCGGCACACGGGGCGGTTCCGGGTCGCGAAGGCGGACTGTGCGGCATGGGGGACCGGGGAGCAGCGGCGACGTGGTGGGCCGGGAGTCGGCGGCGGGGAGCTGGGAGGACGCAGAGCGGCAGTGCGCCTCTGACCGCCTCTCCCCACGCAGCAGTTCTGCTTCTACGGGGACTTAGACTGCCCCGACTGGGTGCTGGCTGAGATCTGACCGAATCTGACACAAGGGTTTGGCAGCACATAGGCGATAACCCCGCAATTGGCTACTCACCGTCCCCTAAGCTGAGAAGTTCTCGGGCCACTGGCTCTGACCCAAGTCAGAGGCTGCTGCCATCACCGTGTGCCATACCTGGGTGAGTGAGAAAAAAAGTTACGTGGTGTTTCTGAAAGTAAGGGAGACTCCAGCACCTCCTCACTACCTCCCTGCCTCAACCTTAATGCTCCTCCTTTGCCAAAGGCAGGCCGGATGGCACCTGCAACCAGAAAAGGTCAAGCCTTAATTGATGAGCCTCGTAGTACTAGGAGACTACTGACAAGTACAGCTGAAGACCATCAAACGTAATTGGCAGGTGGCTCCAGCCCTCTGAGGCTGCACACATTCTCTGCAAAGTAAAAAAACCAAAGGCAAATGTACATACTGAGATACTGCCTGAAAGGATGGCTTTCCTGTGGGAGCTCCTACCTACCTCTCCTCCACAGTGACCTCTTACCAGCAGGGGCCCTGAAGCACTGGACTCTCTGTTAGAAGGTGGTAGAACCGCTGGAAATCACAAGAAACAAAGCATGTGCACAGATTCACCACAACACCTGTAAAAGACCATCTAGTTCTGTCCTGGAGTCAATGCTCGCCTTGCTCACCGGTACTCACTCGGATCACCTCCCCTCCGGTGCCTAGAGCCTCCTGGGGCCAGGGCTCTGCATCTGAAAACAAAGAAAAACCAAACCAGAACAAGAAAATCCTTAACACATCAAGTAAAGGTGGAGCCAAAAGCTACATCTTTGTGCTGACATCAGGTGATGACCCACCTTCTTGCTCTGCTCCTCTGGCCTCTTTTCTGTTCAACTCTGCTTTACACCCTGTCCTTCTGACACGGTAAAGAAACCCTAACCAAAGTCACCCAGATAGATGGAGAAAGCTGAGTCTCCCTTCTCTTTAGGCAAACCACCCAGAGTTGCTGCCTGCAGCCAAAGACTGCAGCTGTAATTGCACAGAATATCTGGGTGAATGAGAGGAAAACTTAAGTGGCACATCTGAAAAGTCAGTGGATGCCTTCACAGACATTTAGGGGGCTTTTCCCAGACACTGCTTTCCACCCATACTACCTTCAAAACACCCCTGGCAATTCCTAAGCTGACACCCAAGCCCTCACTCCATCTCTGGGCTGTAACCCCCCACTGACTACTTGCAAATCTGGGTGTCTGTAGTCATCTTCAACACAGAGCAGCTTCACCTTGGGACCAGATAACACTTGTGAAAAAATGCCAAGCTGCAGTTGAGATGATCAGGAGATCCCAAAAGATGCAAGGCTCCTAAGGAAAAGAAAAAATGATAACAAATTACAAAAGCATCTTACCAACACAGGACACAAAATTATTAAATTTAAAAACCCTGCATTTGAGTGTAATCCTCTTCATTGCCATATACAGCTCTGCTTCTTTGGATGCCAAAGATGATGTTTCAATAAAGCAGGAACAGCTTGAGAAATCCCATTCAATGAAAGAAAGGGAGAATTCTTTTCCCATTGAAGCCCGGCTGCTGAATAACCTCCTCGAGCAAAGGCTGGGGTTAATATACCCCGGCCGTGCCCACCTCCCTTCCAATGAGGCCCCGGGGAAAGGGAGGAGCCCAATCCCAGAAGATATAAAGGCTCTGGGAGCAGCAGCACCCGGTTGGCATCTCTGACTTAAAATCAGGATGGGTAAAGAGCCTGGCAGAGAAAAGGACTCTTAACGAGAACAGGTATTATAGTTGGTATTGGATTTAGTGTTCGAATTTGCATTTGGGATTGTAATTTGTAAGAAAATGAGAGCCATTCCCCCCAGAATGAAAGCCTATGGCTTTTGGGTGTCAGGTGCAGGTGGGAAAACTTTCTATATGCGTGGAAAGGGTTTTGTTAGCTTGCCGGAGCCCTGCGCTGAAATTGCACCTGACTCACAAAGGCTAGAGCCTTTCTTTCCTGGGGGAAAGGGGGCCCAGGAACGAAACAGCAGGTCTAACTCCCAAAATTAACATGGATGAAGTCCTCTCCTTGCACAGCTCCCCCCGCTCGCAGAGGGCAGGAATCCCCGGTGCTAAAGGTCCCCCACAGTGCCCGGGGGGTGTGTCCGGAGCCCCCCGGAGTCCCTCAGAGCCCCCCTCCCGGCCCGGGACACACGGGCTGTGCTCCTGCCCTTCATGGCAGACGCGCCTCCCTGCCTGGAGAAGCCTCGCCCTCCGCCAGGGGATGGCTGCGCGGCTGAAGCGCTGTGTGGGGCGGCGGCGCGGGCTGGAGCGGCGGGGGTTGGAGCGGCGCGGCGCGGGCTGGGGCAGCGCGGCGTGGTTGCGTCCTGCCTGCGGAAGCTGTGGGACAAGGGCGATCCTGGCGGTACCGGAACGAGGCGCGGGGGGGCCTGGAGGGAGCCCCGGGGATGCCGGACCCTCCCGCGGTGTTGGGCTGAGCTCCCGGGGTTCCCAGAGCGCTTCGCGACGGGGGATGTGGAGTGAGGCAGTAACAAGAATCAGGGAAGTGCTTCCACGGACCCGCGCCCGGTTCGGTGGCTATGCCGAGGTTTGAACCGGGAAACAGCCGCTCTTTTGATGCACTGAGGAAGGACTGGGATGCGGACCCGGCTGGGAGCGGCACTGCAGCCGCGCGCCCCCCACTCACCGAGGGGCCGAGGCGCCGCGGGGACAACGCCGATTTCTCTGGAGCCGCGGCCTCGAGTCCCGCCACCAGTAAAAACTTCTATTTGACATTTTATTTTATCTTATTTTTCTTCCTTGTTTTTTACACTTTTTATTTCTTTTTTATTTTATTTCCACGCAAACCCTTCTGGGATATACCGGGCAGCGCAAAAGCTTCTGGGATGCACCGAGGCGGCGCCAGGGCTGCCGGGATCTATTTATTTCTTTTATTTTGCTGTTATTCCTTGCCCTCTCGGTGCCTCCGGCCCCCGTCGTCCGCGGAGCTCCCCTGCTCCAATTTTTGGAGTCTCCCACCCACTTTTTGGAGTCCTCCCCTCCCATTTTAAGGGTTTGGGACATGGGGAGGGAGTAAACGGGGGCACCAAAACGGGGGTTTTTTTCTCTTTTATTTCAATTTTAATTTCATTTCTTTTTTAGTTTTCTTGGGTTTGATTTTCTTCTTTTTTTATTTTTTTTTTCATTTTATTTTGTTTTATATTTTATTTTTTCGCCAGAAATCTTGAGGGGGTACAAGCTTGTGTGTGTTTAATAGTCTACAGGTGCAGAGTTCGACCTGGCTGTTATTTGTGGACTCTGGAGTCTTTCCTCAGGCCACCCAGCTGCTTTGCAGTCTGAGCTGGCACCTCCACTGTGCAGGACTTGTGCCATTTAGGCGAGCACCAGCATATCCCGCCCACCTTCCCCCTCTCACCTCTCACAGAGGTGCCAACATGGGACCATGGCACGACAGAGAGGCTGTTCCTATGTAATTCACCATTGCACACAGACCAGAAAATAGGTTCAAAGTGTATGCAACATTTTATTGAAAAAATATGAATGTTCTGTACATAAAGTACAACTTAATGGGCTTAATAAAATCTCGAGAGACTTATTGGTTAATACAGGTCTTCTTTTCTTCTTCTCCCTCTAAGGGCATAAAGCACAAACTGAAGCAGCAGGTCCCCTGTACTTGTGCAAGTGCCATCCCATCGCTGTGCGTGCAGCATAGCACCTGTCTCTACACACAGGACTCTAACATGCTCAATGTACTTTGATGGATGGTCTGCAAGAAATTTAAAGCATGAAAGAACTGCCCAGGATTGGTCTTGCAATCCACTGATGATTCAGAATTTATTGTGAGATCTCTGTTCTTCTAAACAGTCTGCATCTGTATATCCAATATTTCTGACAAATAAATACAAAAATAAATAGGGATCTGGCCTCACAGAACCTGAAGTCTCAGAAGCAACACAACCTATAGTAAGCTACATACATAATTTCAACTATATCAACATAATTTATTTAAATCTCTATCAATAAGTGTATTAAAAGTATAAATTCTTATCCAATACTGAGAGTTTAATTCTGGAAATAAATCCAGAAAAAGAAAGCTTTTCAGTCCTCTCTTACAGTTTAGTGTGCTCTTAGAAAATGCTTTATAGCTGAACTTCAGCAGAAAGTAGCTGTTATATAATGTACTTCTATTCCCCAATCCTAATAGAAAAAGCTTTTTAAATCTTTTTACAATAACTGGCTTTTATGTCCTACCTTTACATACAGTTACTAAAAATACTGCACATAGCAGTGCTGACTAAAATTAGGTTTAGTGTTAAAACTACATGCACAAATGCTGGAGTCCCAAAGCAGAAACTGAATAATGTGGCAGCTTCACAATTAATTTATGTTGCTAATTGGATGGTGTAACAAATACTGCAATCCCAAAAGATATGTATGTTGCAAATGGAAAGACAATGAGTAGGACTGGATGAGGAGAAAGTTAGGCAAAAACCTTTTTTCTTCTCCATTTAAAACTGGAATGTCACCAAGAAGGTAAATGTAGACCAGTGTTAGAAGCTTCTAAATCAGGAGTAAATGGTGATGACTTCTCGGCCGCCACCTCTAACAAGTAATACCCTCTCCAGACCCTCAGTCAAGACTTCTAGAAACTCCATGTCTGTTTCAGTAAGTCAAGGACAAAAGAAATATCAAAACCAAAATACGGTGATTAGCCTCTGTATTGGATTTACATGGCAATGCTTATGTGAGGTGAGACCAGAGGCTGCCCCCATGTCAGACAGAGACAGTTGCATGCAGCTCCAAAACAAATCCACCACAGCCTAAAGCTGAGCCTGTCAGAGATGCTGGTGGCACCAGGTGACAGTCACACTCCCTCCCATGAATACTGAGCAGTTTTCAGTCACAGTGGCTCAGCCTCTCTAGGGAGGGGTAGAGAAATATGCATTACCCATTACCTTGAGTTTAAAATCTCTCCTGAGATGTGGTTCAAACCCCTTTATTCTAAGAGGAATGTTTTTATCCTTTCTGGTGAAACAAGCTATTACAGCTACTAGTACTATCTAGATTTAGGGGAAAACAACCATTTGGTATGTCATTTGTGACATCTTTTTTTTTGGCACACACTAAATTAATGGTACAAATCGAGGCTGAAGAGCAGCTGTGGACAGCAGCAAACTGTGGCACCAACGATCTCTCTCCAGCTCACAACCCTCAGCTCTGATCTTGCTTAAGGGAATCATGTAAGTATTCCTCTAAAAACCAAAGTACTGTGACTCTGAATTTTTATCTTACCAGAGCCTTGTACTTGGACCTAAGCCCCAAACTCTGACGTGTGCCTGAGATATTCCCTTCTCTTTCAGGACTTCCTTTTGACTCAAGTTCAGACGCTGCTCTGCCCAGAGCACTGGCTGCTGTGAATGCCTTCTTAAATATCTGCTACATCCACTGTTGAGAATTAAATTAAACTAACAAATAAAATCAAGTAAGAATTTAGATAAGACTAAATTCAAACCTTCAAACAAGGCTTCCATAGCAACCAGTGGCAACTTTTACTTTAAGCAACTTTAAGCAATTACTACCCTACAAGCCACAAGACAGTACCCTCCACTCAGTGGACACTTTATCACATATCACAGCTCGACAGCACTGGTGGCAAAATGAATTCAAGAGCATAGATTACAGAAAGACCTTCTGTGTGGCCCAGGTCTTGCCTGAAAGGATACAGTTTTCATCCCCATCAGTATTCTTTGGAGGACCAGGCATGTTGAGGAGCACAAGTCTGGCATCGTGAGATCTATTTACAATAACTTCATTTAGCTTCACTGCTGTGTGCATCCTTCGGACATTAGACTGGTTCCTGCAGAAAAAGCACATTCAGACTTACTGTTAGAAACATGCCTCTGAAAACTGAATTATTAAAAAGGCCCTTAAAAGTATACCTTAATCTCCTAAAAACGCTGTAGAATGTCAACTCAACATACAGTGTTTTTTCACACAATGATGAAGATACAAAAGAGATTTTAGAGTTCTTTAGGTACAGCTAGTCTGTCGGTAAGATCTCTGGAGTCAAGTCACCAGTTTACAAAATTACTTCGCTCTTCAAAAGTACATTTTATCAAGATGATTTAGTCTTGCATAAGAAGTTAAAGCGCAATTGTACAAGGGGATGTGCTCTTTGACAGTGGACACCTGTGACTGCAGAGCCTTCCCTTACAGCAGCCCTGTCCAGAACCCCTCGCACCCACAGAAGCACAGGTCACGCACCTCTCCATTCTCAGTACCAGAAAACTCCTTCTCAAAAACATCAGGACTAAGTAGAAGACCAGCACCATTGCACTCCACACTTCCCATGAGCACAGTTCCCTCTTTGTGTTGAACAGCAGTTGGCATCTCCAGAGAAAGCTTGGCTTACTACAGATTGTAATCACATGGTAGGGAAATACAGGATCGCAGTCTACAAAGGGCTGGATGTATGTCTCCTATAGGGCTTTTCTGGAGAGCAATAAGGATGTGACCCTCTCCTTCAGCTGGACACTAGTCCACCTCTCTGCCTGGCTATTTACAACACTTTTACCCAGGTATCCTTAAAATCTCAATCATGCTTTCAAACTCGAGTAGACACTTGTTTCAAACATGGGCGAAAAGGGAATAGATGCTCCTTAAGAATCCAGGCTAAGAGAGGTAACGGCATTATTTATTCAGAATACATTAACACAAAATAACATCAGTTCATGCAGGAATTTAACTTGAAAGCATCCTTTGGGGATTTCGAGCCAGGGAATGTTTCCTTCCTACAGAAAATCAAACACTATTTTCGTAACATAAAAGGAAATACAATACAGAAATAAACTTATCAAAGGGAGAATTTATTTACAGCTTTGAGGATTTTCCACTTGGGTTTTTTCCTTCATTTTAATATATTAAAAACGAGTATTAGTAGAAACAAATAAAATATGAATCTGTGGTTTCATTAATTCAGTTTTGCGTGATATGAGTGAAAGTCTTTAGTAACTTCACTGCTCTTCTAAATATTCAGTCTTGCAAAGAAATAATTTATATAGCTAGAAAATAGAAGATGCAGTGGGAAGAATCATGTTTATTATACCAACAGCACAATTTACCTGCTGTGAACTATCTCGCTGTTACTTCATGTTCTTATTTAATTTGGAGCAAGGACACCCTCTGTCTTCACATCAGGTTCAGAAAGCCAGAGTATGTTTATAGGAAGTGAGGAAGAAACCAGCAGCAGGAACCACATACTGTCCTTAACTGTGTATAGTTTTGGAAAGGGAATTGAAAACTGAAGATCTGGTTTTCTCTAAAGCGATATTTAAAATTGTCATCTCCCCAGTGATTCAAAGGTGTAGGCTATAACAAAGGGCTTGCTTAGTGTCCAGAAACCACCAGAAAAAACATCCTAGCAGTAGAGAACTGCTAGGAACTGTGGAACGAGAGCTTCTCTAAATGAGTAATGTTTCCGCCTGCTTGTGTCATACTCTGCTTGAGAAAACAGGTTCAGACCCGTAATTGTTTTCTATCCGGACTTAGTTCTTGTCAGGACAACTCTTGTAGTTTGTTACAACCTACTTATAATGATTCTTAGCTTAAGTAGCTAATCCTGCTCCCTTTAAAACATTGTTAAGACTGCTCAACTCTAATGCCTTTGCTTTTCTTCCATCATTACATACAGTTTTCCTGATTTTAGTTGAGAAAATGAAGTCTTCCCTCTCAACCATCTTAATGTATTTCTAAGTTCAATAACAAACTTACAAGTTTTCCCACTCTCTGAAAGCATGGAAGAGGAAAAAGTACAGGTAGTTAACACCAAATTCAGCAGAATTTCTACAGTATGATTCAGCCTAAAACAGAATTGAATTATGATTTATTAGGAAGAAAAATCTGGAACTCTGCCAAATATGCAAAACTGACTAACTGAACTCTTCATGTAAGATGTAGGACATCAAAGAAGTCACAGGAGATTCAGGCATTTTTATACAAAACCAAAATAGACCTTTACTTCTAGCTCCTCATGGGGCACACACGTGGTAACCACAGCTGTTGTTACATGTCAGTGCTCCTTCAGCAGCAAGTCTGTCTCAGAGGGTTTTATCACACACATATTCTATTCCAAGTCATTAATCACCATCTCCACAGCTTCTTCCTTTCTGCCTTAAACATCCACAGTACATATTAGATAGTGAAGTTATCAAGACTTTTCGTTTAATTCTGATTAGATCAGTGAAATTATCGATCTGCTGTGTTTTACTGAGGTATTTGGGAGACGAGAAAAGTTGTTATAGGACTTAACAGCTCCAATTTGAAATTTGACTATACCAAGTAAAACATTGAGGGCTGTGTGCCACATTTAATTGGTTAGAGATTTTTCGGGAGGCTAACTGCTGTCTTTTGAGTAGTCAGGCCTTAATGTTGATTGTCCAAGTCTAAACCAAGGATTATGAAACAAAAGATAATAAAAGCAGAGCACATGTAGAGTTTCGGGAGGTGCAAGGTGTTCACTTAGACAAGACTCACGGCTTAATGCTGATGAGATCTCTAAAGCTTCCCACAGCACTGCCTCGGTTCCGCTTCTCAGCATCACATTTCTCTTTTGTCCAGGTCATCTGGATATTCTCAGGAACTGGGTCCCCCTCATCTTCTTCATCTGAGTAGAGGCTCTCCAGACGTGCTATTGAATGTCTGTCCTTTACCAGCTGAGCCTAGAGGGCACATGAATGACAAGGTGAACTCAGGGACTTTATTTTACGCTCTTTGGTTCTCTTCAAGAAATGAAAGGCTTTTTGTTCCATTGTATCTTTTATTTTGTCCAGTCAATTTAGCCTTTAAGACAGCTCTGATACCAGGCATCTGCTCTAGCCAATAATCTTACATACCAAATTGACTTTAAACAGTTTTGAGGGGTGTAAGCTGTGCAGAATTTGGACTGACAGAGGCCTGTATCTATACAAGAAAAAGAAGTCAGTCTCACTCACATCATCACGTGGTCAGAAACAACAGACAAGTCTGACTCAAAACTGACAACTAAAATAAGCTGGACAAACACATGCAGAAGAGTTAGATCACCTGCACCTTTCATAGCTACATGTCCTGTAAGTCCAAACTGGAATGACATCTTCAGTAGGAAAACAGCATATACTACAAAATGAGACAAATACCAGATATCCCATAGAAAGAAAAAAACCCAAGAACTACATGCAATTTGGGGAAACAAAAAAGCTACACTAAAAGTATTTCCTTGCATCTTCAGAAAAATAAACTTAAGCAGCAGCTATATAACACACTACTAGGAAGGAACCTTTGTGTCACTCCCCTCAGCAGCCCAGAGCCAAGAACCACAAATGACATACCTCCCTTTCCCTCTCAGTTTTTGTCAGCCTCATTTGCCTCAGCATCTGAGATCTCTGCTCCATCATAAGAGTTCTCTCATAAGTATATGCTGAGATATCACTATTGTGCTGCAGAAATAAGGACAAATATAGTGCTTGTAATCAAGTGATAGCCAAATATCACCACTTGCATAATAAAGTGAAAAATGGGCTCAGTTCCCTTACCATTTCTACCACTTCTACCTCTGCCTCTATTCGGAGTTGATAGAGGAAAGTAGCCAAATCCTTCTTCATCTGGATGCTGTTATCATCCATCTGAGCTACAGTAAAAATTCTCATTTTGCATTTTCTCCAAACCTGGTGAGAGAAAACAAACTCTCGGGATTTGAACCAATAATATTCTGCTCTACAAAACAAACTTCATAATATATCCACTTGCATTTATCAATACAGGGTCTACTACTGGACCTTGTTTCTTTAAACTAATGCACGCAGAAGTAAGTAGGTTCTGACCAGCTGCTTACTTTGTGCTGTTTGAGAAGAAAAGGAAGCAACATCAACATGCCTCCATCATGCACAATCCACCACACATCAATATTGCCTTCGTTGTAACGCTCATGGTTGCTGGGGTAGAAAGACACATTTTTGGGAACCAGCAGAGCCAGGTGGGCTGCAGTTGTGCAGCGAACAGTACCTGGCCAAAAGGGGAAGAACATAGTTACTTCCAATTCTGCAAGAATGCTCTATCATTAAAACAAACAAACAAAAAGTTACTCACTAAGCAAATGTCAGCAAACCATAAAAGAAATCACTTAAATAAAGAAAAGTTTGTACAGTAAGACTTGCATAGACAGGTTGGTCCAAATGACAAAGCCAGGATAAAGCAAACTCACAGGAACACAAGCCCTATTTCACATTTGAAATCAAATCAGCAATCTCAAAAGCTAAGTCTGAGGAGAAATCATCTGCTCTGGGTTAAGTAACTGGACCATAGGTGAAGGAGAAGGATAGAGGCAAGGAGTGTGTTATTCAGTAGTGAAGGACAAGTTGAAAGATAGATAATCTTTGTGACAAAACAGAGATTGTCAGATAAACAAATTATAGTTTGCCATGAAACCAGCATCTCTCAAGTCCATAATTTTTTAACGATAAATTTTAGCTGCCAGATTAATCTTTGAGCATCTTTCATAGGTATTTTACCTACAGGAAGTGGCATTTCAAACAGAGCAGTTTTGTGAGAAATTATCTACTTCACCATCAATACTAGAAAAAACCAGACTAAAACCCAAAACCAATTTCACAAGGATACTGTTAAAATCCCCTGTGTTTACCATGTGTATAATAAACATCTCTGTTCATGGTGTCTGATCACACAGAGCCTTTAAAGCTCACCTATAAATGTCTTCCAAGACCTTGGATCTTCACTTTGTCTCCAGCCATAGGGCCATCCCAACACCACAGTGTTATGCTTCATGCCACCTAGTCCACAGGACTGGATTAAGTGAGCAATTCCTTCTCGAACTTTATTGGCTACGACTACTTGACAAAATCCCTTAACCTTCTCAATTTCCATCATATTCTTAATAGTCTGCAAGAGAGACAAGGAAAACCTTCAGAACCAAAAGGAACTCCTAGTATTTCCCAATCACGTGATTGCTATGTCAATTCCTGGTTCACGTGTCCATAGGTAATACACATTTCAATGCAAAGTTCTGCTCATCTGCTTTCCTTAATAAAACAAAAGAGAAAATACACACTAATTGTGTGTAATACTTGTTTAAAATAGAGTTTTCTTCCAAACATAATCACTTCTAACAGATTAAGATTAGGGTTTTTTCGTTTGTGCCATCATCTCCTATTCACAGTAGTAGTTAGTGATATCTGTGTTACTATCTCACTCTCCATTTTCTAATCCTATAACACTCACCTTTTTTAACCCAAGGCCAATTGACTTCATTGGGATTTCCAGTTTCTGATTACCAAGTAACATGCTGTGTTTATATTAAATTTACAAATATAAGCACCAAATCCACACACCTATCAAGTGTACCCTTCATTTGTTTAAAAACATGGGCCATGTGGTCAACACATGGCCCATGAATTAGTTTTACTTTTGTAACAATTTTCCTATACAAAATGCCCCTGGGGAAGAAAACATCTGCTGTTGTTATACAGATGTAAACAGGGCTACGATATCATGTTTATAGAATGAGAGAGATTAATTTATTAACAAATTTTCACGACCATCCTTCAATGCTTTTTGGAATAAATTTATCAGCACACTGAAAAAGGCAGAGCACATTTGCTGAGTTTGACAGTTATTGAAATGCTACTTGGGATGTTCAGAAAGCTAAATAGTCCTCTTCCCTCCATTAAGCAGCATGTAGAACTTCCATAGTAATTATTCCTTATAAATTAAGACTGTTACATGCAGTAAGGCTGTTTACATAACATTTGAGCATTGATCTTGCATTCCCAAAGCCACAATTGGCAGCTGAACCATGTTTGCAAGCCCTTTACTGAACAGCTGTAGTACTGCTCAACTAGTCCTATGTTTCATGGAAGCCTTATTAACATGCTTTTTTCCATGTGTGTTTGGGAAACAAAATTTTGCATTACCTGCCCACTCACCCCTTTCTACTTCAGGAATTTGTTTAACACACTGACCTGTTCAGCAGCCTGGGCTTCTCCATAAGTTTCCAAGAAATTCCCTTGGATCACTGATCCTATGATAGTCAAACCTTTACCAGCTTTCAACTGGGATGCAAATGTTAACAATCTAGGGTATTTTACATGCAAATCTTCGTCAAGTTTCAGAAGCACCAGCAACTGAGGCCTGGAGAAAATAAAAAAGGCAATGTCCTTTTTACCTAAAGGTTTAACAAAAACACTTGTAAAAAACTGCTTCTCATCACTTATATTGTGCTTGAATATTAACTCTGAAACAATATGTTCTTTCTGTATCTCACACATTAGAAGAATTTTACTTAATATTTTATTTCTCTTGATTAAAAGCAGATGTGAAATATTGTGGGAATTCTGCTACTGCATTGTGTTGACATTAATGAAACCCATTGATATACCTAGGTTAAGAAGCTTGCATTAGCATTTTATTCACAGGCTTGTTTTTCAAGGCTCTTTTAAGTACTGTTAGAGCACACAATATGTGTTCGTACTTTAAGGCTGTTCTCCCAGATCTATCTGGATATTTGTGCCAAGAAAATATTTGTAGCCTGTATTCAGAAACCTGGCACATGGAAAACACGAATATTTTCATCTCAACACAGATCCCACCTGTCTTCTGTCCCTTAAGGTGTTGCTACATAGCAATTAAATTATTTCCTGTCTTAAGTTATGGCTGAGCAAGTATAAAAATATCTATAAAACTCTGTCTCGGGTAGATTCCTAGTCCTCTTGTTCAGAACCCAGGAGTTGTGCAATGCCCAACCGAGAGGAGGGTTCTTGCCCACTTAATCTGTTTTCAACACATAAAGTCAGAGGGAATAATGTTAGTCACTGTTTCAGTTTCTTGACCTCTGGACCTCTGAACTCACAGACTCCACAGTTTCCCCAGGTTCCACTTCTGAATTCACCAATTTTGAGTCCAACTAAAGATCCAAAGGGCACGAAAGGTCTGCCCATACAGGGCCCATACAGTAGGGCTTGCCAGTGACGAGGCAGCTGACTGCAGTCAACACTTCTTTTTTTAACATTTTGGGCATTTAAATTCATTCACACAGACCAAAAGCATCTTGTTTAGAGTCCAGTTGAATTCCTTAAGAGTAAGTAGATAACCATGACAGTGCATTTTATCAGTCTGAGATGAGTACCTCCAGTTCTTTGTGTGTGGAGGGCCCTCCTCCAGTCTGAGTAAGGCATATCTTGCCGCGCTGAGCGAAAGGCCCCGGATACCATCACCCCACTCCTTCTCCGCACTGTGAAGAACACACAGTTTAGCCAACATGTGGTTCCATGAGCATTTAACTGCGCACCTACAGTCAGGCTATAGACACACCAGTATCTTAAAATGAGTTTAATAACATGATACATAGCACACATCACATGTATATTTATCATTTGTACATGAATGTCTGATGTCACATGAGAAAAATGCAAATGTTTCAGTCAAATACATATGACACCACCACCATTCTGTGCTTAATTCATAATTAACGCTCCACTATGGACGAAGCTTCCCAAGCATATACAAACATCTGGCACTTCACAATACCTGGTTGAGTCATTAAGCCAAATTATTTTATACAGCCATACCACAGCATCCAACATTATCAGTCTCAGGCAAGCCAATCTGTAGATTCAGCTTTTCAAGGACTGTTCTTGACAGACCTTTGCACCAGATAAACTGGAATTAGGTATTGCCATCAGCTGTTCTGGGCCTGAAGCAATCATGTGCCACAGACAGCAGGAAAATAAACCCCAACCAGTTTTCTGCTTTCTGTGACTCAAGTTTCACCAAGCACCTTTAAAGGTTTAACTACAAAGCACTTCAGGGGCTTTTGTTTAGCACTGATACAGTAAAACAATTAAAAAACATGAACTAATAAGGAATGCCTACAAGTTATCTCTGTACAGTGCCTTCTCCAAACGTGAACACTAGAGATAATTCATTAAAAAATAGATCCAATTCTCCCTTCCTACCCATTTTTATCCAGTTAATACTTACCCTTGGTATTCAATGTACTTGTAAATCATGCCTGCAATAAGCATTGCTACCAAAGCATAATACCAAGAAGAAATGAACATCAGTGCCAGGCAGATACTCATGCCTAAAAATGAGAGGGCCCTAAAGGAAAAAGCAAAGGTATTACTACTTAGTGGGGCAGAAAAACCTTAAAAACAAATTACACTCTTGCTCTTTTTTCTTTAAACTGTCTATTCTAAACTGACAGTGAAAGTAAAGATTCCAATGGATCTCCCCAGTCCCCATTAGTTTTAGTATCCTGCTGTTGAAATTAAACTCTCATGCCATTACACATCTGGGTCTGGTCCACTAAGAATATCGGATCAATGTACTGCCCACTGCCCTCATGGAGAGGGTTCTTCTCAAGCCCTCACTGCAGATTACAGGCCTGGCCTTTTGCTTACCAGTGATAGTATTTGAAGCGAGGCCGCCAGTTTGGAGTTCGCAGAAGTGTCTGTACTGCACATGCCAGATTAACAAAGAGGTAACACATCAAGAAAAACCTGAAAAGCAAAAAAAGTGCAAAACCTTTTAGAACACACATTTAGAGATTCTGTCGCACACAATCACAATTAATTTACAGTCAAAATCCAGCTGCTCTGTCACATGTGCCTGTGATTTTTATTAGCCTGGACTATCAGTATAAAGTAGTCAAAACAATTTTTAAATTAGATCAAGTTAGATCTATTCACATCATCAGTGCTGTCTTTGCTCTGTGATAAAACTGTTTTCCCAAACCAAATAAAATATACTAAAAACTTGACTATTCACAGAATACTCCACAGCAGAAACAAATGTATATGAAAAGTCTGAAGTCAGAGGATTCATAGAAATAATGAAAGTGGAACTCAGACTCCAGTAATTTGCTTTATGGTTAAAGCTATAGTTCTGAAAGACAATCAAACTAGCAACATTCAAAAGAGTATTCTTAATTCCACCCCTCCCTTAACAGCAACCAGCCTGTTTCTTACATTGAGAGAATTGGAGCCACCATGTCAAGTGAAGCAATCAGGATTCCCAGCTCAGCAATCAATGCTGTTAACAGAAGAGCCCATGTCGGTTCACCATTCGCTTTTCCATGGCCAAAGATCTGAAAAACAGAAACATTAAGCATATCTGCCAAGTATTTCATAAGGCTGTAATGGAAAAAAAGCAGATTACATTTTTAAAAACAGTAGTAATTTTCCTACATAATTCCTTCTCTAGAGCAAGGAGTCAAGTTATTCTAATGTCCTTTTGTGCTTCATTGAATTAGATATTCAACTTCTTGATAAAATTACCACATAACGTCTAATCAAACTCCTTAACAGTATTCCTAGTTTTTAACAAAGGAAAAAAAGCATCAAAATAAAAAATATCGACTCTCACTTCAGTGCTGGGCAAACTAGGGAAAACAAATCTGATTTCCAAGAGCATAAAGTCAAGCAGCTGGTTAGGCAGTATGTACAGAATGTGTTTTTAAGATGTACGAACCCACAGGAAAGGGATGATGTTGTCCTTGGCTATGGCTTGCAGCAGCCGGGGGGCTCCAGTGAGGCTCTGCAGACCTGCCCCACAGGTGGAGAAGAAGGATCCTATCACAATGACCCACGGTGAGGGCCATGACAGGGTACCCACCACCAAGTTCTTGTTCACCGCATCACCATACCTGCAGAGAGGGACAGGGAGCATTCAGTTGAGACTCAGGTTTGGGTTTTTGGGTCAGTTTTAAGATGTCATTTAAATATTATTAAATATTATTAAATACTATTTTCTTGATCAGGAAATACAGAAAGTAGTAAACAAACTGAGTTACTTTTGATACACATATAGGAAGTGTCTGCAGCCTGATTCCAACAGTTTGAAAGCTTTCTTTTCATTATATATATTTTAAAATTCTTGTATTATCACCACATTATTTCTCACTTTCATATAGAGAAATGCAAGAATTAAGACACAGGATGGAAGATCTGAGGGAACCATGCCAGAAAACATCAAATCAAATAGAAGTAGATTACCAAAACAGTGATTACAATTTACATACAAATATGGTTTTAAAAGGTACCCGTAAGTAAAAGCCAAAAAAACCTAAGGGCAGGGAGATTTGTAGGGGGAAGGAGGAGGCAAGATGGAAAAGAATACCTACTCTGCAAAACAGAAAATGAAAGGAGAGCATTAAAGCAGTACAACTTACTTATCTCTCAGGACAACACCTTCTATGCAGGCTCCAAATAATAATACACAACTGAAGTCTTGAGGACAGAGTGTGCTAAGGAAGTAAGATTTCTTAAGATGTGGCAGAAAAAAAACCCCATAGAAAGTATCGTGGAAAGGAGAGTATGTGCCTCCGTCCCACAGCATTTGCACTGCAGCACCTCCACAAGTACATCATAAAGCTGTGAGCAAATTAATGTTTCACATCTCACAGAAAGCTTCTTATGTTAAAGTAACAAAGTTGTTCTTTCAAGTTTCAGTTTTTAAAACAGTTTTAAATGTTCTGATAAAGGAAACAAAATCAAATGAAGCATTTTTATACTAAAATGTCAATTTAATCTTCTGCTAGTATAGAAGCTGATATTAAACTATCTTTCTTTTCTCCCTCCTTTCCCTGTGTCTGAAGATATTTTGAACATACAGCAACCCATTACCTTGCATGTTCCTATCTGTGGCCTCTGATGGCATTCACGTCACCAGTAGGTCTTTGACTATGAGGTTTGTTATTAAACTGTACTGCTGCTGCACTGTGCAGGACAAAATACCTTAGGCTTTTTGGATCTGGCAATCCATAAAGTTTTTGATCTTGTGAATTAAGTTCACATGAATGGTTAAATCCTAAGTTCTACCCCTGACATGCAACTGTAGATTACAAAGTGTAATAAAAGGGGAAACGTGGCTCCCTCCTAAAAACCACGGTGTGAGGCTCCCACAGGGTGGCGTATGAAACCAACACATCAGTTACTGAGTCAGTTCCAAACTGCCAACAGAGTTGGCATTATGTCTGTGACCTGGTTTAATATTTATTATGTTCACAGGAAATGCTGACTTCTTCGTACAGGGCCAGTTCCCAAAATAACAACTGGAGAAGGTTGTGCTCCTAAGAAGCTGGGACAAGCAAGCTGGGATCCTGATTTACAGTTAGGCAAGGTTTGGCAAAAAACAGGAATGGAACAGCAGAATTTCCAGGAAAGTCACCATCTCAGCCAGCTGCCCTTTGGGTGGGATTTATTTAGAAAGCTCTTTTGACTTTTCTTTTTTTCTTTTTAATCTCCTATGTTGAAAAATTGTCATTTAGGACATCAGGAGCTAGATGAAGCTGAAAGACTTTGGTTTAATCTCTTTAGCAGGAGAACAGAGATGAAGACAGTCTTTCCTAAGCAAAGCCCTTGTGGTTCTAATCCCAGAAGAGCTGAAAAAAGCCTCGGAAACGTCTAGTTTCATTTCTAACTCCAGTTTATCTTGTCCTAAAATGTTCAAGACAACCTATAGTCCTTAAAGTCACTTCAAATAAAAGGCCTGAAAAGCTGTAGATCACTGTGTAGCAAAGAACAGCAATGGAAATGCAAAACAACAGAACCCACCACAAAAAGCGGGACAGAAAATAACAGGGTAATAATTCCAATGCTTTCAGCCCAAGGATTGTTGTTTTGTTGTTTGTTTGTTTGTTTGTTTTTTTACAAGTCATACTCACACTGATAATTTGGTGACCTGAATGCAGTTCCATAAATCAGATACAATGTAGCAGCACTCTACTAATTATAAAAGGATACAGACTAGTGATGTGGTGACAATGGCAAGAATTGTTCCAACGGGAATGGATTTCTGTGCATCTTTGAGGTCCCCTGATCTGTTTGAACCAGCCATGATACCTGAAAGTATATTCAAATGTAAGATCACAGGGCAGGAAGAAGCTCAAAGCCCCATGATGCCCTCTTATCCCAGCATTCTCACCAGTCACCGAAGGGAAGAAGATGCCAACCAGCACCATGAAGGAAGTAGCAATATCTGAAAGCACGTACAGGTGCAGGTTGTTTTTCTGGCCTGCTACATCAACAGATGGGTGATGTGCTTTCTCCAGGATCTCTCCTTTCTCCAAATAATTGCTCCATAAGTTGTCTTCAAGGTTATTATCACACCACAGAAAAGAAAAGCACATTTCAGTTCAAACTCATTATACTATGTTCTCATTGTAATGGGTCTACAACTGAGGATTACAAATGCAGTTCAGTGATCAACACAAATGAAGACGTATACAAGTTACATGAAAGAAAATTTATACTGCGTGTTTTCAAAGGAATCTGTATCAAAAAAGCACAAATATGTATCAATAGCCTACTGAAGTCTAAGCAACTTATCCTTTATTATTACTAAATGTAACATTCTTTTAACTTCATACCTATTTTAACGCAAGGAAATACTGAATATATTTACGAACCGCCATACCACACACAGTAGCTCAGAGAATGCAAAGCAGCAATACTGAGCAGCTCTCTAGACAGGAACGGATTTGTTCTTCAGTCAGTGAAAGAATTACAGAATTGCACGTTTGGCATTTGAAATTTCACTAACAAATGTTGAGTCCATTTTAGAAACTAGAATGCTGGTTTCTGTGAAAATGGGAACCTTCAGCATTCAGCACCTGCACAGAGCAGCTGTTCCCTGGAGTTTTTTTCAATAATGAACACTTTTCAATGATATTATATTCAAGAGTGGGCAAAGCAGGAGACATACTATTTCTGTACAAGTACTCTTATCTTTCAGGATATAATCTTAACCTGTCTAAATGGAGAGTTGTCACTATGCAGAGTTATGAAAAATTTTAATAACTTACTCATGTTAGTATAATTTATAATCATAGCTGACTTCCTGATGAAATTATGAGACATACAAGGCATATTTAATCAATTTTACAGCAGACAAGTACTGTATCAGGACAAAAGTGCCCTCTCCTCTTTTTAAAGGTTATAAGATTTGGGGTTTTTTTATTGAAGATAATTTCTTCACTGTCATTACATTTCTTCAGTCGCTTCCCAGCAGGGAAGAGTTCAACCCATTTCAATTGCTCAGCATGCCTCCTCTTTAAGGGAAAAAAAATATTCTACTATACCTATTAAAATGCCACTAGCAGCTCCCGGAATTCCTGCTATCTCAGAGACATTATTCATTAGGAAATATTCATCGCAGTGTTCTTCGGTTAAGTTTGCAGTGTGGCAGAAAAGCTCCCAAAGCTTAGAGGCCACAGTTATGTTATCCTTAACTATGGTTTTGGCACAAACATCAAAGTGATCTCTTGACAAAGTCCTGTTGCCCAACATGCAAATCCTGGAAGGGAAACATGAACACCAGGGTTATTGTATGTTACCAGGAAAATGAAATCCACCCTTCCCCATAGTTCTTCTTTCATATTGTGGAAGCTTCAAGTTACTCTAGTCTGCTACATCATTTCTTACCTTCAAAAGGATGGTGGTAGCAGGACAAAGACTGTCTGTTCCCTTTAAGGGTCAGAGGTATAAAGCTACTTTTTCAACAGTTTTGGGAAAGGTATAAAAAGCTACGTCAATGTGATTTATTGAATTTGGTCAATTTACCTTAAACAATGAAAAGGGAAGATTAGGCTGCTTTAGGTTGGGGGGGGTTGCATTTTTTTGTTTGTTTGTTTGGAGGTTTTTTTGGTGTGTTGGCTTTTTTTTGGGGGGGGGAGGGCATTTTTTGTAAAAAAGAACTACTGAAGTGGAAGAAATTTAAAAAGTACTAGAATTCAAATTATTTAAATATATTTGAAATCTCATTATCCCAGTTTCTGTATAGTAGCACTTGAATGACCCTTGACATTTTAGCTTCACAATTAGGGACAATCACAATAAGCAAGGGTCTTCTTGCCAGAAGATACTGTGCATAACTGCTAAAATCCTCCAGTGCCCGTTGTATTTCACCTCACCATAAACATCACTTATTCCAGCACTGAAAAAATTTTAATCCACTTCTCCAAAGACAGTTCCACAAGACACAGTGATCCAACATAACAGCTTGCTGCTGCCAGAAGTTCGTTCAGCTTCTCCTTCCGGTGTCAGAAAACACCCACAGGAAAAGAAAAAAGTTTCTTCCATTTTAGTATGTTTAATTGTTTCACAGGTCTTACCGATCACTGAAGCCAGCAAAATAAAAGAGACAGGACCATTTTTGCAGGCCCATGAACTGTAACTTCAGAGAAGCCTTCCCCTCCAGAATTAAAAATAAATACACTATCTAGTGACTTCAAAAAAAAAAAAAGAATACAACTGAAGGAAGAAAGATAGGGAAAACATGCAAGAATAATCCAAGAGATAATGAGGAGAAGGCAGAGACACTATTTTACTTTTACTGATGTAAACCTTCACTGTTTTAAAACACTATAATCATTGGGCCTTAAATATCCAAAGGGAGCACTTGAGCATTGCAAGTACTTAGTTATGGTCACAGCACTTTCAGAGGTGGATAATTATATAGATTCAACTCCTCTATTTCCTTTCTATTCATCTCTTGTCAGCAGTATCAGAAAACACTGTTTGCTTTCCTGGTAAAACACATTTCCACATTATTGCTGCTCCAGCTCTGAGTTTAAGGAGTTGTATTTCATGTTTAACTGCCGTCATGCCAAGGAGCATATGGCTGTGTGCAGAGCAGGGCTCCTCATGTGGCAGACCAGCCTGTTCCCAGACCAGGGCCTGACCATGGCCCCACCATCACATTCCTAAGAGGTGCCCTGTTTCTCACAGCTAAAAATGTTGGAAGTAATTCACAAAAAAGGTAGCTTCAACAATGCATTAGCCACAAGCTGTAAGTAACCTACCATTAAACCCCAACTTCCAGACCCATAGGCAAAGCTATACCCACATCCAGAAATACTACTCACGGAAATTCAGGTGGATCAAAGATGGACTTGATAGCTCCAGCGTAAATGGACAGTATGGATATTACTACACAGGCCAAGAAGAGGGAAGCAAATTTGTTTACGTATTTGACACCTACAAAGACCACCACTGCCATTAAGATGAGGAATACAGTGCCATACACCCTCATGTTATTTAGCATGGCACTGGAAGCATCGTGGGCACCGGATGGATGAAAAATTGCTGCTTGTGGCACAATATATGTCTGAAATGAGAAAGCAAAAGCAAGCTGAAGGAACATTGAAAGAGAATTCTGTCCGGGATCATGTACCTATACTGGCAATGTAAATCACTTTCCATTTTACAACATGCTCTTCACTGGGAATCCTCATCTTAACAGGAAAAGTCAAGAGATAACAGCCCGTTCTACATCAGTAGAACAACTGAGCCAACTTTATCAATCATGACCATGAGTCTTGGATTAAGTCATACTTCCACCTGTGTTGTCAGAAGAGCTTCTTGTCTGGACACCCAGCTTCCAAAGGGAAGCACTAATGGTACAGAACTGGACACCACGAAACTGGAGACCCTCTAGTCTCTTCCTGTGAATGTGTACACAAACATGGGACAAGAATACTGGGGTACTTTCTATATTTTATTTGTCTTTAAAGCAGGACTACTCCGGTACTACTCACCAATAAAATCTCAATGGCACCAAGGATATACATTGCTCCTGCAAATGTTGTTCCCAAATAGAAGCACAGCCCTACAGCTCCACCAAACTCTGGTCCCAATGATCTAGATATCATGAAATAGGAGCCACCAGCTATGAAACAAGAAAAGTGAGAATAAAATTGTGGTTTATTAAGTTTTTAAATATTCACGACAAGAATACAACAGATTTTTATACTGTGTATCTGCTATTTTGAGATTCAATTAAGTATGTGTTTTGTTAGCACAGAGGGAAAAATCAAATAAGCTAGTCTTTAGCCTTATTGATACTAAGAAGAAATACTAGATAGGAATTCGGGCTTTGTATCCTGGATTAAGCAAACTTCTCTGGAATAAAACCATGTGAACAGCTTATAGCAATTGGTTTTTTTTTCTTTTTTTAGCACAAATGAGATTCGCTAACTACACTTACCTGGAACAACACCATTTGTGGCAATAGCACTCATTGATATGGTTGTCAACATAGTCTAGGGAAAACAGGAAAAAGGAAGCAATTATGTCAACAACATTTTTTAAAACATAACTTATTTCTTGATAAAATAAAGCTGCCACTGCATAGAGGATACATTATTTCTATTTATTCTGCCTGTCATTATCTAAAAGAAAAAAAACAAGGGCAGGAGGAATTTAATCATCGAGCTGTTGAGAGTTCTGTTTGAGGGATGGCCACTGCTTTATCAGGTCAAACAGTGGGTGTCTCCAGACAAAGCAAGAGAACACAGGTATCCCTCCATCTGCAGAACTGCAATTCCAACAAGGGCTAGTCCAGCAGAGCAGGCAGCCACCACCTGGGACGGGCATGGAAAACAGTTGTGTGCTGAAGAAACACAATTTTTAAGACTGTATCCACACTAGATAAAAGTTTGTCGTTTTAGAAGTACTAGCAAAAAAAAAAAAAAAAATCCCACGGCTATGAACATCGGGGAAGTGTGTCTGGCAAAAATCTGGCTTCTCTTTCCACAAGCATATACAATGCTGCCCCTCCAAGTTTGTCAATAGTTTCACAGAGGTTATGTCACATGCATTATTCTACCTAAATACTCACACAACAGCAGCAAAGCAATACAATCAGGAAAGACTGAAGGACTCCAGCCATTCCCACCATCCAAGTCAGCCGAAGGAACAGAATAACCCCAAAGATATTCTGCATGCACGGTAAATACACCCCCATCAGGGTGCCCATGCTGGGTGACTGAAAAAAAAGAAGTTTATATTCATTAACTGAAATTATTCAAAGCACAGATAACCAAGAAAGCCTGGAAGTTCAGGTTTTTAAATGGTAGAAACCTGGGAAACATAAGGTAGACACACTCAAACACTGTTGTGCTGGACTTCCACAAAACACAAAGCAAATTCCAAAATCATGAATTTCTGAGCAAAATCCTGATCCTATCACATCTTCACATTTTAAGTAATTACCCTTTAGCATTTAACACCAATTACTAACAACAAAAAATATATTTATTTGTTTTATTGTAGATCTACAGATATTCAAGTATGAAACCTGTCAAATGCTGCAGACCCAGAGTAAGACTGATCCTACCCTACTCCCCAAGTTTATAAATTCGTGCCATGGAAAACACACTTTTTCGATGCTATGACTAGAAAAGATTTGGAAGCAGTCTGGAGACATGCATAACGTATTTTCTTCCATTTTCTGTATTCCATGTAAAACTAATAGTTCTGCCTTTTCTTATGTTTAATGTCAGCATTAGACTCTGAATTACTTTTGACAGCAACTGAGAAAATACAGGTTAGTTATGTGACTTCACAGGAAGTGAATGGATGGCATTCAACACAGCATCCTGCAGAATTCTCCTTTGCCCAAATAGTTATTGTCAAAGATCAAGAATAATGACATCACAGTGCCACTGGTAAGGGTTTCATTTCAAGGAATAAACAAGTGTTTGCCGCATTGGCACACTGACACCAGCAGCATTTCAGAGTCCCAAATATCTGTGGCTTCCTGCCAAGACATTTCATTACTTCTGCCTTCTGAGGTTTTCATTTGCATTTAAAATTATATTGAATTCTATATCACAGGGGGAATGGAGTCTAACTTCTAAAAGGCTCATCCCTTTTTATACTCCCTTCTATAAACCTGAATTACAAAATATATTATAGATAGACAACATTTAAAGAAACTCTCGAACAATCATTTAAATGATAAGGATATTACAGGGAGGTGACAGCATTTATTCAAATTTGACTCCACACAGCATTAGCTAAATGCAAAAATAAACAGGTCACGTGTACCTTTTTAAATAAATAATTACTATTGCTTTGGATTAATGACTAAAGACAAGTACATTACTCTTAAAGTGATAAAATGGCTGTCAAAACCTTTACCTAGGGTAAGTCAATAGCGTATTCAGTACACAAAGCAAAATCCTAGAAGAATTAAATGTTTATAAGATCATCAGGTCAAAATAAGAAGCCTAGGAATTTAGTGCTTCGACTTGCAATTACATGTTACAATTCAGAATTTTCTCGTCTGCATTAGGAATGTGCCCTGACAGAGATGAAAGAAAACTGTGCCCAAGAGCATGATCTGTATTATTCTTTGTTAGAAATGCCAGGAATTGCTGACTGAATTTTTTTAAGTCAGCTTTGAATTCCTTGTGTGACTAAAGCTAAAACAGATCAACCTCATACACACTACAACTCGTGTGAACCTCCTGAAGTAAAGCAGGCAACAGAATCACATGTTGAGGGTTTGCAATGAAGTAACCCTATGAGACCTACCAACATGGGGGCAGACCTGTTCTTCAGCTGTTCCAGTGCCATAGTACACAAAAAAAATTTCCCTAAACCATAACCTGCCATTGTATAAAAATTACCATCCTAAAGAACTAATCTGATCAGCTTTATCGGGGATAATGTGTAAGGACAAAAGGAATTGTTGTCTTCTGATAGTAACAGAAAGGACACTTGTATGTAAGTGTCCTGATCAGGGTGAGGTAAGGATTTTTTACTGTTGAGTTGCTCCAGTGCTGTTGTGGAAGAGAATCTTCACAGGGTATTATTTATAGTGTACCTGTTTCCTCAAGGAAGGGGAGGTTTAGATACTTCTGATTCCAACACCTTCATCTGATTCACACTGTCTTCAACTGCATAAACAGTAACTGAGAAATGACTAAATATTGCCAGGCACTGGCAGATTTTGCCCAGCACAGGGGCTTCCCATTCTTACATTAATGCACGCTTTGCCTCTCAAGAACACATTCCACATAATTTTATCATCTATCTGACCACTGATCCGCCAGTCCCTCCTCTCACAACATCTCTGAACGCAGCAGCCAGTATCATGTGAATTTATCAGATGTGTGTATCAGAGATAAAGGAGTTAAACAGTTTGTCAAAACTTGCATCTGAGAAAAGGAAAGAAACCTGTTGCTCCTACACAGAAGAAGCAATTCTGTGTATTCTACATGACAGTCTTCCAAACTGTGAAGCAGGTGACTTTTCAGCCTACCCTTTACACACTTCCCAACACCTGCTTCCTTTGCATAAGAATTCACTTTAGCTCAGCTCTTTCCTCTCTTCTGCCCTGTGTCCCTGCAGCTTTGCTCCACTGTTCCATTATCTTCTCCCTCTCCCTCTTAAGTGACCTCTTACACCTATCAAGTTACAAGCCCACTTCAGCCACAGAGGAAGAGAAATTGTACATTAGTTGTATAGTTGTGAGACCACTGCAGAGCAGAGTAGCCTAGGAAATGCCTAAGTGTCAGTCCACAGCCAAAACCCAAGCCACAGTATTACTAAGCGTATCTTGGGTATAAAAGTTGAGTCTAGATTTTCTTACCCTGTGGCAAAAAAATACTTGTAAGAAAGAATGATCCACAAATGCTACTTGAACCAGCTTGTGCACAGAAATATTTAACATCGGTAATCTGCAGTGATTTGACCCTTTTTTATAGCATCTGACCATCACTAACTGATACTAAACCAGTGCTGAAGTCTAAACGGAATACAATCTGAAACAAGAAGGGTATTATTATGTTCAGCCTCAACAGCAACCAAATGAAAAAATATAACACCTCATGCTGAATAAAGGAAATAAAACACAGAGACATTTTGAAGAACACTGTTTTAGAACAACCAAGAAGGGATAGAAAAATCTCGAAAACAGTCGCTATTTCAGTGATGCAGATCATGTTTCTGTTCACTCTCATCAGCTGCAGACACATAATTTATATAAATATTGATCTGAGTCTGAAGGACACTATTTCGTTTGTGCCGGTATGATGGGTTATTAAAGCACTTGGCTGCAGGGCTCAGGGACATTGATCAGCAATGACAGCTCTTATAGTTGCTCTGTAGCATGAAGACAGACAGCACAGAAATGAACTGTCTTATTAAATATACATGGACTAAAATAGTTTATCTAATTTTTTCCATCATGAGAAGGGGATATTTCTGTAGCACTGTGACTATTAAGTGCTTTATTATAAGACTGTATTTAGAAAAGAAAAAGCAACCCCATTCTACCTTATTACATGGAGTTGTGTCAATTGTACCTGATGTGTACCTAACACAGAATGCTACTACCAAAAATATTTAGTGGGGATGCTGAAACAGGATAATATGTTCATATCAAGATGTTTTGCACTGAAATGAAATGAATTTAAAAGGATCTGATTTGGTGGGCGGGGGTGTGCTAGGTCACTGAAAGGTATTCATTGAGAGAGACCTGTCTTGCCGACTCAGAGAATTACAAACACTTAGTGAAAGGATTGCTTTCCTCAGTTCATTTCTGAATATCAGATCTAGAACCTGCTCATCAGCCTTGCTCCAGTTCTTGTCTATGAGATGCCAATTCCAGTGAGTGACAGGCAGGTTACTTTTTGTCACGCTGGCTGGGTACATGTTTGCTGAGCACATCCAGTACAGGATTTAGCAATAGGTGGATTCATAATGCTGGCCCTTACACAGACCTTCTGAGGGGCTAGGTGGACTGCCACACTTCCATACTCATGCTCAAATGGGAAGGATAAAATAACAGCAGCACGGTGATTTATACTTTGAAGATGATTAAAAACAAATGTGTAGAAAAATCCCATTTTCACAGTTTCTGAATACCTTCAATCCATAGCCTTGTAGTTACTGCTTTTGAATTTTCTGGGTTTAATGGCTGTAATTATTGGCCAAGTTAATATTCAATCGTCTTATAGTCTGCAAGATGTTTAA
Source organism: Manacus candei (assembly GCF_025592945.1). Taxonomy (NCBI): domain Eukaryota; kingdom Metazoa; phylum Chordata; class Aves; order Passeriformes; family Pipridae; genus Manacus; species Manacus candei. The sequence continues at coordinate 1,628,698 of NW_026138179.1, read as the reverse complement.
AATTTTATATTGCTCATGGCAATATAAACTGTCGTTATGATATTGCAGCTGATGTAATTTATCCCAGAGACAGACATGGAGGCTAAGACTCCCTTAAGGACACTGCAGTGTTTACACAGAAAATACTGAGATATTAATGCAGGATGATACTGTCACTTTTGGAGTGGTTACCAAACCCATTTACAGAAAACATGTGAGAAGTCTGCAAAAACACATTTTTGGGACATGGGAAAGCATAATTCAGGACAATCCAGTTATTAAGCCTAAACTCTATTCTGCCCTAGAAGCAAAGCTTTAACAAGGACAACGGTCTTTTTTTTACGGCAGGAAACAGCTTGAAAATACACGAGCACTTACAGAAATCATATCTAGATGTAAAAATGTTAACACCACACCTTTTTAATGTCAACTTATAGTACCAGAATGCAGTTCTTGCACCCAGATGACCTTCGTTCTGTCCTGTGATGATATTGACCACAATATTGCAGCACTTTAGTGCATGTGGTGTCGGATAAAATTGAATTTTAAGCTTCATGCTGACTAAACAACTTTGTTAACCCCAGTGTAAAACCGTACAGAGTAAGGAGCTGGAGTGCGAGTAATGGTGTTCAGCATGGGGTAACATGCATGTTCTGTGAGAACACTGCTGATTTTCAACACTATCATTGCCATCTCTTTCTGAAATGGCTCAGACTTTGACAGGGCAGCGCTATTAGATCTGCAGAATTCAAGTGCTATCTTAGCTTCCTGAAAATCTTTCTTTTGACAGAATTTACAAGCAAACTGACAGGCCTGCAAGAGCCATAAAATGCAACCACACCACTCGCAGGTGTGGCATTAACCAAAACACCTGCAGAAGGACTGCCAGAGGAGAAGAGGAGCAGTTAAATACTCCCTTCCTGATAGAAATCTAACTACCAACAATCAAGCCTCAACTGCTATTTAGTTATTACAAGGCTGGCCCAAATGGGCAAACCATCTAAATGCAGATCCTTTGGGGCAGAATTCAGTTGCCTAAGTGCCTAACAGCAGAATGACTCCTGAGCTGCCCCAGGGTGTTCAATCTGACCTCCACCCACCACTCTAAGAAGGGTGTTGCCTCCTTCAAATCCTGTGTCATACCTACCAGGCTTGTAGAGATGTGTTAGATAGCACTGGTCAGCTAAAACAGCACTAGGAAAAAGCTGGGGGGTGGAGGGGTGTTGTTTTGTTGTTTATTCATATCCCCTTTTTATCTAAATCCACACCAACCGAAGGGAATTGCACTGTAGTGTGCAGTGCTTAACCACTACATCTGCCCTAATTCTTTGGTAACCTCTGGTTCCCTAAAGAGTTCTATGTCATTTCTTTGCAACACTGTCATGGCTCCTAACAGAGGTTAAGAAAAAGCAGAAAGCAGCACAGCTCCCCAGAAATCACATAAGGAATCATCCCATTCATCAGCAGGCCATGGAGAGAATCTTTACTTACTTTTGATACTTTCTTCTTTGATCCATCAGTACTTTCTGCTTCTTCATGTTCCTTAACACCTTGGGTAAGATTTGTGTAATTGACCAACTTGCCAAGGAGAGATGACACTTTTGGTCGTATATCAAGTTCTTCCTGTGGAAAAAGACAACTACTCAACTTCTGCAGTTCACAGTATGAAGAGAGACTGGGGTCCCACCTTCCTTGGAATGCCTTAGGCTACCAGGGAACACACCAGGAAAATCATCCAGGGAATGACAGACTATTTCATTGTGCCTGAACCACTGATTAGAGGATTTAATTTTCTGAAAGGATGGCAACTCTGACAGCAAAAGGCTATACCAAAAGGTCTGCACTGCATCCTTCTCCTTAGGTGCTAAAAAGCAAAATTACACCAATAAAGAAGTCTGAGCCTTGGCACTGTAAGAAAATGAATGTGTACCTTGCATGTATCTCTAATGTCAACTGACATCAACAGACATACTTTTAAAAAGGTCAAGTTGCCAAACAAAGCAGAGGGATCAAATCAAGGGGAAAAAAGAACCGGAACAAAATCATTCCCTTCCCCTTTCTCTTTGAAATTAAAATCTCTTACATGTCTGCACAGTAAGGAACACATGGTAAAGAGAAACAACTTTCCACACAGGAAAAACTGATTGAGACAAACTTTGCTGTCTGCAGTTTTATCATATGTTTATGTATCACCATGGACAGTTTCTAGCAGGTTTGTTATTGTTATGTGCTTTGCACTTGATGCAGAAACTGACGCCAAATGGGATCATCCCTAAGGGGATGCCATGAGCCAAGCACCCCTTTTCTTACTTCTTCCTCTGATCTGACCTGCAGTAGAAGTTCACATCTTTAAAAACCTGGTTACAATTCCTCACAGAAAAAGGTTAAGACAGTATGTGTCTCCTGTTCAGTCAGCTGAGCAGCATGGCCTTTAGGATGCTCCTCCCACTATTTAGTCCCACAGAAGAGCCTGCAAACTTGGTGTGGTCCTGTGCTATTGCTTATGGTAAAAGCAGGCATGTGAGTAGCAGCAGCCTGCCTCAAGTACCCAACTCTCCACAACCTACAAGTGAGTTTATCCTGATCACAGATTTACTGTGTTTTGGAATGAGGAGATATTACAGCTGGGAACGTGCCTCATAGCCTTTTAGCTCAAGCATACTGCCTGCAAACATGGTGGCAGCCTTTCCATGGTGCACTCCTGTGCAGCAGCAGGTTGGTTCTACTTACCCAAGCTCTTTCCCACACTGCCAGACTGTGCAGGTACCAACCCGTCAGGGTGCAGAGCCAGCTCAGGCTGCCCCACACCAAGCTCCCAGAATGGGAAACACGGGGCACGTATAACCAATGTTGCTGTGAAGCTGTAACTCAGAAGCCCAGCTGGAAAGCCACACAAAGTCCCTCTGCACCAGTTCCCAGCACCTGAGCTTCTGAAAACATTTTTGAGAAACTAGGTCTTAGTGTGCCGTAACACACTGGCATTTAATGCAGTGCCAGTGAGGCGGGGGTGTGGAGGGTTCTGCTGGGCTTGGTGTGACTCCAACTGGCCTCTGGTGTGAGCGCCTGGTCCTCCTTCTTTCCACATGGAAACAGTCACTTCTCTCTGCCCCACAGTCCAAACTGATCAGAATATCTGAGCTTTTTCATCACACAGGGTATCTCTGCCTGCTGATACCTCAGACAAGAGACACACATCCACAAAAAAAAGCATGTGAGAGAGAAGGATGTGCTTAATCCCTCCCATTTTGGAAGATCACAAATCACATTAGGAGTATAAAAACCAGTTAGAAATTACCTCAAACAAGGCCAGATTTCTGTCATAGTAATCACCTCCCTTGCCCGCTTCTGTACTGTTCAGGAAAGGACTGTTTTCTTTATGGTTGCCATGACCTGCAAAGAAAAAAAGAAACAGGTTTTGAATAAGCAGAGAAAGACAGACTTTGTAACCTTGACAAATCCATAGGGAATAAACTTGTTTAGTCAATTGAATTTGTTTATTTTAGTATCTAAAGTTATGCAATGTTAGCACTATCAGAGGTGTTACTCTAAAGGTAGAATTATTTCTATTTCTACTCCTGTATCTCATTAAAATAGCATAAACAGTCACCTCAAAGCAAAATTTACAAGTAGGGTCACAGCTACAAGGCTTTATGTGCCTTTATTCTCTAACGTTCACTTCTATAACTATTTCTTACATAGAATAGTGACAAGTGATAAGACACTTCTCATGCACTTAGAAATCATTATTAACGCTAAGAGCAACTTTTGAGCCATTATGTCCAAACTGATTAGGTAGATTTAGTAAGACTTCAAAGACTAGATTCTGTTAGTACAATACAAGTAGACAGATACCAAAGCACTCCCTCCCTTGTTTTTTATTATTGTTTGTTTTTTATTATGCCCACTAATCCCAGACTTTAACACACTCATCATGTCTTTACCCTTACTGTGTTTTGAACATTTAGACTGTGCATTCTTCAGACTCCTCTTAAAGTTAAAACCTAACATCAAGTACAGCAAAAGCAGAGCATTCACATACACAATGAACAATGTTAAAAAAATGATAACATGGAAGATCAGTAGAGCTTTCTGTAACAAGTAGTAACTTAAAAAAAACCCAAACAAACAAGGGCACTATAGTTTAAAATAACCTTTGGAGAGAAAAAAAAAAGAGATTAAATTGATTTCCATCTTCAGAAATTCTCAGACCTTCGTCTCCCACTACACTCTGCTTAACAAACAAAAATTCTTTTCTTCTGCCTGTACCTCTTCACTCCCTACTCTTTCAGCCAATACAAATGAAAGATTTCCAAGAGCATCTCTTCAAGAAAGGATCAATCCAAGGAATACTTTTTTTTCTATTTACAAAAGAAGTAACCACTAAAGAAATTAAAAATGAAAGAAAAATTATTATCCCAAATGAAAATACTGCAAGTTAAAGAAGTATTGTACACTGAACACACCAAAAGCAAGACATTAAACAGCTGGATTTTTTTGCACGTATTTTCAATTATTAAGGTAATTAATTCAGCAATACTACAATAAATTATTTTAATATAATTGAAGTGAAAATATCCGTGCCCTCTGAAATCTGAATCAACTTGCAATATGAACTTAACAGGCAAACAGAAGAGTCCTCCCCTACACACAGGGATCAGCACACACCGCACTGTTACAAAAGTAATTGTTATAAGCCAAAAAATTATGAGAACATTCAGTACTATTCTTACTGAGGGGAAGGGATGCATGGAAAGCAGCACAATTTGCTGGAAATCACTGACCGTGCTTTGAACAAAATTTTTGGAAAAACAATATTGACAAAAAACAGAGGGATTTTCAAGCTTCTGGAAGTAAACAGCTGATCAAAAATATAGGTAGAGAGCAGTCTGTTGTGTTTACATGCCTATTGCCTTTCTCACAGCTCTGACACAACTAACCTCAAAATGTTAATTAGCAGCTGCCTTGAACAAGTGGGCTCAGCTTATTTGCTGATCCCACCTACATGTGAGAAATGCTCACTTTGCTGTACACTGTAAAAGTTTTTACTAGAAAAACATCAGTAAGCTTAACCATACAGCATCAAAATCAAATGTTTATCAACTTCAGCAAGGTAAAAATCTGCAAAAACTCCCTGGTTGCTGTATTTGTTAAGTCTACACTGGCAGCAGGACTATAGCAGATCAATTTTGCTGCGGTGCTCTAAGCTGTGCTGCAGTCCCACCTTCTTGTTGTGGTTAAAGTACATTTGTGATTTTTGCTGAGGAAATGGAGTTATCTGCCATATACATTTTACTCATTAAATTGGACACTAATGATGGTGCAAATGATGACAACAGCAACAGAAATAGCCTACTTGATTCTTCAAGACTGGTCTCTACAGTATCTTCTCACCATTACACTTTACCAAACACAGTAGGGTCATGAGCAACTGATTTGTTTCCTCATTGCTCATATACTATGTAGGAAATCCTATATACTATATAGGATCCTGTATACTCGCTCTGGTGACTGAATGTTTGAAATATCAGACTGATTTTTTTTTTTAATCACAGTGATTTTTAAATCAATTCTTTGCTGTCCTAGTTTTCCTTGTTCTTCCATCAGGAACCTTATCTTACTATTGTCTCAAGTCAATATAAATGGGCATTCCCTTACTTGTAATGCTTACAGAAATTCTCACCCTTTTGATGTATAAAATCACACTGTTGCCAAGACAACTCATACTTTCAATCTCAGATATAGTATGACAACTGTTTTGCTCTTTCAAAATGCCAAGTCTCTCATTACCATCATCGATATAACCTATCCTTATTTAAGAAAGATCACTTCATGCCATCTCCCCGAGTCTGACAAAGACCAGTGACTTCAGATGAATCTTCATTGATATTATTTTTCAGATGCAACTTCATTTTATCAGCAGTGAATTTTTCACAATTGGTCTCTTCAGAAACTCTCTCAAAGAGCTTCCATCTTCTCTCTCATTCTCAATTTGTATGTTCAAGTATCACCATTCGATTTTCCTTCCAAATTTGACCCCTTGGTGTGCTCGCTTTATACACCTTCCTGCACACAGGAAACCCAAACAAAGCAAACTGCAATAGAAACATTAGTAGAACTAGTGACTGGAAATAGAGTATTGGTTTTGCAGTTGCTAGGGCACATCTTCCTCTAGAGGATAGAGAAATACAACTGGCTTTTTACCACATTCACAGCGCTAGCTCCATTATCCTGTAATAACATACAGATTATGAATTACTGCAGACAATGCAAAAATAAAAGGGGCCTTTCCTACTAATCTAATGAAGTGCCACATTAAAGCCCCTCTCAAACACTGTACACTTTCAACAGGAAGTGAAGGAGCATAAATTTATATGCAAGTTCTTTACAATGACACCCTAGTTTCACTTCACCACTAAGCAGAACTGGGTGCTGCAGAGATGTGTGCTGATTCAAGAAGGGTGCTACATTGCTAAGTTAAATACAGCTAATTAAATGACAGCCAAAAATCACCTTCACCACACTTGCATGTTCAATGCAATTTCTACTTTTCAGACATGTTCTAAATTAAAGTGTTCATCTTACTTTCTCTCTTTCCATATTCTGTTTCCATTTCACAAGTAAAACCTATAGCAGATGACCCTTTCCTCCAGAAGAATCACAAATGTACTTTGACAAAACAGAACGGAACAGACTGCAGCACAATATATAAACTGCACTGCAATAAAAGCTTTGTCTGATATATTCTGTCTGCTAATAAGCAATACCAGCAGCTTCCAACAGACTTACTTGCACGGGAAGAGCTTGTTATCTCCATCAGTTTTGGAAGAGAGTGGATGTGACCTCGGAAAGCTACTCTGGGGAATTCTTGCCCCAGCTTCACACGAGGGCAGTTTACATTCTGAAGCACGAAGTCTCCTGGGCAAGCACCATCCTCTGACATGCATACAGTTTTCCACATTCTTAGTTATCAAGTCTTGGTCTTGGCCAGTAGCTATGTGGTGTTAGTTTTCATCATGCAAGATTGTTTTGCAAGGAACATTTCTTAAAGAGGGAGCTATATACTCTGCAATAGAGAACAATTGATTTGCCTTAGTGCCTAATTAATCTCAAATTTGAGGCAGGCAAACTTTATTCCAAGTAGGCTAATGTTTCCTCTTCACTTGTTTCGGTGCTTCTGAGTCTTCATTATCTTTCAATTATTAAGGCATTTTATTTCTGAATGCTACCAGTTCTCTTCCAAACCAAATAATTCTATTTGCAGCCACCACTACAACTATACAGTTTATCTAAACATCTCCAGCATAGTTCCCTGAACATTTTAGAGCTCCCCTACTCAGATATGGACTCAGATCTATAGAACAAGTTCCTCATCATATGGATAACCTGAGTTCCTTAAAACATTAAAGATGGTTCATGAACAAAACCTACAAACTCTAAGTGTGCATACTCCCAGACATACAAACAAGCTCAGAAGACAGAATAAAAGCAATAAATGGATGTCCAAACTTTTGGCTACCTTTTATCTCATTGCCGAGAAAAAACACTGTGGCTAAATCTGTAGCAGATATTTTACTGATTGGTTTTATTTTGTTCTTCTCCAAAAGGTTAATGTTGTCTTTACTCAAAAAAAATGAAAAGAAAAAGATTAAGAACACAGAGGACAGTATCCATGTTACTGTTTTCCTTCTAGGAGAGGATTAGGCGAGACAGACATAGTTTCACTTGCTGAATGCAAGTCTTTTGTGCGAGCCATTGCATTTTCTTTAGTAACTGAGGGATGAAAATCAGAATTTAGAGAGCATTACAAACAAAACATATATGAAATTAACTAAAGAACAGATCAGTGAGGATAAATGAAAGCTGAACAATTAGGCATAGTGAGATTATTGTAAAGAGCAGGAAAGTTCACAGCGATAAGGTGTACTCAGCCAGACTACTAAAATAACCATCCCTGTGAGAAGGTGGCAAGAGTAGTTGCATGGCTTGACCTGTCAAGGTTTTATTCTCCTCTACTGTCAGCTTCTGAACTCCCTTATAGAAAACCACCACTCCCCTACTTCATCATGTTCAGGTAAATAAGTGGAAATTAGTGCATCTTGAAACAACCGCAGATTTTTCCACGTGGACACGACTAAGTCAGAAATGCTCACCTACTGCTTATGGAAGCTTTATCCACCTGGCAAGTTAAGGCATGCTGAAGGCACAGATAGTTTGACCAGCTTCAGTCTGGCCAGCAGAGATAACACAGGAACTGAAACAGTAATGCCAGTTAAGCTACAATAAGGTTTTAAAATATTAAAGAAAAAAAAATCTGAAGAGGGCTGAACTTTGATAACAAACTTTTGCCACTTTGCTTCTACAGGCAATCTGAGCTAGTTAAATGCCAATTGGCAGAGGCACACACACCATGCTCACAGTATCTCAGGTGGAACAGCCTCAGACAGGAAAGCTGGACAAAGCTCTAGATACGGCTGTGACCTGTGATGATGGCATGCAGGGCTGCCATAATCCTCCCTACCTGAAATGTCAAGAGTTACATCTTAAGTGACGGGCTAAATTTCTTCAAATAATTTTACTGCGAATCAGAGCACAAGTCAGAGCGGGAACTGAAATGCTCAGCTTGACAAAGAAACCTGTTGGTTTACTTACATCTATAACTGACAAACAACACATGTATTTCCTAGAAAACCCAGCTCAAAGGACAGCTCAACACGCCTCCCCTCAATATAATTTAATTTCTGGAATAGCCCGAGAGTTAATATCTCACTTTTAATTGTACTGTGCATGTCCAGACTCCTTTATGTATACCACAGTAAAAAATATTGTAATGAAACAGCCTGTCTAGCAGCTAACACCACTTTTTGCTGTTATTCAGACACTATTTCACAAGTATCACTGGCTACAAAGCCTGTGATAGTTAAGGACACAAACCGAGCCATTTTCATGCCCATGGAACATCATTTAATCTGACTATTTCTTTAGTTAAGAAAACACATTCATACTTTTAATATTCCATCTACAAGTAACACTGGAATCTAAGACTAGAAATCAGAGTTGATATCCAAGTAGTTGCTGTGGATTTCCTTTAACCTAATTTCAGCTATCTAAACAGCAGGCAGTTATAACCAAGTAGTCACACTTTTCACTCAGAAAGAGATGGCCCAATTAACTGATTCCTGGAGTGCCTCCTGTGCACCTTGGCATGCTGCAAATTACCTCTAAAGAGAACCTAACTTAAATAAAAGCCTAATTTATGGGTGGTTTAAGGTATGCAAAATTTATCCCACTTTGGAAAGAAAGTTAGTTCTGTTCTGATTTATTTATGCACTTCCAGATTTTCATGTGTCAAGATGTTCTGCACATTTCTTCACAACTGGCAATTAAGCCAGAATTTATTTTGATTTTTTGACCACAAAGCCAAAATAGGTTTGCTACATTGAACTGTTCTCACAAGACCTAGGAACAAATGCATACACCCACGGTAGGTATTCTACAGGGGAAAAAAAGGTAGAGAAACAATGGGATTCCTCCAAACAGAAATTATTGCATAACTAGGTAATTTTATTAGTCGTAACATTATTTTTGAGGACATTTGCTCACAGCCTTATGGATGAAGTTTTTATACTAAAAGCTGTCCATGTCCGTTTTTATTACACTTTGGGGTTTTGGTTTGTTTTTAAAATAGTTCTTGAGAAAGCCCTACCCAGATGTCAATAAGGATAATGCTTTCCCAAGCACTTGTACTGTTCCTCCCAAAGGCTGGGTGATGTTCAGAGCATTCTGCTTGTCACCCACTGAGTATTGCTGAGGAAAAGAAAAACCTCAACACCTTTCTTGGCCTTTGCCAGCAGTTCAAGGACCCTGGTACCTCCACATTTCAGGAGCCAAGCATTCAAGAGTACTGCTGAAGTATATCAAGAGACTGACATATCAGGATAATCTAAAAAACATGTAGATGACAATTTGATTTCAAATACATTCCAGATCTCCTTATATTCTTTAATTATGTGGTTCCTCACATGTGGCTGGACTAAACAGAACTCCTCAGAACTGTTATGGAACCTTTTTCTTGGTTCATTTGGGAGACTGCAACAAATGAGTCTATGTACAATCATGTCTTTGCAGATATCATTATCTTTAAATTTCCTGAACAGACATCGGATATGGCTTCTTTTCTTAAATTACTCACTTTCGACAACTTAGCAGAATTCCTAATCCAATGTCAGCAGCAGTCCAAAGTAGAGATTTTCTTTTAAATAATAATAAAAAAGAGAGACTATTGAAATATTTGCTTCTACGTGAATAGCACACAGCTAGTCAGAAACATGAAGTATTTCTAAAACAAAACTTCTGATTACAAACTTGCAACAGCAGAACATGCAGCTGACAGCATGGATCGGACAATGAGAAATACTTATTTTCCCTTTAGCTACAAAGTAGTCAGTATTATCCAAAGTACTTTTTTCATGCAAAACCAGAAAGTCATGATTTAACTTTCATGTTTTTCCATACTGAAACCAAAAATTTCTTTATTTTGCAGCAGCAAGACAGTAACAGTGACATTCCAAGCTCAGAAAAAAAAGTTCTCAAAATGTTTTGATAACTCCACTAAGTTCTTGGGTTGGAGGTAGGCTATTTTAGGTGTGGGGTTTTTTTATTAGGAGTATTATATTTACATCAGAAACAGAAGCAACAGGAAATAAATAGCATTGCATCTAGATAGATAAAACTCATTCACACTACAAACGAGTCATTGGTAATGAAATAACCCTCAATGCCAGTTCACCTTCAGCTACCAGGTCTTTTTCACTTAAGGTGGCAGAAAGCAGGCACTATAAAATCCCAGCTGACCCAGTATTTTATGAAAATAAAGGTCAAAGTCACACTAGATAACAACCCATGCAACAATAAGGCTATATGAGAGGAAAACACAGCACAACGAAAGGACAGATCTTTCCCTGGATAGCTTTTAGGCAGCAAAGAGACCTTCTGTACTTGAAACATAGGCTCGAACTCAGTTACACTGACAACACTGAACGCTCACATGCCTGATCCAGACACACACTTCCATCAGGAACTGCAGCTTAGAGACCAAACTATTGACATTCATGGGTATATTAAGAATACATGGTGTTCATTCATTATTATATTATGTAATAACATTATTTGTTTGACTGTCAAATTGACACTGTCAATATAGTTTGGTGTTTACTGATTTTTACCCAACTAGCAAAGGCGTGATTCTTAAGATTCATTATGCACTACACAGCAGATACCATGTACATATTTATAATCAGCAACAGCTATGGCATCTACAAAAGTGACACAAAGTGCAATTTTACCAAAAAATAAATTAGGAAGATGCATTATTGATAACATATTCATTCCACTGAAACAGTTCAGAGTTCAAAAGACTGCATTTGCCTGTGTTCTGCATGAAAGAAACAGCAAAAGCTTTCCCAGACAACAACCTATGCAACAGTTAGGCTGCACCAGAGCACGAAATTAAGTGTACAATTAAGCACAGATCTTGGATTTATCGCTAGATAAACATGTGAAATTACTATCAGACTTCTACTGTACTTTACAGAACTAGATTAGAGAATATCTTCACCAATCAAGTTAACTGATCCTACACAGCTTGATGGATTTAACAACTTAATAACCTTGTGTTTCAAAAAGTGAAATGATTTTATTCTTCAGTTAAGTTACACTGATAGTTTCAGAACAATTGTCCTAGAAGCCCTACGATTCTTTGTAGGTACTAATATCAACACAAAGTACTTACCCTTTAGCAATAGCTCTTTGCCATTTTCAGTAATTTGGTTTACCATTATTCTTCTTCCTGCTCTTAGCACATGCTTTAGTAAATGCCTTCCCCGTGGAGTCCTGAGAATTGGACAAGTTTAATAATATTGTATTCCCAAAAGAACTTTCTTCTACCTGCTCTGACAAAGTGCTGGCTGCAATGTTGAATTGGACTTCCAGGACACAAGAGTTTCTTACAGAAAGCTAAGCCAACACTGATATAATCCTGGCACTATAATCCTTTCAACACTGAGAAAACATACAAATGTCAGGATCTTACTCAAAATGCTATTTGCCAAATCCAGGCCCAGCCACATTTAAGAGGCACACTGCCAGCTCTTTGCACACTTACTCAGAAAAGTGTGCCACAAAACTGCTGCTTGCTCAGCGTGGAATCAGACAGCATTTTAAACCTGCTAATGCCACGAAAAGTATAGCTCTGTGATGTTAGCCCTGCAGGCATTTCAGCTTTCAAGTGAAAACAGCGATCTATTTCTTTCCATCTTCAATATGTTATAATATGGTTACCCATTAACCATATTATATACGAGATCACAAAAAAAAGCATCAGCACAATGAAATGAGAGGTTTATATAAGATACACAAGTAAATACCAACTTGATGATTCTAAGCAGTTCATAATTACCAGAACCCCCATCATTGTGCCCATTCACAAGGAAGTCCTCTAGATACCAGCACACACCACACTGAGACTTATCTACATGATACAGTAGGTACAGTCACCAAGAATGTCTGTGTAATTAAATATGTCAAATCACTTTTGAGAAATTGGATTTAGGAACTCACATCACTTAGGAGCTTTCAAAATATAACTTGTCATTGCCAGTTGAAAAAAACCCACTATAAAAAACAACCTTTGTACTTCACTGTAATCCACTTCAGAGGTTCTCTCATGTGGAATGACTCCAAATCATTTCTCACAACTATCCTCCCTGGAACTCCATCCTTTCACATGCATGAAGGCACCTCAGATACAGAATACCTTGTATCAAAATACAAGGAACAGCATTCTAGCACTTTCCCTGCCTCAGGAAAAGCCTCTTGCTGTAAAATGTTCTCACTTTCTCTGAGAGACAGTAACATACAGCTATTAGACCAGCATGCAGATTCCATGCAATATTCAATCCAAGTTCACCTTTCTCTCCGATATCAAATACAGAAAATTGTTTTCAGCCCTACAAGTGTTCAGCTGACCATGGCTACACAGCACAAAAGATGAGAGAACAAAACAAAAAAAAAGTCAACACCCCCCCCCGACAACATACACCACAATTTTGGACATACCTGCTCCCTCTTTCAGCTCAACATGGGCCAAAGAAACAATTGTACAGGCACAAACCATGGAGTGAGAGAAAGCAGGTGGGAACAGTGAGCATTAAAAAGTCAATACTGCCACCAGCTCAAAAAGCTTCCTACAGGAAACAAGTGGAAAGAGAGAAGGTATAAGCTAGAGTGTAAATATCTCCAAACATGCAAAAAATAACAGAAAAAAAAGGAGGTTTAATTACTTTCAACATTTCAATGGATGTACATTCTATGCATTACATCATGTACAATGTACATTAACTAACAGCTACTGTCTACTTTTGGAAGACAGTAGAAAGACATTGGTAACTGGTTACAGCTTATTTTGAAGCCCTGAATGTTCTATTAATTTTCAGTTAACTCATACAGAAAGTGCTGAACATCAGATATTTCTTACATTTGAGAAGTACTGTGTTCCATGTGAAAACAAAGTTTGTGAGAGACTTTTTGCAACTAAGGAAAGGGGGGGGAGGGTGTAGTAAGGAAAAAAAAAAAAAGACAGTTAAATCTGTATATGGTCCAAGGTTGAGATCCAAGGATGACCCAGTGTGAAGTGCTGCAAACAGCCAAAACTCACTGTAACTCTGGCCATAATACTTACAGAAAGTACAAGTCAGCAAGAGACTTCTCCAAGGAAAGGGAGTCACTCCTTCCCAGTGAACATTTTAGAGAGTGGAGAGCACTCTGACATTGCACATGATAAGCAACAAACCACCGTCCTTCTAAAATCCATACATTCTAACATACATTTATAAAGAGCCCACAGGTCTTCCAAAATAGCACAATATGTTTCACACAGTGCAACACACAGTACAAACCAAGACAAATTCAGATATCTGGAAAACCCACAGTTGCTTTTATCATCATTTTACAAGAAGTTCATCCATTTGCAAGAGCATCAAAGTAAAGTCAGTACAGCACATTAACTCACAGAAACTTTTCGAAGAGCAATGGGCAACATTAAATCACTTTTCTGCTCCAGTCAGAAATTAAGTAGATGCAATAGAATCTAAGTCTAAAGAAACTCAGGGACATACAATGGTGAGTTTACTCCAGCTAAATATATGCTTCTACCACAAAGTCCACAATACAGTATCTTAAAAGGGCAAAGGCCAAATATTGCAATTAAATCACTCTGTGTGTTGTTTTCAGTTAGAGCTTTAAAGCTCCTTGCGTGTATGCTAAAACGCATCTTAACACCATGCAGATAATCATCCTCCTGTCTGGTTACATAGTATTGGGATCTACCAAACACAACTCAGCTACACCTCCTTTCATGTTTGGCTACCCCGTCCCAGAAATTAATCCCTGACATTGCCACCACATTTTCCAGAACACAGAGACACATCAAAAGGGAGTGGTTGGTGTCTGCCTAGGCAAAGAAGTCAAGATGCAAGTTCCATGTGGGAACTGAAGCAAGGGTTGGTTTGTGGTGCTCTTTATAACACCTGTGCCCTGGAGATCATGCCCTAAGTACAGGGCGAAGAACACAAACAGGAATCAAGGGAAAGGAAGGGATCCTGTTACGGGGAGATGGACAAGTAGTATTACTACCGAACACTTTGTATGGTAAAAATCACAGACTGGACAGTTAAAACCTTAGCAGAACAAAGCCAAAAAAATTCGGGAGTTGTAGGTTCTAAAATCAAACCTGCAAGACTACTGAAGAACTTCTGCCTTTGTCCTTTGCATCAGCTCTGGACACAAACATATACTATAGCAAGTAGGAGTAAAAGTAAAGTCAGTTACGCTACTCAGAAGTGGATGAGGAGGACAAAGCTCCCGAATGCAAAGATAGAAGGCAGAGGAGAAACAGTAATGTGCTGTCCTCTGTCAGAGACAGCAGCAGCTATGCTGTCTTCTTGAATTACTTCTAGTCCTGACTCGGATCTGGCCTCCGACATGGAAATCCAGAGGTGGACTTTGCACACAGTAACTAAGCTCACGGCTGCTCGGCTTGCAAGCAGAGACAAGGTCATAAAACAAAGTAGTATTGCTATAGATAATTTTATGGAGAACAATTATACTCCAGGGCATAAAATCTGTGTTTTACTGCAGCAATCAGCAATTTAAAGTATGCAAGAGCAAGTCTGAACAAGTTTGCCCTCCTTAGGAGTTACTCTGAGTCAGCAAACAGGCAGCTTCTAATGGCACACCATAAAAACCCTTTTTTCCCTTTGACATGGAAGTGAAAGTCAGAAGTTTGGATGGTCTAATCTGCTTCACGATAAGGGGGGAAATGTAGTGATCGAATGATGTTCTAAATCCCTCAGATAAACACTAGAAATTGCTAGCTACTGGTAGGCGATGAAAATAAAGGCTGGTAATTACAGTAGGGGAAAAAAACCCCACATATAGTTCTGTTCAGGCATAATTAGCTTGAACCTATACATAGTACAGCATGCCTCTGCCCTAAACACAGCTCTGCGTCATTGCTCCTCTCCCAGGATCTTGTTATACAATTTCTGCTACAGTTCCCTTCAAGCCACCCTGCAACATCAGCTTACAGCTTTGATTCTCATTTTCAAAGCAATCAATGGTTTGCATCCTAATTATATTATAGACTACATGTCAATCAATGAAAGAGTTGGGCTTCTAGGACAATGCAGGTCACTCGGGTGGAATGGGGAGAAGGGAGCAAATTAAGCATTCTGGAATCAAGGGGATGGACCTGTGGGCCAAATATCCATGAGACATTAGGCAAACCCAGAATCTGAACACCTTTGGAAATGCTACTACTCTATTCCTTATGCAAATAAGTTTCCCGGCTTCCTGTAGCAGCACTGTGACACCAACACAAAGGTGGGATGATGACCATCCCTTCACTAGAACCAGCCATTTCCTCCCTCACCCCTTGCCCTGCTGCCCAGCCCAGCCTGGCACTGGCCTCTCATCTTCTGCTCAGCAAAATGCCATCTCATTGACATTTCTGACAAGTCGTAGGCTGCCTCCAATCAGCAAAGCAAAACTGTCAAGTTATCAAACTTCCCCATTCATCCATAAGATAACTGAGTCAAAAGCTCTTTTGGGGCAATTAGTGCTTTATTTTGCATGTCAAACTTCACATCTCTGTCCTACAGAGCACAAAGAAGATCAAAAGATGATTAAGAAAGAATTCCACCAAGCACCTTCAATAGGAGCAAAATTTTTGAAAAAATGTTTTCCCAGAGCTGTTCTGACCTATACCTCTCCTGCTCAGACATGAATTAAGACTGCTGGAAAGTAAACAGCCTTCTTTTCCAGGCCAAACCTAGCACCTACCACAAAACCTAAAGCCATATTACATGGCCTGTTAGGAAAAAATGCTACTTCATTAACTCCAGGAACTTCTTTTTACAGTTTAGAAGTGAATTTGAGACTTGTGAAACAATGTTTAAAATAAAAACCAATGGGGACAACTAGGTAGTCAACAGGCTACAAAATAACCTCCAGATACAGTTTTATATATATATGCATATGCAGTTACAGCATAAAAAATGCTGTCATATCAAAAATCCGGACAGTTTTACCCTACATGCATTGTAAGACATGTATTTTTTGTGGCCATGTAGACTTACATTTAAAACCAGACATATTAATTGTCAAGTACTTGATTCTGAGAAAAGACTAACATTTTTTGCGTACAATATTTCATTATTTTGCTTGTTTAAAACCAAGATATTGTTTGTTTGGCAATGACTACAGCAGCCATTGTGAAAGATGCACAGTTCTCCATGCATGACAAAATCCAAGTATGCTGAAGGAAATCATCCAAAGCAGCTCAACTGAAAGAACAAGAACAGTACTACTCATTGCTAAGGGATCACTTGGCAGCATTTAAAGAGATGTCTACTGAAAACTAACAATTAAGAAAGAGGTTTTACTAAATCAAACAAAAAAAAATACTGAAACTTTACTGTCTGAGAATAGAAATTAGCTTACTACAATTAAGAGATTTAAAATTTCTGATTCAAAGGTTATTGAAGACAAAGGAACCAACCCTAAAATGTAACTTAAATAGACTTTAGACCATGTCTTAAAATGGTGCATTTTTCTTCTCTGTAGTTCAGGTGACAGACAAAAGTATTTAAAGAAAAACCTCAAACCAACAGGTTGAAGACACAAACCCTTCGATCAAATAAATCTTGCTCTACATATTGGTGCTAACAGGACTTCTTTAGTTTAAAACAGTCTGCACATTATTTGTTGCAACACAATCAAAAACAGGTGTAAATCTTTAACTTGATCTTGGAAGGGGAAACTCAAATGCAGCTTCTCTCTCCCTATGGCACTGTGTATCCCTCCATTCTGTTACATGCACTTAAAAAGAAGTCAATGATCACTAAGTCTGCTCTTCCTCAAGGTGCTTGTTGCCAACTCCAGCAAACAGCATTTATGATGTTTGGCTACATTTCCTGTCAATGAGACTGCAAACTACCCTAGTCTTCATTCTACATCGAACTTTAGAACAAAAGCCAAATTTAAACTTTACATTGAAGAGCATGCAAAAACATTCTTTAATTTTGTTGCAGTACAGAAAAGAAAGTAAATGTCACTGTTTTCTTTAAAGAACTGAAACACTGAAGAAATTTGAAACAGGAAATTGAATAACACACACAGATCAATTTTATACATGAGAGAGAGATGTACTACAAACACAATATAAGAAACCCAAAAACGTATTTAAGTTTCTTTAGAAAAATTCAGAGTGAACAGAAGATACAGCTTCAGCATATTAAACAATTCCCAAACTTAGTCTCAAATTAAGTTTGAAATGGGCACTTAGCAAGCATTTGCAGGGAGAATTACATGGGGAATCCACGTCTTTTCATGTGCAATTGCTTAGCTTCTACTGCAGGTGTTCTCCAAAACACAAAAAATCAGCAGTTACAAAAAAACAGCAGGTGGTTGTTTGGGTTTTTAACAATCTTCTCTTAGTTTTTTGCAACGTGCAGACCCACGCATACAAGGTCACGGGAGTTCCTTTCACATCACTTAGACATATCACAAAGATTCTTTCCAGAGCTTTTTCAAATAACTGAAATACCAGAGAATCCACAAAAAGGCCCATGTTTTTCTATATTTAGCGAAATCTCCTGGTCACCAGCAGCTGGCACCATGATCCCTTTGGTACCAGACAGCTGCAGCCTCTCCAGCTCTGCCTTTATCACTGCACAAAAGAGGTATGAGACATGCTTAGCAAAAGTAACAGTTTATGCAGTAACATGAACTTTTTTCTTTTCCTAGACAAGCATTTTAACAGATAAATTAAATATCACAACACCGCATGCTGCTAAAAGAAACTGGAGGTATCCACCATGGGCTCCACTAAAATGAGCTTCTCAGAAATTCTTTTGCTTACAGGTGATAAATAAAGTATATACCATCCCCTTCACCCACCCAACTGTTTTAAACAGTTAACTATGTCACAAAACACTTTTCCACTCTGATTTTTCACAAACTGAATTCTTAGCTTTCCTTATCTGAAGCAAGAGTCAACTTCTCCGTGCACTAGATTGTTGAGAAAAGTATTCTGGAATCTAGCACTCCTATCAGTGCTATGATAATTGCTGATTGCTCAAACAGCAAGTAACAAAAAAAATTTAAAAAAAAGAAAAAAAAAAGGAAAAAAAAAAGAAGCCAAAAAACCTCCCAGGATTTCAAAAGTATGACCCTGCTGCTAAGACCCCTTTCAGTTTCTGCATTTCAAACCATAACCATCGTTGCGTATCCCAGAAGTACCCTTTATGGAGCAGAAACATATATTGATGTATTTAGCACTGACAGGGCATCTTTAATATCTCCAAATTTACACATCATACTTTTCAGAGAGGGAAAACAAATACCAAGCTTAACAGAATAGAAAAAAGACCCTTCCTCATCAAAATGCAGCTATATCGAAGAAGATGAAGTCTCTATACCACTTTCAGCAAGAAAACAAATCACCAGAAGAGATAGTTCCCTGACATTAGTATTGCTATTCTCAGGTTACTTTCTTTCCTCCCAAACAATTCAGAGGTTCTGCCTCAACTCCACCCCAGTCTGCCTCCTCCATGACTTCTTTCTATAGTTGTGAGGCAACATGAAAAACGCTGAAGACACATGTGCTACAGAGGTTATGCAAAAATATTCCACTCCGACCGCTGTAACTGTGCCATTTACCCACACTGCTGCCAGAAGTTCTTGAATTAAGACAACTTAGATGGTATTTGGACACGTGTTTCTGTCAGTCCTATTTAGCTGTAGTGTCTAATTTGTTACATGATTGATGTTATATTATCTCTGGACTTCGCCAAAACACGTACATGTAAGAAGTAAGCACTTTGAAGAAGAATTTTTGAATTATTTATGTGTCCCCATTAAAAGTATGTTCAGACATATTTTATGTGAGCTTTATTTCAAGTCTTGTAGAAGACTGAAAATCTTTACCAGTAAGTTACTATATACTAAAAGCAGTGAACCAGGAAGAAGTTTATAGTAAATCAGAACTTTATCCACATTCTCAAAAACAGCTTATTGCTAATGAGCAGCAGAATCTGTTGCTGCACAAAAGCACTGAACACAGTGCAGAATGTAAGTGTGAGGAAAAGGTCTCAAGTCCAGTTAGAGAACTCTGGGCTGAGAGGAAGCCATGTGATAACTGGAACATAAGCAGAGCAATTCCTTGGCAAAAACCAAGGGTGGCAGCCGACCAAAGCTGGTTAGTGACACCAAGCTGATTAGTGTCTCATTTCTACATACAAAAGTCAAGGGAAGATAAATAACTTCCCACAGGACACATGACATTGCCGCACTTTGGTTAACAGGGTGCACAATCACTGTGGAGTTGAGATTCCTATTAAAGCAAAGTGTATTTGGTTTTTGTAAACACTGTTCAGACCCCACTGTCCCTCTTCTTGCCTTGTATACCCAACCTAACATGCTGGCATTATTTCAAAGACTGAGGGGATGCCAAATTCACATTTCTCATCCCTGATGATCCATAAAGAAGGGCTCACGTGTTTATCATCGGATCACAAGATAATTCTTTGTACTTCTTTTTCTAAATGAAAGATGTCAAAGCCTATTAGAAGCAGTGGCAGTCAGTGGAACCTGCTTAGAAAAAAAAGGCTGATTTTATTCACAAGCAAGCACTGGAGCTATCTGGGAAGGCTAAATTATTGCACACTAACTAATGTCTTCTTATGGAAATGGTTGATGAGAAATTCTATTACGTCTGTGGTGTTTAGATGACACCCTATCACTTGATCATTTTATTTATTTTTTTTTGCAACCGGACATGCCTATCTCGTATTGGCCTTTTTAGCCACCAACGCGCTTGCAACAAACGTGGGTAGAGCCTTTCCCAAATCTTCGTTCGCGAAGCCCGACCATGATGATCACTTGATGTCCTAAAGAACGCAAAATTCAGAAAAAAAAATATAAAACAGAGCTATGACAAATAAAGGTTGGAGTGAAAAGGTCAAACTGAAATAAGAATCTGTCAGAATCATAAGGAGCAGCCCAAGAGATTGTGCAAGGAGTATTGGACAACACAGCCACTACTTTGCATGGTTACAGTGCCATGACAGACCATACTCTTGAAGGGCCATGAGTCACCTTAACCCATCTTCAATCAAACTGAGCAATCCAAACAAGTTTTTAAACCAGGTTCTGAATAACAAGCTGACAAAACAAAATCTTCCCAGGAGAAGATTCACAGAACAACTGCGACCAGTTTCTCACACTGACTATGGTGGAGCTCCTGGACCGCATGGAAAGCTGGGACCATCAACACTGCTTAGGTAGCTCTGTCTGCACACACCGCAGTGCCAATACCAACTGTGTGCACTTCCATAAGGCCACAACCTACAACTTGAACTGTGCGCTCAAGTCAAACAGTTTACCTTATCTGGAATCAGGGCCATTACCAACACCAACAAATCCCTCCATGAGCCTGCTATCAGCTGCCACAGAAAGCTCTGGAGGGTCACTCTCTTCCCTCCAGTCTGCAGGCTCCAGCTTGTGCTAACCAGCTGTGAGATACTCTGCCTTCAACAGCAGCTTCCATCTCCACCGAGTCATATCATCAACACTCTTCCCGTAGGAGTGGCCTGAGTACTCTGCATAGGATGGAGAAAGAAGCACCAAAACCCAAAGGAATAACACAAGGAAGTTCAGATTCCCCTCTACAGAGCTACAAACTCCCAAAAAATAGGAAGAGACAGAAAAGGCTAGTGGGGAAGAACATGCTTGTCAGTACAAGTAGGCAAGACATATCTTTATACGCACACCCTGAGGATATGAAACAATTACTGTGAAAGTAAATTAAAAAACAGAAGACACTTATAGTTCAAACAGAAACAAAACTACCTACCATACATTAACAGAGAAGTTACTAGATATTTATAGCCCTTAAAATGAAGAGACTCTGCTAACTTCCATTAGCACGGTTGTGCACTGCAGTCTGAACAGCAGTATGTAAGAGACCACAGCTTGCCAGTGACTGATGGACTGTGACGGGGAGCTGAGTGAGCATCTTGAAGTGTTTTGTTTGCATATATCCTACGGGCAGCCTCATACCCAAATGAGAGGTGGTTTGAGTTGACCTTCCTTTATCTATCATGGCAGCAGCTTCCACAAGCCACACTTACCAACCCATGGCCAAAGCTAGCTAGTGGAAAAAGCACTTCACAAGATCTCCACCTCGGCCTGCTGAGATGGGTGAAAAACACCTGTTATTTTCATGCATGTGAACTATATGGTAAGTAACCTGAGAGTAAAACAGACCTTTTTTACAAAACAAAGACCAGGCCCTGCACAGCCTTTAGGGCTAGTACCTAAAATTGTCTGTGATAATAGACAGCTTGGGAAAAACAACTACCTTTCATCACTCCAAAATACCCACACTAGACATGGAAAAAATGGACATAAACAGACCTACTTGGTATACGAAATCTAAAATTTCTTTGAAAACTATACAAAGAAAGAAAGAAAAAAAACCCCAGTGGGTACAGATTGGGAGATTAAAGTACATATTCTCAGAGAAATGAATGAAGTAACAATGAGGAACTGAACTTTGTTCTTAGGACAGTTGAGTATCACTCAGCAAAATAACCCTGTTGGCTTCCTTAAGCATAGGCCTGAGCAGTGCAGACTCCCTTCAGGGATTACTGTACATCCAATAACATTTGCAGTCTGAAAAGTTTGACTGCACAGGCAAGGAAGAACAGGTCAGGTGTTTACTGCTTTTTCTTTTGTTGCCTAGAGTCACGCATGATTCACAGAGGGTAAGTCAGATTCACCAGCTGAGCCCATGGGAAGATCCTCTTCCTAAAGATTACAGAAAACTAAACGTAACCAAGGCAGAAGAAAAACACAGATTGCAGAAAGAGCTAAAACAACCTTGTACCAGAATTACTCTGCTCTCCAAATCTAAGCATCCTTCACATTCCCACTAGAAAGACTCACTGTATTTAAATTATTACCTAAAAGTCACAGCAAAACACCAAGACAGGCTGAGCACTGATATTAGCTGCCTAATTAAAGAATGTACTTCTCACCACCCAAAATCCCCTTCTACTTACGTGATTTTCTTCTGTAATTGGAATAAATTAACCCCAAACAAAAAGCAGCTTTGCCTGGCAGGAGCAGTTGTGAGCTACAAAGGCACAAAGCACTTGCTGTAGTATTCAAGGGCCCGGTTTGCTAGACAGCTGTGTTTTTTAAGATGATACAAACAGGAAAAGCAGCCACCTAAGACGTTGCTAATTTAACTGACTTCGCTATCACCCGTTTATTTTGGCAGTGGAGCACTGAAAACACTTGAGCGTATCTCACCGTACTCTTATCACTCTGGAGACGGCAGCTTGTGTAGAAACGATAAGAGCCGTCCCTCCAAGCCGGCCCCGCAGCCCGCTGCACGCCGGGCTGTCAACAAGGGGCTGGGGGCGGAGGGAACTCCCGAGTGGCTCCCGTGCGCACCGGGGGACACCGCGCCCACAGCACCCCCGGGGCAGCGCCGCAGCCGGGCGGGTTGCGGTGCCGCCTCTCGGCCCCGCCCGGCCCGCCGGGCTGACAGTGGCCACAGGGCTCACCCACCGGCCCTGGCAACAGCGGAGCCGCCGCCCGCCCCAGCGGACCCGGTAGGGCTCCTCATCCGGGAGCGCCCCCGCCTTTGTGTGCCGCCGCGGCGGCGCGGGGCCGGGCTTGCTCGAGCCCCCGGAGCGCGGGCACCGCCGCCCCCCGCCCCAACCGTGCGCGCTCACCGTCGGAGCTGACGGTGTCGTAGGAGTCACCAGGGGCGGGCACCGCGGCCGGCTCCCGGTAGTCCACCCAGCTGAGCCCTTCTACGCTGTCGTACTCGGCGCGGGGCTTATCCTCCACCGGCACCACAGTGAAGTGCGGCATGGCTGGCGGGGCGGTGAGGGCTCCCTGCGGCACCGCGGCGAGGCAGGCGGGACGCGGCGCGGAGCCGGCGGCGCATTCCTGCCCCGTGCGGTCACTTCCTCTCAGGAAACCGCGCTCCTCAACTCCACCCATTCCACTGCGAGCGCCGGGGCGGTGCAGCTTCTACCGCCCCCGGGAGCGCTGGGCGAGCGCCGGGTGCGGGGGTCCCTCCGCCGGGCGGGCGCGCTCAGCAGCAGGGGTGCAGAGGAGGGGCCGGAGGCGGCGAGGCAGTGCGGGGAAGGGGGAGCCTTCGTCCCGCAGTCATCGTGACAGGAGCCGGAGCCAGGGGCGGCGGGAGCGGGGCGGGGCGGGGCGGGTGCCCGCCGCCCTCCCTCACGGGCGCTGCCCGGCCACCCCGGGGAGGAAATTTCCCTCTGCCGTGTCCCGGGTTCCCTCCCCCGCCGCCGCCATTTGCTGGGCAGGAGCGATGCGGGGAGGGGAGCGGTAGCGAGGCTGGGGCCGGCAGCGAGCGCTTCTTGCCTGGGGCCGGGTGGTCCCGAAACCGCCAGAGGGGCGGGGTGCTGCGGGGCAGGAGCCGAGCCGCGGGCAAGGGGAGCCAAGCGCGCCAATTATGGATGTCACGGCTCCCAGCAGGCGGTTACTGCCCCGTCCGGGGCTAATGAAGCGGGCGCTGGCACCCCGAGAGTGGCGCTCGGTCCATGCAGGTGCCGGTAGCGGCAGCTGGACCCGCTTTCTGTGCTTGCAGTGGCAGCACACAGTGATTCCCCTTGTGCCTGCCCTCGGCTGTGGCTGCATGAAACCCTCAACAGGGACGTGGCAAGCGGAGCAAGCCCACGGGAAACATGGCAGCGCCAAAGGCGTGGGGGCAGCGGGAGTAAGAGCGCTGCCCCGGGGAGATTTGCATGCAGCCTGGAGCCGAGGGTGTTTGTAGCTGTATGCAAAGCACACAGTTGCTAAGACAGCAGACGGCCAGGGCTGATGAACTGTCGCCTCGCTGCAGAGGCAGGGGCCGGGGTGCACCATTGTTCTGTCCCACTCAAGGAAGGCAGTGGGGTGACACCCCCTCCCTGACGCCTCGGTGGCGGCAGGGTTCCTCAAGCCTGGGGCACGCCAGACTCGCAGCCTCCTGTCCCCGAGAAAGCAAAATTCGATTTTGCCTTCACATTTGAAAAAGCTGGCGCCAGCAATGGGTATCTTGGCCCTCATTTTGTGTATGGTAGCCTTCACATGGAGTTTAAACGTGAATTAATAGTTGATAATGCTATTTATTGCCTGTGTTTGAAAGATGGCCTTGACAGTAAAAAGATCCCTTTCTAATGTGTTGTGTAATCATCAGAAAAAAGCTCTAGGAAAACAGTTTGTGCATTTTACTGTGGGCTGTCAACTGAAACTAGTTCTGTAGAATTTTTTTTTTACTAAAATACTCACTGATCAAGAAATCTTTGTACAGTGACAAGTTAATCAAGTAATAATATTAAGTTTTGTCTTCAGATCACACAGGAGTCTATGGAAGGATACAAAGCTTAGCGTGGAGGAAGAGTCTAGGACTAAACGTTTCCTGTGCTCAGAACCACCTTATTCCCAGCTTTCTGAATTTGTCCTGCCTTTTTGACAAAGCAACCCCCAGGTCACTGGGAGAAAGAGAAATTTGTAATGAGCAGAAGAGAAACAAACATGAGGGAGAATGCTTTGTTCAGGAGAACTAAGTCTACTTTTAATTAGGTGAGTTTTGAAATAAACATGAAGGATCCATGCTGTGGAATGACTACTGCCAAGGGGGTACAAGTCTCTCAGTTCACTTAATACCAAGTTGCTGGTAGACCACCTCTGGAGAAAGTCAGAGCAATTACACCTCTTAGTATTGATCAGACAGATGGAAAGACTTCTGTAAGACTCCTATGCTTTCATATAACCTACATTTTGCTTTTGTCTCTTTGCTCTGTTAGGGGAAACAAAAACGATCTTCATGTGGCCATATGTATCTATAACAGTGTCATCGATTTTGGAGGAGATTGAAAAAAAAAACCAACAGAATTTCCTCTATTCAAAATTCATGGGTTTTGGCCTAGGGTGAGATTTTTTTTCCCCTCAGTAACCCTAAAATGAGCACGTTTTTAAATGCAGTCCCACTGTAAAGTTTTACTTGCCATTTCTGTGGGCAAGTTTGACCAATTTTAACAATCTAGAAAGCATTTCTGGTAATTTTAGAAGCATTAGTTCTGACAGATGAGAAGCATCCTAATGCACCACTTAGTCCACTGTCCTATCTGCAGCAATATTTTTTCCCTTAGAGGAATGTAGAACAATGGGCCAAAAAATAGCATTTTCTGTTTTACCCTCTTTGGTTTAATTACATTTCATTAGTGTTTATGAAAAGTATGACCTAATAAGCTAAAGCCCAGCAAGAAAACAGGAAAATACGTAATTGGTAGGGAATAAATAATTTTATAGAGAAAAAAATTATAACTCCCCATTAAGCCAGTTAGTTCATGTTCAGTCGTCTTCTTTCCTGTTTTCCACTTTATAAAGCTTTTGAGTGGAAGTCTCTGGTCTAAGTAAGCTGCCCTAGATAAGAAATATGTCCCCAAAGTTAATGTTTTTAGAGTCATCAGGAAGAGAATTAGACTGGGCACTTCCTTCTCATCTTGCTTTTCAAAGCAGATGTGGCAAGGAGCTACTTTTCTTTAGGACCTTTCAGCTGGAAGCTTATACCTACTTAAAGCAGTTCACAAATGCCCAGTGGCTTATTAATTAACAACTGAACTGTGTCTTTGATTATATGATTTGTAGTTAATAACAATTTAAAAACAGTTCCTTCTTATCTTCCCTTCTTTCTGAATTTCATGAGGAAATGCCTAATTTTAAATAGTTTATTTTGTCTAACTAGGAAAATCAAGGCCAAGAAAAAATTATCACCCTTAGAATTAAATATGTCATGAAATTACAATTCAGTTTTTTGGTTTTTTTTAATTCATCTGTAAAATTATGTTGCCCCTAACATTGTTTGGGGCATAATACCTCAGAAGTTTAAATTAATTTTCTGTAAATGAAGCTTTGAAATACCTCATTGATGGAGTAATCTGTCCATTTATTGCTATCATTGCTGACTGTAATATTTATGTCCCCAGGCAGAATAAGTGGCCTGCTCAGAGGTATATACAGAGGATGCACTGCCCTAGAAGCCTGAAGGATAATCCATAACTGTTTATCCAAAATACATAAAACTTCTTGAGTGGAATACCTTTATTTTGGTATTTTAGATCGTAATCATATTGCATCTCTGTTAATACAGACCAGTATGATGCTCCTCTCCTCTTTGTCAACAGGACAATCTATGAAACTCTGCTTTGAAACCATGGGAAATTCTAAACCATATAAGGTGAAATGTCGTGAATCATCCAGTTAGTAGCATGGTACTGGCCCAGAAATAAAATACATTCTGTTAGAACAGAAATAAGGTTGCTGGCTAGAGGAAAGGTTGGCAGATTTATAGACAGCATAGATCTAGCATAGTAAAAAGATCTCTGGGAAACTGAAAGCCTGCTCAGTTAGCTCCCATACAGTTAAGCACAACACCCTGATACCTGGGAGTATTAAACACTTGCAAGATTTGAAGCCAACTTTTTTTTACCAAGCATAGAGATATTTAAAAACTATGTAAAGAGAAAGGCTGGGATACACATAGCAGGGAATCTCTAACTGCTATTTATTGTTTTGAAAGATTTTTCCCACTGGAGTGGAACCTGGATGACAAGTAGCCAAGAGCTGACATCAGAAAAAAATAACAAAACAAAATTTGTCACTGCCAAGGTACAGCTTCCCTGGACATGAGGCCTGACAGGAATTCTGCAAGTTCATGACCAGCATTTCACCACAGTGAACTTCAATTTTCAGCACATTCCTGCTTCTCCACATCCAAGGATCACACCAGCTTGTGGACAAAGCAGGCCAGAAATTTGCAACCTGTCTGCAAAGGTTGTGACTAACAAAGACCAGGATCTAGTTCACCCATGACAAAGATAGGCAGTGGCTGGAAGAGGTCCTTTGGAGAGGACCACAACATGTACATGTACATGTGAAGAATGGGGGATGGTAGTCAATGCTTGTAGGAGACACAATGTGAAATCCTCCATATGCCATCTCCAGGAGAAAAGTAAAGCAAGGAAAAACCACATTATAGTAATACAGGAGCTCTTATGCTAAAGGCAACTGAAAATTTTGCTGTTCTGCTAGAAAACATCACAGTTTAAACATTAAAAGACCACAAGAGGACACTATGGTGCCACTTATCTTCAACATTTATTTACTTTAAGGAACTTCTGCTTGACTTGTAAAATTGCTTATAACTGTATTTGATACACGGAATAACCATTTATAAAAAGATACCTTAATTTCATCTTTAGAAACTGAAAAGTCTTTTAGATATCTTTTTTTCCTACTCAACAAGGTTCTGTAAATTCAAATAAGAACTGTGTCAAAGTTTTCTACAACAAACTTTTTAAACACTGCAGTAATTTTTTGTGTAGAATTCAGATGCTGGGAAAAATACTACTCAGTGTTTTATTGTTGGGGTTTTTTTAATCTTTTTTTAAAGGGTCAATTTTCAGATCAGTTACATTTTTAGCATGGATTGGTTTGTCATGGTGCATTTAATTTTTAATAAAAGGCTCAGAGAAAAAAACTGAGCACAGGCCTAGACGAGATTCTTTAGATATTGAGTTTAACTACAGGACACTCAGGGAAATTAATCCAAATGGATTTTTCAAACTCTATGAAGCTTTTTTTTTCAAATGTTTGTATTCCAGACTAAAGGGACCTTCTTTTGAATTGCCTGACAAAACCTGTATTAGCTTCAGTTTTAATCTCAGATATTTTGATCTTTATTTTGTTTCTCAGCAACAACCCTTGGAGGACATTGAATTTTGCTTCCTGAGCTCTGTACTTTCCTTTCATTGCAGAGTTGGAGAAAGAAGTGCTTTATGAAAACATATAGACCAGGTGCTGACAATGGGCTTCAGAGGAAAATACCAGATATAGAGAGGAAAGAATCATCCTAATGGAGTTTACAAAACCATTTGGGGAGAAGCAACAGAAACAGAGCAAAATGAAGTGCCCTCTCACCTGAGTTATAATTGTTGAGGCCAGAGCCTTGATTAAAACCTGCAACATTTCTCTGATGTAAGCTAAATGCGGATCTTTGTTTACTTTGCTTTTGCTTCCCCTCCACTATTTGTTGACCCATGAGAGAAGCAACTGACCAAGTAAAAGAGGGGTTGGTTGTTGCTTTTGCACACTCTGAAAAAAAAAAAAAAAACAAACAAAAACTTCACAGGTTGTAGGAATTTCTCAAAAAGTGCAAAAAAAAAGTGCAGACACTGTGGAAAGAATTGACACCATTGCAATGAGTGCCAGGAAGCAGAACAGGCTACAAGCAGCTCATCTGGTAATACTGGACTAAGCGACTGAGAGGTTCTGTCTCAGTCACCGAAGATCCTGGACATTTGTGAAGTACAGAAATGGAACAAAAATGCTTCCCATTACCACAAATTTTGGTTTTCCTCCATTTCCTTCCCATTTCCTAATGAAGTTATAAATAAACATGAAGGTTAGTAAAAATCTCTGGTTTCAGAACATAAAAAAAGTAAAATTATAGGAGAACCAAAACAACCATTCCCATCTCAAGTTCTTCTACATCGGTGTAAAGTTTGTAGGTAAGGTAGCAAGACAAAAATCAAGACCAGATTAAAAAAAAAAAAAAAACAGAGAAACAATTCTTGAAACACTGAATCAAGCTTTCCAGAACAGTTCAAGAAGGGTTATCCAGCATCACAGTCTGTTCTGAAAATAGTTCAGCAGATCCACTAACATATTGCTCTGGGTCTGCAAATTCAATCCAACAAATCTTGAGTAACTGAAAGTCACTGTTAGTGGGAAGACTCTTTGGGTTATTTAATTTTTTTGTTGTTGTTGTAGTTTAGACTTGTTACATTTTCAGAATTTGAAACAATTTGATCATTTCCATGTATATAAATCCAGAGAAGAACAAACAGAGCTGCTGCTTTCAATAGCAAATGGAAGAAATCCAAGTTGTTGCAGTCTCACTTTGCTTTTTCCCTCCTCCCCTCCCCTAACACTGAGCACAGTTAACCCAATCACTGACACGGTCAGCAGGAAACTCATCCCTTGACAGAGTAAAACAGTTTGCAGCTAGACCAGTTCCCTGAACCAGCATACTATATAGTTACACAAACACCAGTGCTGTCTCAGGGGACAGGGAGACAACATGCAGCCAAGAAACAGAGCAGGAGTGCAAGCAGAGCAGCCAGAGCTGGCATAAACTGCTGTGGCACTGCAGAGGGGAGAAGGATGTAATGATACCTGGCTTTTCAAAGTTGGTTCTGTGGAGCAGATGCCTACTGAACCTCATGTGTGATATCAAGCAAAATTAATAAACTTATATTTTTATAAGTGGTTAGACCTAATGCACAATGTTTGCTGAACTTGAAACATAAAAATATGCTGACATGTTGTTTGAGCAGCTAAATGGTATGCAAGAAGGAATGTTGATGGTAAGCAGTGGCACCACTGGGTAGTCTATATCCACTGTAAAACATGCAGGAGTCCTTCCATGGCCCAAACAAGTCACCTGCTGGGTAGAAGTTGGACATAGGAATTGAACTACTCAGATCTTACAGAACAGGTTTGCTGTATATGTTATACCATGAATAGACTTTGAAGGCTTGGTTTCTAGCATCACCACTTGCCCAGATGAGACAACTGGGAACTGAAATAATTTATTTCTCTGGCTGCTACAGTCCATTAGTCTGAAAAAGGATAGTACTGAGTCCTGACGTCAACCTTTTAGAATCAAATCAAGAGTCTGCATCAACATTATGCCTGTAATTTTTGGCTGTTCATATCACACATGTAAAAGCACGAGCCTTTGATTGATTAAGATGCCTTGAATTTTGGGTCTTATTTAGAAATTCAGCCTAAGGTACCTGATAGTACATAGATTTTAAGATTTACAGAAATAGCCGTAAATATTTTCAGAATTCGTGTTAGCACAACTTGTTATTTAGAAGAGGTAAATCATGGCTTGCATTGTTTCTTTTGGCAGCCAACAAAGCCTATGACAAAGTTCGTATCTCAGTTATATCTGGTACTTCACTGATACCACCAGCCATAATAGAATCTGCCAGCTGAGCCAGCATGCGTTCGAATTCCTGATGCAAATGGCTGTTATTAATTGGTGCAGGGCAAAGGCATTCAATTGCAGGATGAATCATCCTCCCCTTTGGGAGGCAGAAAGCAGATTGCAATCGTTTAATGCTTTACCTGTCACAAATGCACTGTTCTGACTACTACTACAGGTTGCTGTCAGTAGGACTGGAGACACTACGCTCAGAGTGAAGGGTAACTGTAGTTTTTCTGAGAGCAGCCACAGCCGCGTCTTACGTGATTTTACTTTTGAAATTAAATTCTAATGAGATGCCTTTCTACCATGTTTCAAGCTGCGTGGTTTTGATCGTTTAAGAAAAATAAACCAGCTGCATCTATTAGATAAGCTAGATAATGTGCATAATCAGTGCACAAGATCCCAGTTCTTGATGATTTTGCCCTCTGATATTGTTTCACACAAGCAGCTAATTTGAAGCATTCTGAATTAACATTGTAATTAGTAATGGAAAAGAGACTTCTAGATCATCACACGTGTGAGAAATGCTGTGAGGCAGAGGGTATTCTAAACTTGGTGCAGACAACCTGGCTAGTTCCCCATAAGCCTTGTTTTCCATGGCTTGACCATGGGAATTGCTGCAGGTAACACACCATAAACTCACTGCAGTGACTGAGTCAGCCATGTTCCCTTTCCATAGGCACTTGCTTGGACAGGTTCAGCAGTATCTCAGTTTAGATGAGACTGACTGCCTACATCCAGGATGCTCTAGGTTTAAACCTCCCTGACTTTCTCCTGCCTTCCAGGGAGGGGGCTACCTTCCCTCTGAAGAGTCCTCATGATACTCTGGCCTTCTTTCTGCAGCAGAGTTGCATGGTTCTTTTAGGGCTTCATGGACTTCTGAACATCTACATTGTTTGTGATATTACACCAGTATCCATACACAATTTTAAACAATATTTTATTTAAGTTTCCTGTCTGTTTTGCCACAAGGTTACCAATTACTCATAGCACAAAGCAGTCAAACAAATAAGTGCAATACATTATAGATAAGACAAGTCATATTATCTGTATCTTTAAGAAAAGTAATATATATTTTTAATCTATGCTGTAGCATGAAGAAAAAAAGAGTAAAAATTAGCAGGCAGTAAAGTGACAATATAGTATAAAGAAAATAGCTGGAAGGAATAAGGAAGCATCTTACATTTCAAGTATTGAATGAAGCAACTATCAGAGTACTAGTTCTATGTAAAGGGATCATGGATGGCTGTTTTCCAATTGCTTATGAACCTATTAGAAGAAATGCTCATGGGAAGTAAACATTCCCTATTTAATTCATCATTTACCAGTAAAACAAGTTCTGATGCCAGTGAAGCAGTATCAGGAAGGCCAGGCTTCTGAGTCAGTGCAGTAATTCCCCTTTCTAGATGCATAAGAAGGATCAGTATTTATTGAGAAACTGTTCTTAAAAACTTGGCTTCTATGCAACTAGATTGTTCAACACAATTTGTAAAGAATTTGGTAAGTGACAGGAGTATATTCAAAATATACTTATCAAGGAGGCCATCCTAACAAAAGAATTAATGAAGCTTCATTTTGAATCATGAAAGAACAGGGTTCTTCCGGAAATCCTACTTTTACATGGAATGCAGAAATGGATGGTAGGAACCATCTCAAGTGACTCTAGAAAACAACTGACTTGCTGGTTTTCCATTCAGCTCATGCTTAGCCTTCTCTTTCTCTTTCCTTAGCCTTTCTCTTCCCTTTCTCTTTCTAACACAAAGTTAGATACTTTGTGTGTTTACAAATACTGCCCTTAGATCAGCAGGACTTTTATTCTATACTATTCTATTAAATTCTGTAGATTTCATATCAGTAAATAAAAGGAAAAAATCACATTTAACAGCAAGCACTATGAGAAGGCACTTACCAGCAAGCAGTGGGAACTGACCCTACAAAGAGTTTGTGCTGCCATCCTATAATTTCATCACAGATTTCAGTATATTTGATTGAAATGTCAGTTTTTAGCCTACCAAGAATAGGCCTATCTCAATATATACTCTTCTCTATAACAGTAGCTTCTAACCTCACATACCTTGTGTATTTGAAAATGTGTTCCAAAGGCCAAAACAGCAGAAGATTTATAATAAAAAGGCCTCTTCCTAATCTCATGTCTAGGAATCCACTGGCAATGGTCTGATTTTAGCCAGCTAGAATAAAAATGAAATAATAAAACCTGTTACTGATAAGGATAATTGTTTAAATGAGAAAAAGACTTCTGCAACCCTCTGACTATCTGGAATTCCTTCTTTGTCCTGGGTTGTTCTTGTTATCATCTTCATGAACATGCAGCAAACAGCAGTCCCCAAATTATAGAAAACTATCTACAACATTGCCTGTTCACCTGTACTTGAATACAGGAGATCTACTCCCACCCTTCAGTAACTCTCCAGTTGCCCACTGTCCTGGTCAGGGTTCAAAAATAAGAGTTTAGTACTGCAGGATGGATCTCTAAAACTAGTGGTAGGCATGAAACCCAAATCAAAATAGCCTTGTCTTCCATCTTGTCATCTTAAAAAACAAAACAAAACCCCAAGCAAACAAAAAAAAATCTCTCTTCTCCATATAGGGTGGTCTCCTCTGAGTAAGTTATCACCTATTGAAGAAAGTTGTATAATTTAAGAAGAAGTAATATCTGAAAATATCTTGGCATATCTGTCTTAATCATAATCTCTACTTCCTGTGTGGAACTGCTGATTCTGTACTCCAGTATTTATACCAAGTGCCACAATACGGATGCCAAAACTATATGTTGTGTATTACAGAATTCATTAGATCTGGGTACATTCTATTAACAGTGTTGGTCCTGGTCTAGCCAAGAGGATACAGAATTTATAACTTCAAATTCTAAATGCTTTTGATACATCTTTTCAAGTTTACAGGTGAATTTGTAGAAATTATATTGAAAATTTAGTATAAAGCTATACTTATGCATTAACAAAATGCAAAAAAAGATAACTAGTTGCATTGCAAATTACTCCATAAATCTCTCTCTAGACTCCATAGATGTTATGATTCATAATACAGCACTAAACATGATACAAGTGTCAGACTAAAGGGTTGTGCCACAGAAGGAAATGCAAAGGACCTGGCTGGCTCAAGCCGAGGATTACGTAGGTCGAGGCGACAGGAATTTTGTACTTCTTGTAGAGTTTCACTTTCACCTATGTCCATTACTCCACTGATGTTCTGCACCTACAAAAATTCAAAAGGTTGCCCCTGAAAGCCAGACTGACGCAACACCAAAAGCTTTATGCAGCTAGCAAATTCAATGCTATTTCAAGTTACCCAACTCAAACTGTATTGCCAAACCACTTCTGAATGTGAGGAAATCAACATCATTATCCTGTTGTTTGCATTCCTATCAAACACTTCCCAAAATTCAGTACAGATACATTACAGGCAAGAGTTACAGGTCTGGCTGCTCTGTCTTGGCTCCCTCCCTCCACATATGGATGCATTAGCCAGTAAACCTTAAGCAAACAAAACCATGATCTTTCTTCCCTGAACTCTCAAGACAGGGTTTCAACATTTCTAATTTAGAAGGAAAAATAAAATTATTAAATCTCACAGATTGGAAAGGTGTGATGAATTTGAGCCTCTTCATAATGTCAGTCTGCCACCTGATGAACTTGTCATTATGTAGATATTTTGGCAGATTAACTAGAATAGTACAAATTTCCCTGATTTTTGTTCATCTAACATACCTAGAAGGACAAGTGGAAGAAAGGCCACTGTGAAATATATGCTGTCTATAAGGCTTTGTGTATAATATCTACTTACTTATCACTGTAAATAAAAACAGCAGGAGGAAGCAGTCTGGAAATTTCAACAGAGGCATGTGAAAAAGTTACTACTGAGGGCGTCCTTACTCTTATATGGTCTCCTTCCTCATCCTTTTGGATTTGCTTCTACCATTTACGTTCGAAGCTCATTGTTATTTAGTTGTTGTGTTTATGGCCTGTTAGTGATCTGGTCGTGGCATGAGCCTTTTGGATAGCGGCCCAATCCCATGACAAGAATTAAATTGATTTGCAGGAGTCAACATTCCTTACTGCACCAGCGAACACAGCCAGACTGTGATGCTGGTACATCCGCAGTTTCTCCAAACCATGAAATGATTCTATTTAGAAGTCACTGATGTGGACTTATCAGATTACTGCAAAGAGAGAAACTTCCAAAGAGCTTTGTCTGCTCTCTCTCACTTTCCTTTATTCTGCTAATGCTCTCTTGCCATCTTGGTTTCTTTCCCAGCATTTGGAATTACTGAATTAGGTGCTTACATTCCCTCATATCTCTCTCACTCACTCAACAACAACAACAACAACAACCAAAAAAAAAAAAAAACCACAAAGAAAAAACCCACCCAAAAAATAAACAACAGGGCACCAACTGTTCCTCTCTCCCTCTTAGTAAGAATCAAGATTCAGTTTGGGTTTTAATCTTACATTTTCCACTTCCCTGAAGACACGGAGGAAGTTTTCCCTTAACACTCCTTTCAGTTCAGTTTCATTCCATCCTCTTCTAAGAAGTTCCTCAATCAAAGAAGGGTATTTAGAGACATCTTCCAATCCCTCAGGGAAACTGTTGGCAAAAGTCACACAAGAACATTCAACATGCATCACTGAAAAAATTTAGAAAAGGATTTTTAATTAGTCTTTTGCACATATTGACTTTTGGATTGAGCTCACTTTGGACCCAATTCTTCCTTTCAGAATTCAAATGACAAACAGAAGCAGGACTGGGACACAACAAAAGGTTTTTTCTGCACATAGGATTCCATAAACAGAACACAACTTGTATTCTGGAATGAAGATGCATAGGCATAATATATAAGCATGTATATGATGTATAGGCAAAACAACAGCATGGAAAGATATTAAAACAGAACAAAAGGAAAAAAAGAACCCAATAGAAACTCATGTGTGCATTAATCCACTCTTTATATCTGGCCTTTAGAGTAAGAGGAAACAGCTGCATCACAGATGGAGTTGGCACAATGCACCTGTGTAACAGAACAAAAGGAAACTTGCAAACACATGATGAGCAGAGGAGTTGCAGGCAATTTTGTAGACTTTGTTGGTTGCAAAGTAGTTTTTCCAAAGGGAATATAATTAGAATAATAATATTGGTTTGAATTCAGCCATTTAGGAAGTGAGAAGCAACCTATTTAGAGCCTTCTACTGAAGAAATTACAATAAGCAAAGTTGATCTATGTCTTGTGCTAATTCTTGTCAGAATAAAAAGAAATAGAAGTAAGAAGCTGCAAAACCTGCATTAAACAGCTGTTTAAAATTCTGTTTTCATGAGACTGTGACATTGTTTTGAGATAACTAATATTTTTGTTATTTTTCTGTTCTGTGGATGTGTGGTGATAAGCATATCTCAAGAAATCTGTACTACCAGGAGTTAGGACCTTAACCACTCCACCGCCAATTTGACTGATGATCTTTGAGAAAATGCATGCAATAAAATGTGTCCTTTTGTTGCAAACTGTGTTTTTATTTTGAACGTTACAGCTTCAGACCTATGGCTAGCTATCATGGGAGCAGACACACTGGATCTGTGATCATACTTTTCAGATGTGAGCCTGACTGACTTTCACTCCCAAGCATATCTGACCC
Organism: Manacus candei; assembly: GCF_025592945.1. Taxonomy (NCBI): domain Eukaryota; kingdom Metazoa; phylum Chordata; class Aves; order Passeriformes; family Pipridae; genus Manacus; species Manacus candei. The sequence goes on along the minus strand of NW_026138179.1, from coordinate 1,592,356 downwards.
CAGGAGAAGGAAAAAAAAAAAAAGATGATGAGTAAACCAAAAGATAAAAAGAAAAAAAAAAAAAAATTAGGGTTACACCCGCAAATGCCACCTAATCTGTATTTATTTCCCGTACTGTAACAACACTTGCCCAAGAGTGAGGAGAGGTTATGTAGGCTGTTCACCATTCTCTGCTTGCCTGAAATACTTCCCAAGCCCCAAAAGCAGGAGTGGTTTCACAGCACCAAAACACTTTGGGCTTTCCCCAAGGATAGTGGAGGAAAGAGTTTTGCAGCATCTCTCTAGGCTGACCATTTACCATCTAAAGGCTGACCATTTACCATCTAAAGGCTGAGGCAGCTTTTCTGTCATTTATCTTTGGCTTTTGGAGAAAAACAACCTCTATCACTGATTTTTTTATGCACAAAACACTGTCTAGAACACAGGATTGCAGAGTTCACAGGGCACTAGGATCCATTTCCACATTTGTAGCACTGCTTCATACAGTTCTATAAAGGAATCATTGTGCTCCTCTTTCATAAAACTTGGTTTAGCACTCATCACAAGAGAACTTGATACCATTCTTTTAGTCTGCCTTCTTTTTTTTTCCCTTAAATGAACAAAAACCTTCATAATTTAAGGAGGAGGTGTCAATGTAGGTATAATTTTACTAACCGTGCCACTCCATCATAGTCACCACCAATTCCTATCGATTCTGAACCTGCAATTTTCTTTACATGGTCAAAATGATCTGAAAGAAAATACCCAAGAAAACAACATCTTAGCATCCAGTAAAAGACAAATATTACAGTTCACACATATTGGAACAAGGCTGTTCACTTTGATTGTGGATTCTCAATCAAATCCTTTTTTAAAAAAGTCAAAAGATATCCCATCAGACAGCAATCTTCAAAATAACAGCTACACTGATGAAATGCAAATGAGGAAAGAGACATGATCATCACAGCATATTTGTTCCCAACAAGTAGCCCAATTATACCATCAGAATTTTCATTATTCATTACATACTTATGTTTTCTACTCTTAATTACATAGGCTTAAGGTGTTTTCCAGAAAGTAACAATTACTTTGGGATTAATGGTTCTCAGCTCCGTTTGTAAGCGTCATGTCCTCCAGCTACACTCACCTTGTACCTCTTGTTATTGTTTAATGAATATTAGCACCAAAAATACCTAGAGTTTGGCTAAGGTGTGGAAGGAATAAACAAGCATTTTTTTATAACTTCAAAAATTATGCATACACCAGGAAATTCATAGAATTTGTATTAATTCATTGAACCGACAAAAACTACATTGACATCAAACCTGCAAGGGTAGAAATATTAACAACTTTTCTGCCACAGGCCAGTACATCTGCATTGAAAGTCACCATGATAATTCCCTTTTTCTTTTTCTGAAAGATAGGAAGAGACAAGTGATGAGTGAACACTCATGTGCCCTGCAAACCTCATGAGCTTCTTATATAGAACCTTCTATGTCCATCTGTCAGTGAGCACAGCAACACTCTGTAAGTCAAAGCTCAGATGGCAACACGAGGCTTTGCCTCCCTGCCCCCTTCCCTTGGGTTCATTATACTCTCACGTAGACTGAATCAGCAGAAGTGCAGTGCCTACATCAAACAACCAGAATTTCAAAGTATTTGCAAACACTTCATTTTTGTAGTCAAATACTAAAGACAACCCAAAAAAAATCTCTCAGAAGCAAATATGTTACCTGCTGCACAGGAATCTGCTTCTAAATCAAATTCAGAGATGAGAAGGTTAAAAGTAAACACCATGACTTGAATGCACAGGTTTGCCTCAGCTAGCCAAACATTGCCATTAAACCCAAACCCAAAACCCCCAAGAAGCAAGACCAACAACTAGTTCCCCTCAAAAAATGATAAAACAAAACCCAGAACGATATTGCTCACCAGTTGCTGGAGGATATCATCAGGGACATTTCTTGAGTGATTACAAATAGAAAATGCTGATGAATGGCTGAAAATTACTGGTGCTTTTGAGATACTCAGTGCAGCTTTTGCTGTGGAGTATGAAGTATGAGATAAATCTATCAGCATACCCAGGCGATTCATCTCCTTTACCACTTCCTAAAACAGATATACAGAAAACAGTGTCAGTATTAACTTTCCTTAAAGGAAACTGTTTAGCTGATATCTGTAAAGAGATAGACTAATTCTGCAGCTGTCAGCTAGTCGTAAGCATGCTATGCCAGTATTGGTTTCTCTGTACCTATTACTTTAATAGTAATTTATTCACTCACAATTAGCTAACACACCATCACATGTTCAAAACTTAGAAAACTTAGCCAATCTAAAATAAGTAATTTGAACTGTTATTCACATCTCACTGATTCCACATATGAATTCATACATCTGATCTGAATTAAAACATTTTTCTAAATAAATCTAATGCTTCTTTTACCCTAAAGAACATCACAGGGAATTTGGTTTGACTGAGCCCCAGTCATCTCCTAACTATCAAGAACTTCCAGTAATTAATTTTTAATGACAAGTTGCTTTTGAAAAGATAAGGCCAGAAGTTGTTAGTTGCATGACAGATTGCCCAGATTAGCATTTGAAAGAGATTCTTACTTGGCCAAATGGAGTCAGACCAATAACATTAGGATAAAAGTTGTGTATTCCTTTAGATGATGATTCAGACCTTAAAAAGGGGAGTGAGGGAGGAGAAACATCATATTATTATGGAGACTACAGTGTCAGCAACTGAAATCTCTTACCCTACACACAATAAAAATGTTTACCATATCATATAGCCAAATGTGGAGATAATGAGCTACGTAATAAGTATCTTGTTTGGGCAGTGCTTCTCTTTTGTTCATAACTGTTTTCAAGTTCATGAATGTTGATGTTTGTGAAGCAATGCAGGACAAGCAGAGAGGTAATTGTCAGAAATTTTCTGATTAAACAATCTTCCATGAGAGAACAAAGAGACACTGCAATGTTAGTTACCTGTCTGCCCTCTGTATGCAATTTCCCTGTCTCTCAGTAAGTGCAAGAAAGTATTTTGTCAATCCAGCAAAGAGTAGGTGCTAATATTCTGATACAGGAACTAAATACCTATCTCTGTAGTGCCATATGGGACCTGCACTTTTGAGGTGGCCAGAGAGGGCAGTGTTGAAGGCTGCTGACGGCTGAGTTCTTACATTAGCATTTACACTCTTTTATCTACATCATATGCATTTTTAGTACTTTTCTTTTTGTCTTTTTTGCCCTATGTAACTTTCCTAATATAGCAAAGGAATAGCAAATTTACCATCTTTATGCTGTTAACAAGTTTAAAAGTGTCCAACTGTCATCATTACAAGCCCTACATAACAGATGTAGTCTCCCACTTGACACATGGCAAATGATTTATCCCCCAAACCTATCATCCTTGACTTGGTTCAGAGTCTTTCACAGGTTAACTTTGTGTCTGAATCCATATTTCTCCCATCATGGAACTGCCACTCCTTTACATTAGATAGACACACAAAAAAAAGCACATTAATTACCAAGGCGTATTGCAGGAATGTGTTAAAGTCATATAACGAACACCCAAGTCATAATACATCCTCAGCGTTGCCAAACTGCTGTCAATGGAGTGGCCACCTTCTATTCCAATCAAACACGCAATCCTTCTACTTTCAGAGATACCTGGAAACAAAAAAGGGAGATAATTCCAAAGTAATATCATGACAGATAAGAAGACAGCACTACTGAGCAGCAATTGTTTTTGGAAATTGCAAGCAACGATACTGACATTTTCACAGAATAGGAGTTTATAGTAGTATATGTTTATCTGGCAAATATTCACATTACTGCAGTGGACCTGGATGGTGCACAGAGTCCATCGCTGCAGCCCAGTGGAAAAGTTGAGGTAAAGTTTATCCTTTAAAGCAGGATAACTTGCCTGCTTGCAGGTCTCTGTCTTTTGTACTACCTCCTGCAATCACATTTTCACAAATTCTTTTACAAGAGCGAGCATCACCTTGGGAAGTTGTCACAAGTTCCAGCTCTTCGTAGCTGTTACACATCCTCTTGACAACATCAATTTGCTCTAAAGTCAGACGCACAGCATCCTTATTCTGAGCGCTGCAAAGAACATACACTGACCAAAACTGAAAGAGACGTTGACAAGTAAACTAGATAACTTGTGTTTTGACTTGGAAACTTCCATTTGCTAATAGTTCATGGGCACAGACCAAAATAACTTCCGGCAGTTTACAAGGGAGTTGCCACTATAGTTTTTCCCCAAAAGAAGACTTATGATGCAAGACAATAGCATCTACTCCAGACGTGACTAAAGCCTCCTGACACACTCAGCTACTCCACAGTACATGCAGGAAAGCAGATGTGAGCTTCCTTTAATTTATATATCACAAAACAAATGCTGCTGTTTTGACTAACGGTACCTGAATTATAAAACACAAACTTTTGAAACACAAATGTTATGAAACAGTGTTGGGGGCTTTTTGGTTTTATTGTATTTTTCTTTTTCAACATAAAGAGCCAAAATCAAGGCCAGGAGTACTTGTGTGATTGGGAAGGAGGCAAATATAAAAATATGATCTCAGACTCACAACCATGGCAGTACATACCTGAGCTCCCACATAACCAGCCTGAAGTTTCACAAGGTTTGTGTGGGTCTTGTTGAGTTCTCTTAAGTTGACTCTACTGATTCTATTTTGGTAAAGTATTCTCAGTTGCAGTACAAAGTCATTGTGGCTAGAATCAAAAACAAATTGGGCTTGTGATAGAAATAAGATGTTCCCTTTCTAAGCCAAATGTAATTTCTTCCACTTCCCTTAGACCATTAATTGCCAATAATCCTTGCAGCAATAGATGCTTAAAAGTCTCCCTTCTTTTCTGCCTTTTCTACTTCTCACCCCACCCCACCAGTGAGCAGGTTGGGGGTGTACCTTACATTGGGAAGGGACACAGCTGAGAAAGCTGACCCCAGCTGGCCAAAAGGATATGCCAGACCGTATGGGTCATGCTCAGCATATAAAGTTGGGGAGAAGAAGAAGGAAGGCAGGGGACATTCAGAGTGGTAGTGTTTGTCGTCCCAAGAAACCATTATGCTTGATGGAGCCTTGCTTCCCAGGGATGGCTGAACACCTTAGTCATGGGAAGTAGTGAGTTAATTTCTTGTTTTGCTTTGCTTGTGTGTGCCTTTTGCTTTCTGTATGAAACTGTCTTTATCTGAACCCACGAGTTTTCTCACTTTTCTGATCCTCTCCCTCAGAGGGGCAAGTGAGCAAGTGGCTCTGTGGGGCTTAGTTGCCAGCTGGGGTTAAAGCATGACACCTGACCAGAAAATCACAAAGGTATTTAGAATAACCCAGTCCTATAGTAAGTACCTCTGACCCAAAATTCCTTCCCAATACATCATTGCAACAGGAGCTAAGTGCTATATGCTAGTAACAACCTATGTCTCTACTGATCCAGACACACTTCAGCATTTCCTCCTCACTTATCAGGATTCACAAAGAGGGTTTAGTTGAACATGTTTTATATACCCATCGATTAAACGTGCATCTTGCATCAGCTCAATAGCTCTTTCTCTCATTGATTTCTCATAACTTAATGGCACAATATCAAAAAAGAACATCAACAGCCACAACAACTTTGTTGTGTTTCTCTTCATTTCCATTTTCCAGTTGGCTAAAGCAAAGAAATACCACAGTTATTCGCTGATGACAATGAAACAGCAAAATTTGCAGTCTGTGGAGGCTGGAGAGCCGAAATGCCTCTCCTTCTGGTAAGGCTGGTGTGAATTCTAGAGTAGGAAAGAAAAAGAAAAGAAATAATAGTAAACAGAAGGGAAGATAGCATTGGAAACTGTGAAATCGCCACCTTCTCCCAAAGATTTTAAGATCGTATAACCATTCCTTAAACTCTGCTGCTACCTCCAGCTTACTGCTGAAGAGAACCAACTCCTCAGTCATAGCTGGCAGAGTGAGCCTGACACACCCTGGACTCGGACCTCCCAAAAAGCCAGAAATGAACTGCTTCTAAGTAAGCTGTCTTCTTAAAACAAACAGCACATCAGAGTATTTTCAGAGGAAAGCTATTGAAATCTAACACTTTCCCAAACCTTATCAAGGACAATATGTGCCAAACTTAAAAGGGTTACTTTATTTCCATGAGGAAATGGGTATGACAACAACTTCAAGAGTAATCAGAGCACCTTCTGCACTTTTTTAAATACAGTACTCAAACACTTGGACAACAGTCTTTCAGGTGTCAGTAAAAAAGCATTTTTCCAAACAGATTAGAAATAACTCCTGTTCTATGTAAAGTAAGTGTAAGATCTGCTAGGAGGTGAAAATACCTTTGCAGATAAAAGATGAGCTCACCCCCACCCCATTCAGAGTTATTGGCAGCATTTGCTATAAAGCTGAGAAGCACTTGCCTTCATTCATGGGAGTGACATCCTAATTCAAGGCAAGTACCCTCAGGGAGGACAGAGCTATAATGAAGCAGGATGGCCATATCTGCCATATGAGGATGCAACGATGGGAGTTTGCTCTTGCAAAATAGATAGATTTTAAATGAAAATTTCGTGGTAAAAAAAAAAGAAAAAGAATCTTTTTCTGCATTCTTCTGTCATTTACCATCTTTGGAACTATGGGCAAGCTGCCTGGCCCCTCCTCTCCTTTCCAGCAGGCAGGCCAGACCTCAGTGCAGAAGGTTCAGTAAACAGCTGCTATTTAAGTGGAGCAAATCTCAGTTAGGAAGGGCATTCCTTTCATCTCATTTGAAGTCCTTATTTTCCATCTTATTTTGTATTAAAGTACTTAACAGCCATTACATTAATATTCAAATTTGTTGAATTATTGTGCCAAATCAAATATACAAAGTGCAATAAAATAGAGCTCACTGCTCAAGATAGTAACATATCCTGACGAATGAAGAAGGTTCATCCCCTCCATAGTCCAGTTATGCTGAGATCTTGTTGATAATCCTAGTGTAGCTCTGAATTACCTACTTCAGAACAAGGCAGCAGCTTAGTTGCAAGAGCACAGAGAACAATAAGTGACCAGAACCCTAGGTAAAACTTCCTTGCTGACCACGGGCAAAAGCATGGATTCTCCCTATTCCTGAAGTAATAATTAAATATAATTAGTAAAACATAAATATTAAACATACTTTTAGGAGCAGAACACATGCATCATACTATGAAGTATATTTTTGAGGAAATATACTGAAATATATATATATATATAAAATATATATACACTTTGAAATTCACCTTGTCATCAGGATAGTCTCTCAAATATTTCTCAGTTTTTGCTTGAAATTCTTTCTGCCATCACCAGCTCTAAATCATCATTCCTGGCATGTCAGGTTTATCTGTTCTCCTGCTTGGAAACCACCTTAGTGCTGTATTACAATTCATAGTTTCCAACCGGCTATTCCTTCACTGCCTATGCAAAGATGTAATGAAGTGCCACCAAGCAATGAGAAAACACGGTGCTGTTAAAGTTATTGCTTCAAACAGTGATAAAAGGAAATAAATACAGTAATGTTTGGAAGGCATTTCAGGATCTCCAGGGAAGAGAAAAGAACAAGCAGGATAGCTTGCCCCAAACTTCCTGGGGAAAAGGAATGCCCTAGAGGTAAGTACAGTATTTCTATACATAGACAAAATATGTTGCCCACGTTTTCCAAATTAAAAGAACACTTTGTTTTCTTCCAGTCATGCCATACAAAGGAAAGACTTTGAGAAACAGTGATTCCTAGAAACACAACCATCCTCAAAATCCTTCCTCAGATAGGAGTTGTAGGAATAGGTGTGCTTTCAGAAGAGTTTGTAACACGAAGGTCGAACTCATTTCACTTAGGAAGCCTTTTTTCCTTTTCCCTTCTGCATTTCAGAGAAAGTTGCAGGGAGAGCTGTGAGTGAGATCTCTCTCTCTCTCTGGAATGCCGAAGAGATAAGGTTCCTTCGCAGACATGTACAGGGCCTCCTCGAGCCAGAGGGCGGGGAAGAAAGAGAGAAGATGAAAAGTGCTGAAAGAGCACTGGAACTTGCCTTTCCCCTGAGGCCCAGTGCTGTCTTGGGGCACTGTGAGGTTTCTGTAAGTTTTTAGTGTCCTTGCCTCGGGAATAAACCTTTTTTGAATCCTTTCCACTGCTTTGGCATTTTGGGGGGAAAATACCTGTGTATATTTACTTTACAGGAGTACAGGCTTAGAAGTTTTTCTTCCATACATATACATCAGAAATATGCATGCATTGTGAGACCCAAAAACTTTAATGGAACACGACTTCTACAACACTGTAAAGATTAGAGACCAGTAAGAAGTTGTTTCTTTTTTTGCTTTGTGGCAACCATAGAGATTTCCCTCAAATGTCAAAGCACAAACACAGACTTACCCTTTTACCACAAATGCAGACTTTGTTATCACAGTGAAAAAAAGTGCCATGTATCTCTAATCTAGAAAATGTTAAATTTGTTTGTGGTAGCTCAGCATGCAAAATGTTAAAAAGAAAAGGTAAAAAAACCGCCCAAGCAACAGAATTCTAACAAGTTAGCACCACAAATGTAAATTAGTTTTTGTAGGCATGTTTTGGTTTCAAATTTCTCAAACCAAAATGCAGGTCAGATCTGCAACCTGAGTCTCCAGAACTCAGCCAAATCCCAACAAAACAACTCCAAAGGGAAAACTAAGATTTTACATCTTATTATCTGCTACTGGCCTTGTATGGGATAACTGCTATTCCAGAAATCCACATAATTTGTCCGTTCAAAATTCTTAATGAGAAAGTAGAAAAATTTGTCACATAATAAGACTGCTCTGACGCTATAAAATCTGCTACACATTGTAGATTTTGGTTCAAATATTTACTGTTTTTCAATCTGTATGAAGTCCATAGCAATTTTCAGGAAGAATTTCAAGCAGGAACTGTACCTACATGTTCTTCAAGTGGTTTGGCTACTAAAAGAAATTAAACTTATCCATACTTTACCAAATCTCTATTCTGTCTATATTACAAAAATGCAAACACTACACAAAAATAAGAAGACAGTATATTAGCACTCCTGTTTAAACAACATTTAAAATACAAAACCCGCACAGCTTTTTTCCATCTTGACTGAGCAGAGTTAAAAAGTGGAAGTTAGCATTACATTTATAGCTTTTTGTTTGTTTGTTTATCTAAAGGCTCCTTGGAGCAGTTTACCTTCTTAGGATAATGCAGCTGAGTCAAAATCCACATTCCACTGTGTTGGATCCAACAGTTAAAGCTTGGCACCAAGTCTGCCTGGCATCAGAGCAGCAAGGAAGAAACGTCCTCTATTTCTTTAGCTCATGTCACATCACAGGCTTCACACACAACAGGCATTTGGAAATTGCCCCTCTCAGAGAGGCAAGGTCTGTGAACGAGCTTTCAGCTCCACCCACGTGGGAACCCACAAGCCTAGTGCTGTGCCGTGTTCGAAACCAGGCATTTCCTCCCTCTCGTGGCAGCCTGACTGTGCAGTCCCTAGTACAACTGTTCACTAACAGATGAGGTATTTAAAATTACTCTGTTTATATTGTTCAAAAATAGGCCCCTATTAACACAGAGTAATTAAGGTTGGAAATGATTTCTGGTGGGATGTCATCTAGTTCAGCCACCTGATCCCAGGTAAGGTAACTTCAAAATTAGATCAGGTTGCTCAGGCCTTCATCCAGTGGAAGCTTTGATGTCTTCAAGTAAAAAGATTATACAAACTTTCCAGGCCCCTGTTTTAGTGCTTGCTCATTCACACTGACTATACCTAAGCCAATAAATATCTACCTCTTGTTACCTATACCTGCTGTATTTTAATCAGGACTTACAGTGCCATTGTATGATATTTGTAAAGGTCAAAATGTTTACAAGGTACAGGTGACCTTTTAAAAGATATTTATGTCTCTGAACCTACTGGGGATTTCCACTTCCTCTGTGGGAGCTGAAAGTTTGGAAACAAAGAAATCTGTGCAAAACCATGATGCTAAATTTTCAGAAGAAGTAAGGTTTGCTGATCGTAATTATTATTTCACTTCATATTTTGTACAGAAAACCAAAAGGCATCATGCTTCTGTTTATGATTTGATTGCAGAGAAATGACCAAGTCTCATGAGCAAATCTCCCACAGATCTGTTGCGCAAGTCATGTCTTAACTGGAACTATATTCATCATCAAGCCTCTAGTTCCCGCAGGGCGCGGGCCCGGCCCGGCCCCGGAACGCGCGTGCGCGGCGGCGCGGGCCCGGCCCGGCCCCGGAACGCGCGTGCGCGGCGGCGCGGGCCCGGCCCGGCCCCGGAACGCGCGTGCGCGGCGGCCCGGCCTCGGGCACTGGGACCCGGCCTCGGGCGCGGAAAGGACCGAGAGAACGGGGGCTTCGCCTTTGCGGACAGTGCCATGGTGGGAGATGAGAGGGGAGCCCCGAACACACAGAAGAGAAGGACAGCTCTAAACCCGGGCAGCTGGAGCTCAGCTGTAAGGCCATCCATCGAAGAGAAGGTCACTCTAAACAAGCCTACGTCCTGAGGACCTCGCTGCAACCGTCCAAGCTCACTCGGCCCCGGCAGATGAACCTTAGGATTAAAGGGTGGGCTCAGTTCAGCGCACACTGTGTCTCACCGATAAAATCCATTGCGCAGGCTCGAAGGCCTTACCCGCATTTGCGAAGTCCTGTATCACCAGCGCGCTTGTAATAAACGTGGGTAGAGACCTTTCCCAAATCTTCGTTCAAGAAGACTGGCCATGAATGAATGAATGAAAGTTCCCACAAATTGGAAAACTTAAACAGAAACCCCCACGTCACTGGGAATTCTGCTGAACTTTGCTAATTTGTTGAACTTCAGTTATAAACATTTATCATTCACTCCAGTGGTCTGAAGAACCCCTGAGCAATACAAATGAAGTGTCAGGAGAAAAGACAAATATTTTCTCTATTTAATCTGAAGCTTGATCCAGGCCAGAGGCATTTTTATGCCTATGGCAGGAAACTATCTTCCATATTTCATTTAAAGCAGCAATTAACTGGTTCAGATTAATTATCCATTTGTAGCCTAGCTCATGTTTTATTGTTCATTTTAAACTTTTCAGATTCTCATCCTTATCTTTCAAAGTAAGTAAATATCACATAACCATCATTGCTTGCAATTTATTTTTCCCATTTTCTGAATTTTCTCTCCTTGCAAGGTCAAGTTTAGTCTCTGATCTGATTTCTATCTAAAACACTATGTTTCTGCATGCCTGCAGAAAAACTAAGCTCACCAACTCCTCGTTTAGGAACAGTTTTTGCTGAGCCACTAAGCTCCTTCTTGGACTTTTAACAGTTCACCTCTTTGCATATTCAGAACTTCACTGATTTTTAAAGCTGCTAAAAGCCAAATTCTCCCTTTGGCTCACAGTAAGAGTTCTTCTATAATTTTCTTCTAATAGCCCTGGATGAACGTTAGCAGCTGTTTGTGTATAATAATTCATATAATGTGGTATTTGTGATGTACATCCTTCCTGCAGAGTCCATCTGGCAGGACTGGTCTCTTAATAAGTATCCCAAGATCTATCTTTATTGTCCAGAATGTTGTTACACAGCTGTCTCTCCCTGATAATACCTATCCCTATGTTTATATCATGTTATATTCACCTCACACAATTTTGGAGCAAGCTGAGAAACTATAAAATAACTGCAGCACTTACGCAGATACCAGCTGCTGTCGGGAAACAGAGGGATAACATTATGTTTTGGAACTGTTTTTCACGCTAGAAAAGCTTGTTCCAGCCCCAGAGCAGCTTCACTAATTTCAATACTTACACTTCCAGACCACTGGTGTTTTTACTACCAGCACGGATTAACTTATAGATTACTACAGCTGGGAAAGTAGGACTTTGCAAATGTAGATGCCTACTGTGGCAGTCATTTTAAACTTCAGTTTGGTTTTCAAAAAAAATCCTTTTATTCTACCAACTCCTGACTTCATCTGCACTATATAATAGCACTCTAGCATTTGGTATGGATATAGTTTTGTGTGTGAATCAGCTTTAGAATCACATGCAGTGTAATTGCTTAGGGACAAGCCACATTAACACAGTCTTAAAAGTTCTGCTTATGAAGTATTCAAACTTGGGGTTTTACTTCTTTGTAAAGATTGCAATCTCCAAGGCTCTCAGTTTGGCATTTCTTGGGTACAGCTATTTCAATTAGAAACTGTTATAACAGGTTAGGAAGAGGAATCCCAGGTACCAGGACTTCTGTTTTTGTAAAAATAGCAATACAGGCAGTCTTAATTGTTGCAAATTGAATTCCAGCTGTTTCTTCTACTTATCTTAGTATTAGTTTCAGGTCCTAAAATGAAGTGGGTTCACACTTGGAGGGGATGGTGATGGGAAGTTCTTTGGTAGTTTTAATCTGTTTAAATCAGCATGTGTGCAACATATTTCTCAGATAAGATCTTGTGATAAATATTAATCTACGCTTGGGAAATCAAGAGGTTAAAGAACCAACTCACTAAAAAACCTCTTTTTCCTGTGTTGCTCTGCTTTGTGGGTGCCTGAAGCTGCCACAGTTTCACAACTTAATTTGACCAGCATCCTGAAGACTGTTCAGATGATGCCATATACTCTCAGGATATATAAGTACAGAACCACACCAGTTGGCACCTATTACCAAATGCAAAAGAAACAGGAAGTACAAAGATAAGATTTTCTCTTCACAGAAAAAAGGCTACATATGAAGCACATGAAGATACAATCAAAGCTCCTAAGAAGGAAGTTAAGCTGAACGTTTCCTAAAGCTGAAAGCAAATAGCCCATAAGGAATGCAGATACCTTTCAGGATGAACACAAATGAGTAGTATTCTGCCACCCACTATCTCTTGTCAACAACTTTTTATAAAAATACCAAAGTTGTTGTGGGTTCTCCTGGCTCAATACTCTGTCAGAACTAATTTCTATACTTTCTTGGAAAGAAAGATGGAGAAAGCAGCCGCAGGGGAAAAAAAAAGCTGCAATAAACTTATCTAGTAATCTAAATTATGCTTATTTTAAAATAATAGTAATATTTACAACTGATAATGCCCAAATAGTGAGGCAAGCCAAACAAAGTGTCTGTTTGTTTAGTTTAGCTATATGTTTGTTCTACAAAGGTATCAGTTTAACTCTTGATTCAAGGAAGGTGAAAGTTCTTGCCACAGTGTGGCAGGAACTTCCCAATTAAAATCATATTTAATCTGTAATCTGATGACAGATTGATAATTGGCAGGATTAGAGACTCTTTCTGAGAACCAGGATGCAAAACTAGCTTGCTTCAGATGGGTCGGCCTTTTTATTTGGAGGTTGCTCCCCCCCCCAAGAAAATAAAAATCAAAATCTTTTTAGCAAAACAATAGAAGAGGTTGCGGAAGACTTGTGGACAGCAGAAGTTGTTTCCAACTCAGTTGGAGAATTTTAACCTAAAAAGGCTTCTGGAAACGTTACCAAAAAAAGGTACTTTCCCCACTCGGGACTGATTTCTATGTAAGCACTCTTTCTTGTTTAAAATCAAAATTGTCAGAGCTCTGTTTCTGCCACTTCCCACTCTAATTTTTCAGGAAGAGCAAATCTATTTATAATTTCATATCTATTTAAAGTAGTAGCTGCCCTTGTGACATTAGGCACCCACAGCCATGCAGGACAGCAAGCTCCACTGGATGCCATGTTTCCTGTTTAGCATGGGTTTCTGAGAAGAGCCAATACTTTTGGTATCAGTGAGAAAACCTAAATTAGAGCAAGTCTACTTAGCTTCATTTTTGCTATCTAATAATGGGTTGATATTTTTTATTTGTGTTTCAAAGGCTTGCCTTTGTGTTTTGAGGTGATGCCTAAAAGTCATCATCATTGCTTGATCTGCAGATGACATCCAGGTAATCCTTGAGCAAAGCCTGAGTCCTTATTTATTCCTCTGCCTCCTTCACTGGAGCTCATGCCTGAAATATAGCAGCTACACTGGTTTTGGAGATGTTTTACCCTCTGCTCACAGCTGACAGCTCTGCTGGTGAAAGTGTAAGTCTAGACCTAACGTAAATCTTTCAGTGATGTAACGTGACCAATGTTTATGAATGCAGCATTGGAAATTACAGTTCTGTGCCTTGGCCAATGTAACTTTTTTTTCACTTTTTTTTACTCTCAGAATTATTCAGAGGAACTGGAACATCACAAAGCTCAGGAAGGACCGAAACATTTAATCCACCGCAGTCGCTCATACTGTGCTATCAGCAGCAAGAAGGTGCAACCAGGTTATAGTGGTCACTGAAGCTCCAGAGAATGCTTCACATAACAACAGCCAGACTATGGTAACAGAGGATGGTATCTTCTGGATTAAAAAAAGGAATTAACGTAATACAGGTGTATGAGAAAAGTTTCAAGCATTCTGTCTGCCACTGACTTTAAACTTTTTTCTACATTTCTTTGCTTTAGAGCTCTTATTGTGTGCTACTTTTTCTGCCAAATTATAATTATTTTAAATTGTGCTCTCAAGACATAACAAAATCCCAAAGGTAATTTTGCATAAACATCAACAGTGGTATGTAGTGGATTATACAACAGTAATGCATCTAACAAGTCATATGCCTAAACCCAAGTTTCAGGACAAAGGAGAAGAGCAGCAAGCTAAAAGTGAGTAGGGCAACAGAAGGTCTGATATTGACTGTTATACATCTCTATACCACAACATAGCTACAAATACAACAGACGTCCACTATATGGTAGATTTCTACTGTATTTACACTGAAACACATTCATTCTTATACCAACTTTCTAAATAATCAGCTCGTCACTTCATTAGCAATTCCTAAAGACTCATGCAATGACTTCTCTTTGCTGTGTATCCGCAACCAAGGGTACCAGGCACATATACAAGTAGGGTTTATTTTCCTACCCCAGAAGTATTATGAACCTAAATGCAGCATGGAAGTAAATTGACCAGTTATGCCTCTTGTCCAGACCACTCTGAACAAACTGGAAACTAAGGAAAATCACTCATTCAGTCTGTCAGAGGCTTTCAAAGTAATTATTAACTCAAATCTAAAAAATCTAAAATTTGCTGCAATTAAGTTAGCTGCCTCAGAATCTAACATGAAGCACAATCATGTGCTCTTAAACATCCAGAGCTGTGGGCAAATAAGAGATCCTAGATATAATATTATTATTTTTTACGGAAATGTTAAGAAACTTCTAAGCATCTTTTTCTTGGGATGTCTTTGTTGGATCAGAAAATGTTCCAACTTAGGATCCATTATTACTGAGGTACTTTACAATCTATACAACATATTGTGATGCTTAAGAACAGGTTTCTTTAATTGAGGAATTTGGCAGTAATTTGAATGAGGCAGTAGGTAAAAAATTGCTGTGATTCTATTGGAAAGAGAGCTCCCTTGCAGCCATGAGAGCAAATCACCATGGAAACTTTTTGCTAAGATGATATTAAAGCACAGCACGTACACTTACATCTCTCCTTTTGTAATAAGCAGTATTTTGTGATAGTCTGGAGTGACTGAGTAAAAGGGCTATTTGCACAGCAAGAGACCAGGACTTACTCAGGACTACTGCAGAATTTTGCTATGCTCCGGAGCTGGCCAGTTGACAGTATATCTTGTTACAGAAGAAAAGTATTAGGAGATGAATGGATCTTATCCAACCAACTTGGTAAAGTCAAGTTGATAAACACACAGGAAAAATAGGTTTGTGAACTGGCCTCAAACTATTTTATCACCATGAGAAGCTAACTAAGTGTTTTCATGTTGTCATAGAATGATCTGTTTTTCCAATCAGGATAAACCAAGCTCATACACTCCACTGAAGTTGTAGTATCTTCTTACCTTCCCTCATGTAAACACCAAGTCTGGTATTTAATAGGAGAGCATCGCCTCTCCAGGGTGATCTTGTGCCTCTGGCTTTCACAATACAAGTATGTCTCCTCAGACTCTGCACTGGGATTTGATTACCCTCTGCATAAAGTCATACATGTGTTTACAAATATATCACGTTAGGACCCAAATCAAGAAATCTTATTCTTCTGTGTTAAGGCCAAAATTTGAGACATCATTCACACCACTTTGATCACTCTCAGTTCACAGAAGAGCTGTGCACAAAACCACAGGAGCACACAGGAAGACATACGCTGTCTTGAATCTGATGATACAAGTCATAACACGTTCCTTATTCTCTACAGAATACTAATCAAGTCTCAGCAAGCATCCTGTTTTGAGGTTTATTATGGTTTTGGCATCTTCTTGTCTTAGTTTTATATGTATCGGCCAACACTGCATGCCCAAGAGTCCTCTCTTTCTGTAGCTTTATCCCAACATAATTTCTATTAGAGCCAAAATCATAATTTGTTGGTCATAAATGAAAAACAGACTTTGTTAAACAACTCTACCTGCCTTATCAAAAATTAAATTGCAGAAAAAAGTCAGCAAACAGTGTGGATACAATGCTTTTGGCTGTTTAGATGGAGCTGGTTTATTTTTATTATAAATTTTAGGTAAGGTAAAATTAATTTGTAGGGTATTTATAACCAGCTACCTGTCCAGTAAGGATGACATGAAAAAGTCATGTGAGGACTTAGGGCCAGACTGAGATACATAAGTTGAATTGCGGAGATTTCAGATATTTCATTGCTTGTTTTCAACTAGCTCATTACTCAGCCTAAAGGGCTTTTCAGCCCAAATCAGCCTTTTGAAGAGCACAGTATACTAAGGCAGCTGCTGAAGCCAAAGCCACAAGCTGGATCTCTATTTGTTTGTTTTTTTTTAAATGGATCTGAATCTGAGATGTAACCCACATTCCCAGAGAGAGAGAGAGATATGTGACAGTAAGGTTCTTGCTTGTTGTTATGCTTGAGTGCCCTTCTTCCACTCAAAAGTCAAAAGGCTTGGAGAGCTAATGCACAGGTATCAGAAAGTTGAACCATGACTATCAAAACAGTGAGAGTGGTTTACAGCATACCTGATATTTAGTATAATTAGGAGCTGAAGCACCTATTAGCAATCGGAAAATGGACAAATTAGTTTGTACCTACACAAGATGAAAATGTT
Organism: Manacus candei; assembly: GCF_025592945.1. Classification (NCBI taxonomy): domain Eukaryota; kingdom Metazoa; phylum Chordata; class Aves; order Passeriformes; family Pipridae; genus Manacus; species Manacus candei. Next base: position 1,575,302 of record NW_026138179.1, on the reverse strand, counting down.
ACCATTTAAACACTACCATCTAATGTTTAGGGGTTTTTTCCCCCTACACTTATTCCTAGGGCTGACAATCTCCTACTCTTCTTACAGTGGGATTGCAAAGTTATCTCTAGTGGTCCAGTACTGTCCTCTCTCAACAAGACACCTCTGATGCCTGTTTAGTCAGAGACTCAGCATGTGAGTCCAGTTCTTTTATCTAACCAAAAGAGTTTAGACAAAGGCAACAGCATCTGCCTTCCAGTTCAGTCTTGATCTAGGTGATGTCTGTCAGACTTCTACTTTTTTTCCCCTCCCACAGAGAATATTCAATTTCCTTTTCCTACATCCTCTCACTCATGTTTAAATGAGTACTTAGTAAACTGACTTGACCTTCTCCTCCTACTTGGACTAATGAATAGGTCTTATGGCAAGTATTTTGTCTTGGCATGGTCAGTTCCCTTCTGACTGTATTTGGACCAGGAATTCTTTAGGACAGGATATTTCTCCTTGTCAGGAAGAATTTGAGAAGTGGCACAAAATGGGAAAGAGAAGAAGGAATCTTTACCTTTTTGGAAATTTTAAATGCCATGGTAAACACATTTCAACATAAGTTTTCAGCACAGCATGGAAATTAACACTGAAAATTATTTCTTCCTGAGTAAGACCAGCCAGGAATACTCCCACACCAGCCAGCCTCCATTTGAAGTCAGATTTGCAGCATCTCAGTTCCCTGATGAAAGCAAGCTGAGTTCTCACACATAGTTAACCGGATGTCTCCTTCACCAGGTGACTGCCACTTCCCCTCCAGAATACTCACCTTTCCTCCCACTCTCCCAATTATAACACTCTCACTGAACTGGAGCGTCCTTTCTTGTAAGAATTTAGGCAATTTTTATTAATTTCTTTTTTTTACAAATCTAAACAATCCTATGATCTATCCCTCCTCACTGCCAGAATTGTGCATCCTCTGCCTGTTTTCTGCTTACTGTGCCATGTGATCTTTCCAATCTGCAAAGCTGTGTTTGTTCTGCAGGTGACACATACAAGCAATTCTCAAATTCTCGTGTGCATTGGCTCAAATCCCCTGCAGCAGAAACCACACATGGTGCAGTTTTTATTATTTTGCCCAAACCCGCTAAAAGACAAAAAATAGATGCTCTCATTTGCTGTGATTGCTACATGAGCTTCTTAAATAATTCTTTCTGGTATGACTGCCCACTAAAGAGAAGTGAAAAAAACTCCAACCAAAATACAAAACCCCCAAACATCTAAAAGATAGAGATAGCCATGGAAATCACTTGCAATAGCCTTCTCTAAAATGTTACATGTAGTTATATGAATAGTATTATAAGAAGTAACCTTACTGTGGTAACATATTGTCACAAAAGGAAAAGCAAACATTAAAGTTTCAATTTAAGGGCGTATGCTTGCATGAGGCTGAGAGGAAAGCAATATCAGGTAGAGTTATTAAGTTATTACTGGACTGACTATATGTTTGAGGGAAAGAAAGGCCATGGGCCGCCACGGGAGCTGCCCGAAGGCAGCGAAGGAAGCGAAATGCCAGTAGATGGCACTCGGACTGCAGCACAGCCCAGGAGCACGCATAGTCCCGGCAGACACGGGCAAACAGACAAAGGATTTGGGGAACTGGAAGACTTAATGGTGTCTGAGGTACACTGCCACAGCACGCAAGGCAGTCAGGCCATAGAAGAAGAAGAGAAGCTGCAGGTGGTATCCAGGTAGCTGCTCCAGCCATGGTGACCTGCTCACGACAAGGAGCAATAAATTTTTCTGCTGCAGCTTAGACATCTTGCACTCCCTGGCCACTTTCCACCTCACCCCATAACTATCCCCAAAGCTATGGGGGGAATAAGGAGTCTAGCTTCAGAACAGTTTTAAACAAGGGTATAATCAGAGCAGGCTAAGGAAGGCAGCACTGTCCTCTCCCAAAAAGAGCTTCGAACCAAGTCACAAGGCAGTTACTGAACCTTGTGGTCCATGCCAAATGTTCACCTTGCATCCGCAGCAAGTGCAACGCTGCCCTCAGCGTGGGTGTCATTTGGCTGCTGTCTCTGCTCATTGCCATCCCTGTGGCCCAATTCCAGGCTCTCATGAGTGGTCATCAGCAAGCACCCAACAGCTCTTTCTGCTGGGAACACTGGGCAAATGGTTCAACAGCCAAGCAGATGTACAAGGTTACCATCCTGGCAGTGGGATACCTCCTGCCCCTGGTGCTCATCACCTGCTGCTATGCTAAGGTGGGTGCGAGGGATGAGAATTGTATTTAAATGGAGGAACAATTCCAGACTCTTGGTGTCTTGTATGTGTACACTGAAGTTACTCAGCCAAATAGCAGATCCAACCTTTTCCATATTCTCTCCTGGTATACAATACTTTCCTGAGGCAGGGAGAAGGAAGGAAAGCAGAATGAAATTCCACCGGTTCACAAAGGGATTACAACTATTAAGATGACACCCAGCCTGACACTCAAACCCCCTAAAGACTCTTGCTGTTTCTCCTACTCTTAATTTTGTTCTTTCTAAATAATAAATGTTTGGTTTTGGCAAGAAGAAAAACCTGTGGATGGATAAACTATGCAGAGAATACTCAGGAACAGTTTTAGATAAAGACATCACCCTGATTTCTCTCCTTTCTCTCTCTCCCCTTTTTTCTTTTTCTTTTTTTTTTTTTTTTATTTTTGGTGGCACAAAGCTCAGACATTGTGTCTTGCAAAGAGTTGCAAAAAGAGATCTTAGGATCCGAGTTCTGAGTTTTATTCAGCAAGAAATGTTTTCTTTTTTACTTGTGTTTTGCTATATTTTTGGTTTCCCCTTACTGATCTTTGGCATGTTGAAGACTGATAGTAAGTCTATGAGTTGTGCTAGTATGCCAAATAAATTTTCTGTGAATTTTGAATTAATCTTGATTTAATTAACTGCCACAAGACTACTAGACATTGAATTTCCTTGTCACTAGTCAGTTGCAGGTCTACCCTATAGGGAAAAAGGTTTACCTGGGATTTAAGTTCAAGTCTGTTCAATCAAAAAGTACATTACTTTCAATATTAATCTGCTTGGCTATCATCAGTGCTATGGATAGGACAGTGTTGGAAAGTAATGTTTACAAAAGGTTTTGTTGGTAAATATAGTGTATTCTATCTACCCATGGATTTTTACTGGCCACTTTAGCATATATATGCCTAAAGATTTTTTGTTTGGTTGGTTGGTTGGTTTGGTTTGGTTTTTTTTTTTTTTTTTTCGACAAACTGTTGTGATCAACAGTGCCCTAGCAACACTTTAGGGCATTTGTACCAAGTTCAAGCTTACTGTTTGTAAATATATAAAGTGCATATTACTTCAAAATTAGGAAGCATATGGCTGAAAGAACTTTATTATTTCACTGTGTTGTCTAATTTGTTAATTCTGTATGCTGCAATCTAGACTGACTTGTTCATAGATTGTAAAAAAAGTGTGTTACAGAAGTTAAATGACAAATTATGCATCTAAAAACATAACAGAAATATCCAAATATCTCCAGTATCTTTTCTTACGGCCATCAGAACACATACAAATAATTTTTTAACATGTTTCTTGAATACAGATTTTCAGCAGTTCAGGGGACCTAATGCAATTTAAGATGCATATTACAAATGGAAATAGGATCTTCTGTAAAATATAATACTAGATCGTCCCCAGAGATTTACCCTACTCCTATACATGAACAGGAAGCTTCAGTTTGTGGACACATAAATTGCCTGATTTGTAGTTAATTGAACTACAGATGAGAGGCAAGTAGTGCTTGGAATGAACAGGTCCAAAATATAAAGGTTTCCAGTCTCCAAAGGGATAACTCTTTCACTGTATTTCTAAAAATTGGAAGTTATTGTATTATATAATTTTACTGATTTGTAACTTCCTCTGAGAGCCCCTTAACTGTGCAAAATGAGCAGAGCACACATGTACAATAAAGGAAAAGGTCCTGCAGCCTGATCCTTAGGTGATTACCTGAGCAAGTTTTCTCTTTGTTCAGCTTTTACTCTTAGTATACTTATCTCCAGACTGTTATTTTCTCAGAAACCAATTGTTTAGATACTACACTTGATGATCCTTTTATTTACCAGGCTTGCTATTTCTAAATTTGAGTCTTAGCACAGGCTAAAGTTGATAGTATGGGAAAAACAGCCACTAAAAGAAAGGGCTGTGATACATCACTGCAACAGAAATCAGAGCTAAAATGCTATTTTGTGTGATTATTTACCATGGATACAAACTAGCAAGTAGATATGAAATAACTTCAGCCTCACTTCAATCCTCTTGGTTTAAAGCAAAATAGAGCAATGGCACAACATTCAAAAGGAATCTTGCACTCACTCTGTTACTTGTGAGTCACTAGAACTTGAATCAATGCACTCCTTTAAGAGAAGATATTTTTGTGTGTTGGGGTTAGAGGTTTTTTGTTTGTTTGTTTGTTTTTTTACAGGTAGTTCAGGCACTAGACTTGTTGCATGCAGAAAAAATGAGGAGGAAACACTTAAGGGCTTTTAAAATTTTATTTAATATAACATGATGGAGCAAGATCCCCTTTCTCAGTGAAAGGCAACCATAAAATGGCTAATTAAGGCCTTGAAAGAGCCTCAAGCTTTATTGTGCCTTCTCATTCCTGCTGAACTTTAAAGGTATCTGGTCTAGAATTCTCTGAACGAACTGCTACACCACAAGAAAATCAAACATCACTTGTCCTTTAGTCTTTCTACGTGTATCTATGACAGGTCAAAGTTATATCCATTTTTTTTCCTGCCACAGTAGTAATTTTTAAGTTTTAATAATGAACGTTTAGCTGCTAGTGGTGGGCAGCAATGAAATGTAACAGAGCTGCATATCATACAGGCATACTTTCATTCTGATTTGAATTTAAGTTGTAAGTCTCAACAAAATCAAATCAGTTGATGAGGTCATTCTTCAGTCTTCTCCAAAAGCATTCTGTTACTCACTAGCTTCCTTTTGCAAAGCCGTGTGTTGAGTATGGAAATGACTACTGCAGCTTCCGGAACAGTACACAAAGTTAACCTGAACACCTGGCTCTGAAACTCAATTCTCAATTCTCTCAGTCTACTTTACAAACAGCAGCTCAATCACTCTGTCTTAAGGACTTCAAGGGGAGTCCCTACCAGGCCACCTAGTACTGCCCAGCAACTTGAATCAGCCTCCTTTAGGTGAAGGTTTATTAATGGAGGAGTCCATTCCCGGGAGGCCTGTCCTTTTCCGGGCTGCAGTCTCTATTTTCCGTACCAGGTCCACATCCCACCGATGGGTGACAAAACTAACCACAGCTCCAGGTGCCTTGCTTCCAACTCGTCCAACTCTCCCCACACGGTGCAGGTAGTCCTGCAGGGTGTCTGGGAAGTCATAGTTGACCACGAGCTGCACGCTGCTGGTGTCCAGACCCCGCGAGGCAAGGTCAGTGCAGACAAGGACAGACACATCACCCCTCTGGAAAGAGGCAAAGATGCCAGCTCTAGCAGCTGCTGACATCTGTCCCTGCAGCCTCAGATGCCTGATTCTGTGGTCATCCAGGATATAGCCCAGCCAGTTGACAGTGCTGGCACTGTTGCAGAAGATGAGAACAGCCCTGCCAGATGATGGGTGCTCCTTTAACAGCTGCAGCAGCTCGGGCAGCTTGTCCCGGCCTTTGAGGCGGACGAACTTCTGCTGGACGTGAGGCGGCAGGCGGTGCAGGCTCTGGGTGGTGAGGGTGACAAACCTGCTCACGTCTGTGAACTTCGCCAGTGTCTCGCTGAGCCCCGCAGGGAAGGTGGCTCCGACCACCACCACCTGGGTCCTCTCCTCCGCCGGTCCGGACGGCCTGGGGGCTCCAGCGGCCAGCGGCGCGTGTGCCAGGATCTCCTCCAGCAGCTCCGTGAACGAGTCGTCCATCAGCGTGTCCGCCTCGTCCAGCACCATCCAGCGCAGCCTCGCCAGGGCCAGGAAGCGCCGGCGCAGCGCCTCCCGCAGCGCCCCGGGGGTGCCGAGCAGCACGGCGGGGCCCGGCGGCGGCGCCCGCAGCTGCCTGCGCAGCCCTCCCGCGGCCCCTCCGCCCGTGAGCCCGCGCACCGCCAGCCCCGCGGGCGCGCACAGCGCGGAGGCCACCGCGCCCACCTGCGCCGCCAGCTCCCGCGACGGCACCACCACCAGCCCGCGGGGCGCCGCTGGCCCTGCCGGCGCCGCCGGCCCCTCGGGGCGGCCGAGCAGCCCGTCCAGCAGCGGCAGCAGGTACGCGAGGGTCTTCCCGCTGCCGGTCTCGGCGGCGCACAGGGCGCTGCGGCCGCGGCGCAGCGCGGGGATGGCGAGGCGCTGCACGGCCGTGGGGCGGCCGATGGAGAGCCGCTCCAGCCCGGCCAGCAGCGCCGGCTGCAGCCCCAGCTCGGCGAAGGTCGGGCCCTGCCCCGCCTCGGCTGGTGGCGCCTGCAGCGCGGGGGCCGCCTCCTGCGAGGGCTCCAGCTGGAAGTAATCCCCGCACGCCTTCCTGTGCTTCCAGCCCGCTGACACCAGCGGTGGCTGCTCCCAGCGCCCCACTGTCTGCCAGCGGGGCTGGCTCAGCTCCGGCCGCCGGCTCCGCAGCAGCAGCTTCCCGGGACGCGCTGCCGTCGCCGCCTCCCCGTGCCCGCGCCGCCGGCGCTGCGCCCCTCGCTGCAGGCGCACCCGCAGGGCCCAGGGGATGCGCACCACGGCCCCGGGGGGCTCCGCGCCCGCCGCCGCCGCCCCGGTGCCCGCGGGCCGCCGCGGCAGCAGCAGCGGAAGCGCGGCCGCCGCCCCGCCCCGGCCCAGCGCCATCGCGGCTCCCCCACGTGGGGCCGCGGCGCAGCCCGATGACGCCGTGGAAGAGCCACTTCCCTCGGCGCTCCCCGCCCCGCGGAGCCGCGGCGGAGCCACGGCAGGAGGGTGAGCGCGGCGGGCGGCGGGGTCGGTTCGCCTTTTCCGCTGCCGGCTGAGAGCTGCCCCCGCGGGAGCAAACGCGGCCCTGGGGGGCTGTGGCGGAGACGGCCCGGCGCCCCTCGCTCGGGGGAAAGAGCTCGTGTGGCGGGGAGCATCTCCCGGTTCCGCTGGGCTCCCTCACGGCTGGGTGAGCGGCCGGACCGGCTGCCGAGGGGGCCCTGTCGGGTATGACGGGGCACCCACTGCCCCTTCCCGCCAAAGGACAGATCTGGGCGTTTTGCCGGTAGGAAATCGACGTTCCATGGCTGTCCTCCTTGGCTTTCTCTTTCAGGTAGTACAGCAATAGGAATGACGGTGAACCCACCCCTGTGTTTTAGAGGAAAGAAGATCCTGGCTCCAATGGTGCGAGTGGGAACGTTGCCAATGCGCCTTCTTGCTCTGGACTATGGTGCTGATATCGTGTACTGTGAGGTATGGAGGATGAGCAGATGAGGCAGTCTTATCTGCTCAACATTATTATTAAGAAAAGAAAACTAGACTCTGTTTATTGTAGGACTTGTTCTTATTGCACATGTTTGTCGATTAAAAAATTGGAGAAAGAAGAATCTCTATGGCTTAAGGCATTTCTCTTTGAGAGTTCTCAAGTTATGGCAAATATATTTTAAGCCTATTCAATACTCTCAGTTCATTTAGACAAAACACCATAAGAGTTTCCTCCCATTGTACTGTTATTTGGGTTTTGTTGGGTTTTTTGGGTGGTTTTTTGTTTGTTTGTTTGTTTTGGGTTTTTTTGGTTTTTTTTTTTTTGCTTGGGTTTTTTTGTTTGTTTGGTTTTAGTATTTTTATTTTGATTTTTTTTGGAGTAGAGTCAGAACTTTGATAGAAGTTTTAGACTGACCTTCTGTTTCACCTGATTAGTTTTGTACATCCATATATATCCCATCACAGCACCGCTGTCCTTCTTGTTTAACCGCTTTTCTCAAAGCTGGCTAAAATTGAGACTCCGGTTTGCTGCAGATCGTGTTGGTAGGACTGCTCTGTAACTTAAGGTACTTCCAGCCTAAACTGTTCTGTGATTCAATACTCTTACATTCTTATGTTCTGTTAATATTTTGAAACTTCAGCGTGTTGTATATTAAACTCTTGTTTTAATTTGCTTTCTTTTTCTATATTTAGTCTCTCTAGATAATTAATTATTAAATGGGCAACTTTTTAGAGCTTGCTAGCTGAAACACTTCAACTCACTGAGGTTTTTTTATCTTTCCTCCTCAGGAGCTGATTGACATAAAGATGCTGCAATGTAAGAGGGTTATAAATGGCAAGTATAGCATTTCTTTTGATAGTACCTGTAAGCAGTCTTTTTTCTAATCAAGAGAAAAGATAATTACTTCTCTGAAATATTTTTCTAGTGATTATAGTGATGTACCAGAACATACAATCTCTCTGAACTGTGTCTAGGGACTTAAAGTAAGCTTTTGAAGTGCTACCCTAGACCTGTCTGCTGCTCTACAGTTTCAAACTTTTGGTTTCCCTTCTAAAGGGATTTCAGTAGTTCATTTAGTGTCCCTCAGGAAAACCATAAACATTTTTGGAGGACATAGCTAATGTATTAGTAACAAACAGTTTGTTATTCTTTTTAGAGTCCTAGCACAGGGTCCTTCTCCACCATTGGCTTAGTTTATTACAAGGATTCAATGAGTTTTCTGTTTGAACTTTTTGACAGGGTCAGGTCACTGTGTGTAAGTATTTGCCTCCTAAAATGGAGAACTGTAATTTTACCTCCTGGAATGGTGTATTTCTCTTTTTCTTAAGAAAAATGGGATCAATGTTGGAAATGCATTGCTAATGTTTCAGCATTGTGCTTTCTGGCACCAGGTGAAAGAAACTAGTAGCTGGAATAGACTGGACTTTAAAGTTCTAGTGCATTGTTTAAAATGTTAAAGCTTTCCATTTTATGTGGAAAGACAAAGACTAAAATTGTAATGAACAACTAAACTTCCTAATCTTCCTCAGTTCTGTATCTACATACTGGCTCCAGCCTCTCTACTGCCTTCATATGCTATTGTAATGAAGAGTAAACAGTAAAAAACTCTAGGGGTTGTTTTTGTTGTTGTTTTGTGGTGTTTGCATTTTTTTTAAAGAAATTTTACGTGTGTTTGTGCTAAAATAAAATCTAATTTCCTGAGTAAAACTATTAATATTAGATACAAAGCCTTTTAATTTTTTTTAAAGTTTGATAATGTCCAGGGAACAAATTTGTTTGGACAACAGTAGAGACAGTTTCCAATCATGAGGTTTTTTAAATGTTAGCTGTTCGTGACATTATAATATACACACCTCCAAGTGTAATGCAATAAGGAAGCAACACATACAAGGTCTCACTGTTCATCATTTGTTTACTAACTTGAAGTCCATGGGGTAGACTTGGTTTAACATGATTGTCACCACAAGTTCTTAAAATTATATGCTGAGACATCCCTGCCTGAGTGACATAGAAACAGTTGTTTGCAGTGTCCTTGTTGGGGAATAGAAGTTCACTGCAAGTCTACTCTCTCCTCCTGCCCTTTCCCAAAAATAGTACTATTAGGTTCATTCTGGGTGAGTCATCAGTGGTCTTGTTCTGGTGCTGATGTCCAAGGCTGAGGGGCGATTAGGGAGCACTTTGGGAGGGAAACAGCAATGTGCAAGAAATGTACTGCAAGGACATATAGGAGGTAGGCTGCCATTAGTTCTGCTCTTCATGGAAGACTTCTTTGATAGCATTTCATTTATATACAAATTACATAGTCCTATGACTTTTTTATGTTTACATTTGTATATAATGTTCGTCTGTTTTATCATTTCTCATTTCATGCAGAAGTACTTGAAACGGTGGACTTTGTTGCACCTAATGAAAGAGTTGTTTTCAGAACTTGTGAAAGGGAGAGGCAACGTGTCGTCTTTCAAATGGTAAGAAACCAACTGCAGGTACTCTGCTAACAACATGGTTAAACAAGGCAGTGCTAGTAACATGTTGATCTAAGTCTAAAGCACCTCTCAGTATTGCAGACTGGCAATTTCTTGATGCTTCAGATGGAGGTAAACCTTCACACCAAATGTGTTAGAGAGTTTCTGATCTGTTGGTACATATCCAAGCAGATGCTACATTGTAAACTCTCCTTACAGCTGTTTTCAGAAGAGGTGATGAAGATGAATTGTGCTCTGTGACAGCAGCTTGTTTTTGTAATAAATATCTTTGATTTTTTTCCAAACATAGATGCCAAAAATAAATTGTTTGATCACATGTTTAAATCTTATACTGTCCTTTGAAACAGTCTCACTGGAAAGGCTGAAAGAAATAGCATTGTTTAGTATAGATAAGAGAGGATTAATGTGTGCACTAGCATTGCACAAATGGATTAAAGGCTGCTGGAGAGACAAGGATATTAATTTGCTCTTAGAGACCACTTTGTGTAGGACAGATGATGATGGGATTAGAGGGAAGGAGAAGTGTGGACTGTATTAAATGCTGAAAAGACCTTTTTCAGTGGTAATGGTAGCCCTGAAATCGGTTGCTGGAGGCTGTAGAATTATTAGTGAAGCTTCTTAAGAACATGGAAAATAGATATCTTAGTGCTGATGGGCTAAGAACATTTGATATTGCTGTAGGTAAAGGAGGTGGACAGACCTCTTAGAATCCTTTTTTTGCATTACCTTTTGTCATTCAGTAGCTGAGTCTAGGCCATGCTTTAGCTAAATATTTTAACTGTCCAGTGTTCTGTGATGAGTGGGTCTCTGTCTACACTAAATGTTAGAGCAAATATAGTTGTACACATGTGCAAGTGAGCACTTCCTTTTTTTAATTAATTTGTGATACTTTGTAATTATACATCCTCTTGTTCTACCAACAGGGTTCAGCAGATGCTGAGAGAGCCCTGGCAGTAGCTAAGCTTGTGTAAGTTGTCCATCTCATTTCCACCACGGGTTTATTTGGGATTTTTTGTTCAGAGGAATTACTGTGGAAGACAGTTTTTTATGATTGAGAGGTTAAAAGCTGGTCTTCGTAGAATCAGGAAAAGTTCTGTAGGAGCTACACAGTGAAGTGTAGCTTCTGAGAAGGCCAGTGGTGTAACGATGTAGCTGCAGCTTCTACTTAAAATAATTCTTGCTCAAAGCAGCAGCTGCATAAATTCTGTACTGGTATTGATGGCTTTTTGCTGGTGTGAGTGTGCCCTTGATCTCCCTAGCATGAAATTTCCCTGGGTATTGCACAGCTGCAAGTAAGATCAGTATGCCTGAAAAATGTCTCCTACTGTTTGTGGTTTAAAGCCTCCGATAATGTATTGTGTAGAAATGAAAAGGGGCTCTCAAAAAGGTGTTTTGAAGCCTTAATTTTAAATAGATAGAAGTTTCAGTAGGACTTGCTTTAGCGACAGTGGTGGATTAGTGATGGATATACTTATATATAATATATATACTATATGTACTTAATCGTATATAAACATATTTAAGATAAGTACTTGCAGCTTCTGCACAGCATTGGTAATTGAAACCTGTAGAAAGACTGATCTTCAGATCCCTGTTAAAATGTATGTATGCAAGTTGTATGTATGCAAGTGAGAAGCTAAAAATTCAGAAATTCAAATAAGAACCACCTTAAGTTCTCATTTAAGCCTTAATGATGATGGAACAAGTTACCTGGAAAGATATCTATTTCCTGATTCTTGTTCTAATGTGCTGAAAAATATTTGTTTCCTTCTTCTTTTTCAGAGAGAGTGATGTGGCTGGTATTGATATCAACATGGGATGCCCAAAAGAATACTCTACTAAGGCAAGTGGATTTTGATTACTCTTAAATAAGCTTTTTCTTTCTTGGAGATATGGAATACATGGTCTGTTAAAACAATAAATCTGTTCAGGTGTCACTTAATGAGAAGAAACTAGATGATTACAGTTGCTAAAAATAGCTTTTTGAAATCCTGTCTGCTCCATAAAGTAATGAGAGCAAATTGGTGCCCCGAATTACTGCTTAGTTATTTTGATACAATTCTAGCAAATGTTGCACCAAAGTGTTCACAAATGCTCCTGTATTTTCGATTTTACCACTTTTTCTGTCTTTTATTTCTCTCCCCCCCCTTAATATAACATTACACTTTTGTGCTGGTCTGCTATTAGGCAATTTAATTGAGTTGAAAAATGTGTTTGCCTAGTGTGTAACAGTTTCTGTATATTTTCCCAGGGAGGGATGGGAGCAGCACTGCTATCTGATCCTGACAAAATAGAGTCTGTAAGTATCACCTTGTGGCCTTTGAACTGCTTGGAAAGTATTGTGCACTGTCCTCTACTGGAAGCAAGATTGAGTTGCATAGAAGACAAATTTTTTTGAGCCAATTTTTTCGAGGCCTATATGGTTTTCCATGAATTAAGTAATGTGGATGATACCATCCAGAATGAAAAGGTAATTTGTGAAGCATAAGGTGATGATAGCTGAAAGAAAATAAATTTCAGAGTGGGAATTGAGAGGAAAATATTGAGCAAGCTAGAACTAAATATTGCAAAAATATCTTTCACGGAAATGAGAGGCAGTTGTAAATATGATTGCTAACAGCTTCCCTTCCCCTCTACAACCATTACATTTTGTTCTGATCTTTAGAAGAGTGGGAAACTCGATGCTCAAAAATTTGGAATTGTTCTTTTCAATTGAAGATGTTAATAGGCAGCAAAATCTTAGGCATTAAAATTACTCTTAGCAAACTGCGAGGGATAACTGAACTCATAGCCTGCAAAAGGCAACTGAAACTACAGCTCCAGATCAAGCTTACCATGTGATTAAAAATGATTTGGTTCTCACATTGGAATCTTTAATGAGGCTGACACAGAAAACTTTTAAGATTTGCTTATGGTGCTATTGTAAAAAAATGTAGTGACAATGTTTGAAAATTATGTCATTTTAGTTTGATTTATATCCAAAAAATACAACTTGAAAATACTAAAGAGAGGAGTTTTTTAGATAATTTTCTTGGATGCTGCTGTTTATTTTGAGAAAACACTACTGAGGAAAGGTTTGAGTAGCCAGTGCAAGGTGACAGAAATTGCCAGCTGTTTTAAGTACAAGAACTTGAGTGCAGCTATAACAGCTCATATCTGTATTGGGAACCTAATAAGTGCAGTAACATTAAACAAAATTCAAGTTCATAGGATACACCATCCTGAAAGCATTTATTTGCAGTTCCATCCATTTTATGTAAGAATAACATGCATGATAATATCTGAGAAAAACGGTTGAAAAAGAAGGGTTTTTTCCCAATAGCAGTCAAGATCAGCTTGCTTCCACTCCTTTATTTAGAGACCTATTGGTTACTGTATAGTCATACAGTGATTTAAACGTGTATAGGCCATTACATGGCACTTTTAAGTAAGGTCTGTTGGACTTAAATTCAAGCTGTGAAAAGGAGATTCTTTGCATAGCTTGGTTTTTAAATTATTAGACTAACAACCACTCATTTGCCTGATTGTTCCAAGTTTGTTGTAATGAATAAAATGTGCTTTGTGTTAAGCATGGAATTCAGTTTGCTTTCCTTAAGAAGATTCAATGGTGTAGCTTGAAATTCCCCAAATTTTTTTTCCATTTTGAAGGCTTTCTTATTTTTAAATAAAAATCTCTTTTTAGGGAATACTTACATTTAGTTTTTATGAGAAACTGACAACTGGAATATAAGATGATGGTGAAAACAGCTGCATGAAAATGAAAAACCTTTGCACTTTATTTTGAAATTATTAGTTCACAGGTCACCTCATACTAAAAGCAGTGTTGAAAACTCCAGCAGCAATTAATTGCTCTGTAAATTGAAAAAAGTTGAAATAAAAAAAATGGAAATAAAAATGGCTTAGACTAGAAATAGGTTTTTATATCTGTTGGATAAAATGATATGTTCAATTACAGATTGAATGTGTCTGTCTAGAATGTGAGATTTTTTTATAGAAGAATAGTAAGTAGTGTTACATTGTTCTAATTTCTTTTATCTTCAAGAGAGAAAGGAGGAGAGCTTTAGTAATGTCACTGTTGTGATCACATTTTTGTCTTTTTCTTCCTTTTTCCAGATATTGACTGCCCTTGTTAAAGGAGTTTGTAAACCGGTAACCTGCAAAATCCGCATTTTGCCCTCAGTAAGAACCTAAATCATTATGCTGAAGTGTTAAGTTGTTGTTTATTTTGGTGATTTAATATCAGTTATAATATATGCGTTCTCATATGTTGTCATTTTAGGCCTGTTGTGAAATAGTGCTTGGGGTTATAATTTCTGTTTGGAATGCTGTCCCAGGCTAAAGGGTTATCTGACCCACAAAATGTATAGAGACTGTGATTGTGGGCTTGTCAGATTCCATGATATGCAAGGACACAGAGGCTTTTATCCTCAAAATTTTTCAACTAAGTGATTTTTAAGTCATAGAGATACAAGAGAGTGTAGGACACCACCTCTCGAGCAGCCAGTAGCTGTTGTTAATTCCTATTTTTCAACCAGGGAAGCCAATAGATGATTATTTTCTGGTTTTTCAGACTAATTTTTTTTTTCCAGACTGTTTTTCTGTTCTTGCAGTTAGAACAACCAATGGAGTTACAGATTCTTTCTTGTACAGGATGTTTTCCCTGTTTTCCAGAGTTCATTTACAGCTCATGTAGCTTCCTTACTGGATTTTTTTTTTTGCAGTTGAATTCCCTACATATTTTTAAACCTCCAAGGGATGATGGGCCTTCTCTTTAATAATGACTGATTATTTTGCCACTATTTATTTTATTACCTGCCTAGATACTGCGATTGCATATGACCTGAATAGATACTTTGGTAGATGAATGAACTGTACCTGAACCAGCTATTGTTCAGAAATCATTTACATGTGCACTTAAAAAGGTTAGATGAACAACTGAAGCCTGTGGGAAAAGAATAAAAAACCCCGTCTAAGATGATTTTGGTTCTGAAGTACTGAAGTATTAAATCAGAGAACCGGCACCTCTCCTTTTTATTTTCTACAACTATCCTAGAGCCTCTTCCTTTTTGTTTCAAGCTGTTTCTGCGTAACATGTCATCCATCAGAACAGCAGGTGAGCTGCTCTCTCTGTGTCCATGCCAGCTTGGAGATGTTACATTTTTCAGAAACTGAATCTGCTGTTTTTGGGATGACCTACAGATGTTTCTCCAGATTTTGAAAAGAAAATTTATCTTTTTTTCATTCTCCCTTTCCCCAAAGCTGCATAAGACAGGCTAATGCAGCAGTGTGCCACATTTCTTTCTGCCTTTAAAGAGCATCTTACTTCTTTGAAGATAGACTGGGAGCTTCCCCTTTTTCCCACTGGGTCTTTTGATTCATTGGTCATGTATGAATATCATTAGAATTTTTTAGATACTGGTTAACATTTTTAAGACATATATATCTGAGAGGGATGTTTATAGATGTGTGATTGCATGTTACGTTCATTTCAGAAGGTATCCTCTTACTGAAAAGCATTTTAATTACAATTTACAGGGTAGTCATTAGAGAGGACTTGCTAATCAGATGTTCTATATCATTTTCAAATGACAGTCCATAAACTTACTGGAAAATATTCTTCTGCCACAGAGTATTATGTTACCTGATTTGAGAAAGTTTGCAATCTATGGTTTCAAGGAGGCATTGAAAATGGATTCTTATTTTTGGCGTAGTACGTAGTTCTTAAATTGAAGTATATATTAAATGGTTATGCGTGTTGGGTGTTATTGATGAAATACAGGAATCACATTCCTCTTGAGGAAAGAAAAGACTTCCAGCATTTGTCTGTACAATAATTGCATGATGGTTATTCCTTTGGCTTTGAATTAAAATCTTGTCATTCTGTCTTATCCCTCAGGTTGAAGATACTGTGAATCTGGTGAAGAGAATAGAAAAAACTGGTATTGCTGCCATTGCAGTCCATGGGAGGTAAATTGATTTTAGGCAAGAAATACTTAGATTTTTTAGTTTGTTGATGAACAGAGCACAATATGATATGACTAGAGTATTCTCTACATGCTAGATGTAGTACATGGTTCTGATTTCAACCGTTAACTGAACTGGTGTTGTAGAAAATCAGGCCACCAATTAGGGAATTGTACTGCTTGCTGCTGTTTTCTGAAAATTTTTGTCTCAAAGACCAAATAAACCTAAAATTATCTGCATACTCTGTATCTAAAAAATGCTGCTTATCTGGATATGGAATTACAGTAACAATGTCTTAAAATGTGTTTGATAGGAAATAATTTTGCATTTAAAGAAACAGCAGAAAATTATATCGAATATATGAAATAAATAAGTGGAAACAAATATATCCCAATACTCCTTGTGTCATGTCTGCTGTGATTTAGAGATCTACAAATTCCACAGGAAATCTTTGGTCTTGTCTTTCTTTTGTTTGTTGGACAGAAATAAGGAGGAGAGGCCTCAGCACCCTGTGCACTGTGATGTGATCAAGGCCATATGTGAAGCCGTCTCCATTCCAGTAATAGCAAAGTAAGTTGGACAAAGTAGCTCGTTATGTCCAGATGCTGGAAAAAGATCCGTGATTAATTAAAACAGTGTTGTTAATTTTTAGTGGAGGATCTCATGACTTCATCAAAGAATATATGGACATAGAGACCTTCCAGAAAGCAACAGCTGCCTCATCAGTAATGATAGCTCGTGCTGCCATGTGGAACCCATCTATCTTCAGAAAGGAGGGGTTTTTCCCCTTGAAGGATGTCATGCAAGATTACCTTAAATATGTACGAGTTTTTTTAAGATCTCACTTGTTAAAATTGTTTAGAATTGTTAATCCAAATCTTCCTGGAGTGTCTTAACTCCTTGTCATTTCAAAGACTTAGTTTGGGGATGTTTTAACTTAATGCATATGACATGAGTCTTTCAGATCAACCACTGCTTCTTCTGTTTGACTTTGTTCAGAAAACAAAAGTTCAGAAATCTGTATTCAGTTTTTCTTGATCATTCTTTTCTTCTGTACCATGCTTTTTAGCCCTAGTTTCTTGGGAACATTTATGACATTTACAAGGCTATCTAAAAATGTCTAGAAATTTAAGAAGAATATGTAGACCAGCTCTTTTGAAGTTACAAATGTACAAATTGAACAGATTATTATATACAGCATACAGTATTGAACAGAAAAGTGAAGGAATATGAAATAGTTTCTGCTAGATTCATTTTTAGAAATTAATTACTTTTCACAAATATTGTCAATAATTATTCACAGCAAGGAAGCAAAGGGAATGATTTGCCAATAAAGTAATGCTGTATTGTAGTACTGTAGCTCTCTTAGCTGAGTCACCTGGTATATAAAGTTTTATCTGTTATTCAAAAGACACTATTTTAAGGATGTAATAGGAAATTAATCAGAAATCTGTAGCTTCGATCATGTCATTAATTCAAAATAATTTGGTTTTTAAAAATTCGAACTTGCCATTTACCAGTTACTTACTAAAATAACAGTGCATTGCTAGTTGGTGACGTAAACTGGTCAACTCTTTCTTCACGAGTATATGAATAAGTTGAATTTTTGTTCATGAAGTCATGCCAAAATAATCAGATTATAGTCACATTCATAGTGGTGTTGAATATGTTATCGAGGAAACTGCACTGTGATTTGCCTTTCAAAAATGATTTTGAAAGTTATCAAGAGACATAAGCACAACATAAGATAAATTTGTTAGGTGTGTTTTTAAATGCTTTGTGTCTCTCCTTCAGGCAGTGAGATACGATAATCACTATACCAACACAAAATACTGTTTGTGTCAGATGTTAAGAGAACAGTTGGAAACTGCTCAGGGTAAGAAGCTACATGCTGCACAGTCCACACAGGAGATCTGGTAAGCTTGTGCTTCAAACACAGGAATTATACTCTCTGTTAAACTTGCACATCACTTCTCTGTCTGTAGCACTGCCTGGCATTTCATACCTTCAGAAGTTGCAAACCCCCTAAAAATGTACAAACAAAAAAAATCCAGTTAGTAAGATGTGAAATAACACAGTAAATTTTCCAGGTTTCCTTCATACTCAGATTTTAAATCTTTTTAACCCTGAAATATTCAACTAATTTCAACTAAAATACTAATTTGATTGGTGCTTCATTGAGTGACAGGCATTTATTCAATATTTACATTAACTGATCAAGAAAAGTTTCAGCATTCTCTAGTGTCAGTCTGGAGGTTAATAGTGTGGAGCTTGTCTCCTTCCAAGGATATTTATTGGTTTTAATTTTGCCTCTTGCATGTGGGGTTTTTAATGTTACTGGAATATTTACAGCCACATGTTTATTTTAAATGAACACTTAGAGATAAACTCAAAATAATGTATGAGGGTTGTCTGTGTGGTACTTCAAGGTATTTCTTTTGTGCTGCTTTTCATACCTGGAATATATTAATGAATAATGACAGCTTTTTTGAGGAAATATAGTAGCTTTAATGAATCTTGTCATCCTGGACATCTGAAACAGTCTGGATGAAATTTCTCAAAGGGGAGAACAGAAAAGGAAGAAGGAAAACTTTGTGAGAAACCATAAAATAAGCATGGAATTTAAGAATTCACACAGAATTAGGGGAATTCAGGTTTGGAACCATCCCAAACTGAACCATCCCAAAATAAAGGTCTGAGCTTGCATGTGTGATATCCATGTAGTGTGATATAATTTTACTTCTGATGGAATGGAGGGGAAGAGACTCCTTGTTCTTGTAAACAGTCTGAAACTGTTTGATATCTTATGTGTATGAAAATGGATAGAAGTGTTGAAAGCTTGAAATATTTTGTAAACGAATTTATTGTTTTCTCACAAGCCCCCGTCAACATTCTCTTCATGTTCAAAATTAGTGGAAATGACTGCAATCTTTTTGCCAGTTTATTGCCTTTTACCAGTTTTGGCTTTCTATAAATACTTCTGTCCGTGATTATTACATTTCAATACAATGAAGGGAATTTGTATTTCATAGATAAAAGGAGCTATCCTCCCTTAGTCATAAAGGAGCAGTGGAATCCAGGAACAACTTTTAAACTTTGCAAGTTACTTTTCACTTTGGCAATGTAAAGAGTTGAAAACTTTTTAATATGGTAACACACTATCTATTTTGATTGTAGATTTCCAATTTGAAAAAAAGATAGATAATATAGATTGAAACTGAAACAATCTTTTACAACTTCACATAATTCCTAGCCAACAGGGTGGTGCATGAACAGTAGTTCATAGTATGTAAAGAAAAGAAATTGTAGAGTGAGAGTCAAGCCTTTAAACAGGTAATTAGAAGTGTCACAGTTTATACACATAAACACTGGATAGAGATCTAGTGTAAAACTTTTGGGTTTATGTGCTGTGCCTGACAATTCTTTAGGAGCTTCCAAAATTGAACTTTGTCAGGTTTTGTACATGTAAGGCAATACCAACTTCAAACTTGGCTTAAGCAGTGTGCATGAGAGGGGGACAGACACTTGAAAATTTTTGAAACTGCTTTCTGTCAACAGACTCGGTCCTTTAAGCCCTGTTCTGAATTGCCTGCTTCATGTCCAGGTAACTGAAGAGCATTCTGTTAGTTAAAATGCACCTGTGCATCTTCAGACAAAAATGGTACTCTCTCCTGGTGGTGAGGGCACGTTACAGCCATGCGAGGTTTAACCTCAGTACTGAATGCAAGAGAATAGGGGCTGCATTTTGGACTAAACATTTACATACCAGTACATAATAAATTGCCTTCTCTTAGAAGTGTAAGATAACATTGTTCAACTTCTTTGCTTTTCCTCTTGGAGCGTTGGAGATGGCTTTGTGGCCAGTGTTCATTTTACCATTGAACAGCCCCGTACCAAAGAGGATTCTCATAACAGTCAGAAAGTAAAAGTTTTCTTGTGCTGCAGGTTTTATTGCTGTTATTATCTGCAGAAAATTAATAGTCTCAGTTTTACAGAGTAGATCCAGCTTGCCCTGGATCTGAAATTTAAAAGGACTTGAGAATCCTACCTTTGACTCAAATCCTGACGGCTTCCTCCCTTATATTTACACTTGTGAATAATATTCTGATGCCAGAAAATCTGAGATTTTGAGGGTTTGGGATGTTATAGTGTTTATTGCTTATGGTATTTTTAAATACTATAATTAGAAAAAGCATCTCTTTCTTACTTCTTGCTCATATTGCCCTTGTGGAGCTGATCCACCAGGAGTCACACGGAGATGTTTTTTGCCAATTCATCCACCTGCAAGTTACTGATTGAGCTAATAACTTGGACATTGCAAGACCTGTATTTCCGATTGATTCTGCCTGGACTTTCAGGCTGCAAATTGCATATGTAGTGCTGGTATCACAACAGTGTCTGATAAGAATTGAAAGAGAAACTATATAATGTCACTTTGCAGAATATAGCCACGCTTTCATTTGATTCTCCATACACATATACTCTCTTTAATCACAATTGATTTCTGTATTTATTTTTCTCTACCATAATGTGATACAAAAATTCATAAACCGATCTCTAATATGAAGGAATTCTGTTTGAACAGTGAAGTCTTTGAAATGGGTGACTTCTATGAAGAAACAAGAGCTATTTTTGAAGAAAAGAAAATGTCTTTAGAAACTGAGACACAAGATGAAGATGACCAAGTAGATGATCCAGATGTAATAAAAATGGCTGTTAGATTTGACAAGTAAGCACACAAATTAAGTTTTTCACTATCTTGCATCTGTGAGTAGCAACTGTGAGTTTGACAGTGCCTGACAGTTTTTGAAAATAATTATTTGCAAACCAGCACTTACCGAGTGAGTTTTTATGAGGCAATACGTGTACATCATTACATAATCATCACTCTTCCTGTGCAATTTGTCTGTTGTAAGATGTTCTTTAGTTCCAGGCTTACTGTTACTTGAGTTATCTAATGAGGAAGCAGCATTTTTCTCATAATTTGAGCTGTAAAGTTAAACCTCAAATAACTGGTAGAAGTAATATAATAAGCAGCACTGTCTGTTTTAAAATAGAACTTTGTGCACAGTTGTTGACCACAAATTTTTGTGTCTAGGCGAGAATATCCACCACAGATTACTCCAAAAATGTATCTTCTGGAATGGTGTAGGAAAGAAAAGCATCCTCAGCCTGTTTATGAAACTGTGAGTCAATGAAGAAACTCTTTCAAAACTTCCTCTGCCTTGTCTATGAAATTAGGTATTTTAGGACTCAAGGTAGTGAGGAAATTCTACTTCCCAGTCTGGCATAGCTCCTTGAGGAAGCAGCTTCAGAAATGTTAACACTCATAGGTATGAAAATAGTAGCTTATTTTATTTGAAAATAAAAAAAGTCAGACCTTCCATCTGGTTTTGATTCACATGTGAAAGAAGTTGCTGTAACTACAGGTCATTATGTAGAAGCTGATGACTGACTTTCTTTTACTACTTCTGTGAAGTAAAGAATTTAGACTTGGAATGTTTTCTCTGTTGTTGCACATGGTTATGGGTAGGAACTGTATGGGACAGGAGCAACTTTTTTGTTAGATGAAGGCATTATTTGATTATTTTTTATTTTTGCAAAGCAAAATACTTGCAGTTTGGACAATTTCTTCTTATATTTTACTGTTAAATATGTAAGGTTAAATTTGTGGTGTGAATTACAGTAATTTTAAAGCTGTTACTTGTTGTTCTTGTCTCTACACTTATCAAAGAATCTTGATGATGTTGTTTCTTCTGTAAATGACATGACTGCTTTTTGATACCCCCCCTCCCTTTTAATTTTTTTTTCCCACAGGTTCAAAGACCATTGGATAGGTTATTCTGTTCAGTAGTGACAGTAGCTGAGCGAAAATACCGATCAACTCTATGGTAAGCTGTCCTTAATGGTTTTTCCAGCTGGATTTTTGTTTTTGAAATGTTGCTTAAAATACTTGCAATATTAAGAAACTTGCATTAAAAGGGCACTCCGGTCTATTCCAGTTGACTTTGATATAGGTCAACTAAAAACTATGTTCTAAAGCTACCTCTAGGAGGGAGAAAGGTTTAAAAATTTCTGAGAATTGACTGTGACGAGAGGAAGTAAGCATTAGTGTAATCAAGTAAATGGTTACCGATTTTAATTCACTTTGTGTGTTAGTCCACAAGTTCTATTGGAAGGGGTGCAAATAGGTGACACAGTTCAGTTCTGTATGTGTTGAGTTCAGAAACTAACCAAAGGAGGCAGAGGGGAATGTTTAGGGGGAAGTGTCTTCAACCACCACAGCAGATCCGTTCCCAAAAAGAAATCAGGATTAAGTGTCTACACATAGTGAAGGAGAGGACAGTGCAGTGGCTTCTTGGGGATCACAGTTCATTAGCAGTTACATCCAGGGCTGCTCTAATGTTTCACAATGCTATCCTGTACAATCATCCATTAATACTGGAGTTGACTTGAGGTATTTACACCTAAGGTGATCTTGATTTAACTGCACATTGAACATTTTAAAGAGGACAAACGCACACAACAATTGCTGCCTTGCAACCTTTCTATTCAGAGACTTTAGGAAGTTAAGCTCAGCTGATATGAAACTTTGAGAAGAAAATGTTTTCAAATACTGAATCTCACAAATGGGTGATCTGCAGAAATGATAGAATTTTTATTATTACGGGACAGTTCCTACTTTTGTCAGCGTCAATGAACTTGTTCGCCTGCCACAGTATATTTAAACCTGAGTCTCTTTCAAGAAAAGTGATCCTTCATAACCCAGTTAGTTTTGTTTAGTGATCAGATTTGTAAAAGTTAACTTTCTGAGGATTGTGACCACTTGGGCCAAACACACATTGACTTTGTACCTTTGAAATGGAGAGTGTTTGAGGCACAAGACCTGATAGAAACAAATTTTCAAGGAATATTACATCAGGAGTGATGCATCAACACTTGACACCTAGCAAGATTCAAATAATTTCTGGAACTGACCTATTTTGTTCTTCTGCTATGAGATGACTACAAATGCTCTTTGTTTATGATGTTGCATCAGAGACAGGAAATTCTCTTGGCAGTGTAGAGACTTCAGTTTCTTCTTTTACCTGTGCTCTGTCTGCTTGCTCTTCAGGGACAAGTCCAAGAAACTAGCAGAACAGGCTGCAGCTATTGTCTGTCTGAGAACATTGGGTGTTCCAGAGGGAAAGCTGTGTGAGGGAGAAAATCACCTGATTAACAAACGCAAGAAGGAAGACCAGGAGCGCTTGAATAACAAAGACCATGGAGAAGATCTTGCTGAACCTTCCCATAAAAAAGCTAATTTTATTGAAGAAACTTCTGACAGGAATGTGCCTAAGATGCCACGATAGCATGGAAATTAGAGGTTTCATGCCTATGCAGCTACAAATTATCTCCTATTTGTATATCTTGTTGTTCACATTTCATTTGGATTTTCTCAGAGACAGATGAATTCCCCAGGTATGAGAAATGCCAATGGGACGTTTACTGTTCACCACTCACTATGTCCCTATGGTGCCTTTCAGACAGGATAAATTAGGAACTTGATTTTAAAGAACAGGGAGAAGATTATCCCTGTTAATAAATTTTTTTCAAATATCAGGTATTTTCAAAGCAATTTTGTCATTGGTTTTATTACTTGTTTTTAAGAAATCTATGGTGTGCTGGTAAGTGATGTATTAATATTAATATATCATCTATAAGCAGATGGATTCCTTATGCAACTATGTAGTTAGAAAAATTAATGTAGGAAAATTATGAGTTTTATGCGTGCCTTGCAAGCTTTGTTTACGCCCATCAGGTATCAAGAAAAAGTTTTTGCAGAGAGAAGGACTTAACAATTGTAACACTAAGCATTAAAATAACATTCTTCTTTCATAGTTTCAACTACATTTTTCTCTTCAGAAACATGACAATAGAATTAACCATCCTTTCCTGGTCTTAGGTATTACAATTATGTCTTTCCAGTGGGGAATTGAAGCCAGTCTGGTAGCCATGAATTTGTTGAATGAAGGCACTTTCAGATGTTTTATTCTTTTGAACTTGAACGTCCTCATAAATGTCTGCAAGTATATTACTTGCAATAATGGGAATCCAAATATGGCCTTTTATGTTCCTGAAATGTGACCTTGTTTGTCTCAGTAATTAGCTGTTGGTGATGCTGGTGGTCTCAATCAAAGATACATGTTCTCTTCTTCATTTTCTATCATCACAACTTCCTATTAAAGTAAACTATAAGTACATGCCATATGCCAAGAGAGGATACAGACCCAGTCTGATTCACAGCAATCCAGCTGAGCTTGTCTTATTTTGATTAGAGTTCCGAATCCCCAAAAGAATGCCGAAAGAATTCAGGGATTTCATTTACTAACGGTTTATTTAAACAGTGGTTTAATTTCCCTTAACAGCTGAGGGATCGTGAGATTATCAGTTCTGTTCTGAAAACAAAATGACAGGAATATATCATGCCAGGATCTCTAAAGTACTTTGTATAAAAATGTACAAAATATAATTCATTTGGATGTTGTTCAGAAATACTCTTCCTATATAAAATTTTGAATCTTTTCCTCAAGTGATAGTGCTGACACTAAACCATTCTTTGAAAAAGGAAGAACGGTATCTCACCAGTTCAGAGCTGTGAAATTAAAAATTGTGTATTCAGAGATAAAATGTCTGCTGTTCACATCAGAGTAATGTATAGTAAATATATGCAGTCTAAGAAGAAAGCTTTTCATGTTCATTTTGGACATTGCAGTAAGTGCAGTTAAATACACTTACATTTGATATAACTTAAGTGCTACTCCAAAGCAGCAAAAGCATTTGCAGTATTAATCAGAAATTTCAGAAGTAGCAATTTTTCTATTGTGAGTTCTATCTGAGTATCTTGTTTTTGTCAGAACTGTTTGGGGCCATCAAAATAGAGAAAAAGTAGTTGTTAGGTCCTGTTAGCAGTGTGACTTGCAAGGTCTAATCTAATAGAATCATAGAATGTTTGGGTGTAGAAAGGACCTCTGAAGATCATCTGGTCCAAACCCCATGCTCAAAGAAGAGTGAACTGGAGCAAGTTTCCCTGCACTGTGTCTAGCTGGGTTTCATGCATTTTCCAGGACTGAGATTCCACAACCTCTCTTGGCAACCTGTTCTGGTGTTTGAGCACCCTTATGATAAACAAAAGTGGGGGTTCTTTTTCTTCTTCTGGATAGAATATCCTTTATTTCAATTTGTGCCCACTGCCTCTTGTCCTGTCACTTAGAAGAATCTGGCTTTGTCTCTTGTCATCACTGGCTGTCTAAAATGCAAATTGAATCTTTGGATATTATAGGTGATGGTGTCTAAATACAGTGTAGACTTGTATGGCAGCAATTACTGTGGATTGGTGGAAGTTAAAATGGACTGGGAGCTAAGGCCCTCAGTACTTGTACCTTTTTTTTTCTCCTCATATTTTGTCACATGATGCAAATACTCATCCTCCTGCCTCCTTAGTGAGGTACAGCCTACGTAGACTTTTTGTATTGTTTCCTTCCAGCAAGTGACTTAATGCAGTTCAGAGCACAGGATTATGGCGAGAGCCAGGTGTTCCAGTGGTGCTTGAGAATGTGGAAATCTTTGGTTTATTTGAACAGCTGAGCAGATTTCTGCAGCATGCTGTCAAAAATTCACATGAAACTGTAGTTGAAGTTTGATACCTAAACAAAGGTTGTATGAGCACCCAGCATGTAGGTGCTTTACCGGCAAAGCGTGGTTTGGTTGATGGAGAGAGCTGGGTAACACTGGCTATGTAGTTCACTATGAGCTGAAACAAATGCTGTGTTAACACAAGTCTGCAAAGTGTATATATTGTATTTATATTAAATCAAATGGGTGCTAAAATCTGAGAGGATGTTTCTGTTTTCTGATAAGTGCATGTTTCCAAATCCTTCCTGAAATTATTACGTGGTTGCCAATGTGTAGCTCACTGCACTGGTTGTACACATTAATGGAGTTGTCTGTGCTGTAGTTATGGATAGGACAAACAGAGCCTGTAAAAGTGAGAGTGAGGAGTCACTCTGTTGGGATGAGCTTTCAATGCTAAATATAAAAGGACTGTAAATTCTGGTGAGTGGCTAGAAAGCATAACATGCTCGACACTCTTTATGGATCTCAAAAAGAACCAAAGAAAAGTTGCAATTGCATATATGTCTATGTGCATGTCAGAATGTTGTGATTTAATGACTTTCTGTTACATACTTTCATTCCTCTTAAATCTGTTACAACTAATGTGTGATGATCTATCCTACTTCGATAATTCAATTCACCCTAACCAGATAGAATAATTGTATTTATCATGTATGTTCCCTTTTCAGCACTGATTTGAAAGTAATTACTTCAGTGACCAGTGCTTTTCTTCTAGAAATTGTTCTATTCACATTACTTTTAAAGAGCAAACCACACTGGTGACTCTGTATTAGTTTCTCCCGTGCTTCTGTTCTCTGCTGTACTTACCGTAAACAGAAGATGGCAGGTTTTTTTTTTTCCTTCCCAAAAATATGCTGACTTCTGCAGTATTTAGTGATCCAGCCATTGCACTTCTGCATTCTTGCATAGGGTGGCAATTGAGACCACAGTTGGGTTGGAGGATATTTAGCCTCACTTTTCAGAATTTTTTTCTCAGTTTTAATGTGGTGTGAATATGGTACTTGGTCAATACTGATCAGAGCTGTGCTCTATTTTAAGTATTTGCTTAGTGAAAATGTTTCACTATTAATCGTATGGAACTCAGTGACGCAACTGGTTTCTTCTTTCCCAGGGCCACTGTCAGTGAACAAAAAAGCAGTTTTATTTTTTACTTGATATTGATGCTGCAGAAAGTATTTGTAATGATACCTGCCAAAGTATGGTCTGTGGTTGTTGACAGAACTGTAGCTTGCCCTCCCTTTAGCCTACATGTTCTCTGATTACTAGAAACCTGAATGGGAACACAGAGATATTTTTACTAGCCTTTAGCGTGGATGTACTCACTGTGGGGCTACCTCCAGGGCCTTGCTGGTTGGAATGCTTTTTGGAATGTCCTGGGCTCTGAGCCCAACCCTGCCCTGGAATGTGAGGTTAAATGTTGGCGGTTCAAATACAGAGTTTGAATATCAAAATCCTAGAGTTCCCCAGTACTGCAGTTTCAGAAACTGGCAAGTGAACCACATGTCAGCTCAGCTGCTCGCTGATTCAAAGGATGAGCATGCCTTGGGCTGCTGGGGAAGGAGGGGGAGGTAGGACGTTGTTTGGTTTGGTTTGGTTTTTACTTGCCCGTTATGACCCGCAGAAAACATTCTTTTCGAACATGTCAACTGGCAAGATTGCAAGGAGGTCCCAAACAGGTGTTAGCTAGAAAAACATCTTAATTCACAAAAGCATTTTATTCCTACTTCTTTAATCAAACCTAGGAGCTCAGCATAATGGGAACTGTTGCTTTATTAAACTAGAATCTGCTTATATTTGGACTCTGAGTCAAGATGTGATGTCAGTGAGATGGCCTGGAAGGCTTAAGTTCCATCTGTACCACAGTGCAGGAGGCCAATGTTTGAGGCTTTTACTCAGAGTTGCTGATGACAAAGCTGATGAAAAACATTAAACGCTAAACATGAAAAGTAAGTCTTTGGTGAGGAGGGAGTGCCTTGTGTATTGTTAAACAACAGTTGCCTAGGTCAGTTAAGGAGAAGAATTGCTGAGCTCCAGAGGGAGTCTAGTTCAGTCATCCGTGCTCAAAGGAGCACTAACCTCAGTGGCTTTTATGAGAGAGGCTTAAAAATATACATCACTTGTGGTGTTCACTTAGCTCCCACTTGAAACTGTTGCAGGAGTTAATGTGAATCTGCTGTTAAATATCTATTAGTTAAATAAATAAATAAATACTTTTCCCTTGCCCTGGCATGGTGGAAGAGTCTCTGTTTTTCATTTTTAGAAAATTATTGTCTGAGAGAGATCCTCTTGTGAGAGTTTACAGAGTAAAGAGAGAGTTTACAGAGTTTAGAGAGTAGTACAAATCTGACACTTTACTCATTTTAACTTATTTTTCCTTGATAAGCTCCATACATTTTTTAATGCTTATGTCATTGTGAAAAATGAAATTAATATAATCTATGTATAAGAGTGAACATGGATTTTTTTATTAGTATTCTATTGCATAGAGCTGACAGAACTGGATTTGAATACAGATCTTCAACTTTTTAGCTATTTTAAAACTGTATAAACATGCTACCTTTCCTAGTCCTGTTTTCCGTTGCTTTGCAAACTTATCTATGCAGTGTTAGGCTGCTGCATGTGCCATGCATGCCCGTGTACTTGCCACTGTCTGTGCACAGGTGTCAGCAAGGATTGTTAGCAGTTGGTCAGAGAGCTTTATGTCAGACTTCTTAAACAGAAACTGATAAAGTGGTTTCCCTCATTGTGGTCTGAGAAAAGTGAGAGTTACAAAGATATTAAAATAAAAGCTAGTACATTTTTACCTTTTTTAATTTCCAGTGTTGGAAAAGATTATCTTTTTGAGGTAAAAAAAAAAAATCAGGCTCTAATCATATTTCGTTGGGAAGCTTCTTGGTGACTTACATGGTTTGATTCAGTGTATGCTTATTTACTTAGAAAATTAGCTACTGTATTTTTCTTTAAGTTTCTCTGGTAGCAAAAACTTTGTTGTTGTTGTAGTTTACTGTTTTATTAGCTCTCTGAATCGTTATAAAATTTAAGGTGAATTTCCTGGCCATCTGCATATCTTTTCTAGTTACATACTCATATAGAAATCTCAGGCAACAAAAAATTTAATAGCTGAAACCATTGTCATTGTTTTCTTCTGAGCCGAAATAGAGCCAAATCCTGGACATCAGGCAGAACATAAGTAAACATGTCTAAGAAGTGGTACCTATATGAACCACAAAACCCATGAGATCTGAAGATCACTATGAGACAGTTTCACTCAAGCAGAACTGTGCATTTATTTCCCCTGTATGGCATACAAAAGGGGTTTTTGTAAGGATTTGGGTTTTTTTCAGAAGTTAATTGAACATTCGGTGTTCAGATCCTTAGATGGGAATGAATGGAAGATGGAGTGTTCACAAGGGCATCAGAATGATATGATTTCAGAGAGGTGGAATATTGAGACTGCAGGATTAAGCCAGTAAATCACTGTACAGTTAGTTACAGATGCCTACCTATCATATAAGTAGCATGGTAATTCTAGTTTACTGTGTCGCCCTGTGACATTCTCTTATTACAACTAATAGCAGCTTTCATATTTTGTTCTGCTTGAACATGGAAAACAGTTGTAGTTCTTAAAAAGTTTATAGCCTCTAGGCTACAGAAATATTGCATTGTGAATACTGAATTAATAGTGATTTAATAAATTACCTTCTCTCCCATTAAGTTTTATCAACATGGCAAATGTTGCAGTGTAGGCTGTAAAATCAGTTTGGTCACTAGTATGGGTGACGTGCAAGACTAGGCAGCATGAGTTGAGAATGTGCATGTCCTATAATGACAGCAATGCTGGGTTAAGGGATAAATAGAGAGGAAAAAAAAAGAAAACTAGTCACTAATGTCTTCCTGTACAGTAGTACTGGCACAGCACTTTACCTGTAGATTCAGCATTTACCCATTTTCATGTTCATATTCAGTATTGTAACTCTTGGGAGTCTGTAGGAGGATTCTCAATTCTTTGTTAGAGACAAAATATGTAACACAGCATTTATTTAAAATGATGCCTTACGCCACAGAAGCAAACACAGCTCAAAGTATGACAGCGGATAGAGTTTCCATTTAATTTTATAGAGAAACGCACTGAAGACAAACAGATTTGATCCACCTCCACTTTGTTATTTTCTTCATACTTCCTAATTAAAAAAAAAAAAATGGTAATTTAGATGAAGAGGAGATTTTTCAGAAAGGGTTGATGTCTTGTCATGAAAGGAAGAGCTAACCTCATCCTGTTAGAAAACCTCACATCTTCACCTCTCACCGCCTCGTTCCCATTGTGTACTATTTTCCTCTCAGCCCAGCCTGTGAATTCACTGGATCACCTGTTCGGAGAGAACATTTCACCCACACAGTTCACTCTTCTCACTTCCCCTGTACTTTAGAACCCCACATGCACACTGCCATTGTACTGACATGGATCCTAAACTCACAGAAAACAACTAACTCTATTTCTTCTTGCATTGCTCTAGCAGTCTGCACTCACAATAATACCTATGCAGATAGTAAGGATGTTTTAAATAAAGTAGAATGAGCTGCTGGGTACATTCCAGTTCTTAGCATGAAACATCCTGTTGACAACCTCAGCACAAACACCAGTGGCAGAAAAAGAAGAGGGCAATTAAAATACTTTTTAGTCCTTTCAAGTACAGTATCTCCAGATCAAGACTTGGGGTCAGTGATAAGGGCATCTGTGGAGTTCGTACTGTTACTGTTTGTGATGTAGCTGATCTCGTAAAATTTTCATTCTTTGACATTTCTATGCAAATTATCACAGAAATTAGTGTGATGAGAAGATCCCAACCAATACATGCAATTATCTGTTATGCTTCCTTGTGATTGAAGAAATGGAACTGGGAAATGTCTGGCATATTTCTATCCAGTATACTTCCCATTTATTGACTGCTTGGTATTTTGCAGACAAGTTGATAAGCTTTGCATAACTATTAAATTTATTCTGTTAATTTGTATAGATTATTTAATGAACAATATACAGTATTGAGCTCTGTCAACAACTTGAAATACACCCCCAGTGCATGGTGAACTGCTGTAGTTTAACATAAAACTAGCATCAAGAGGATCTTCCTTGATAAGTGAGGAAGTGGCATGATCTGTCATTAGTTTCCTTCTAACGAGAAACAGGTATCTTCAACCACATCTTTAGACTCCCACGCTACTGTGGAGATCAAGATGTTAAGCTTGGTTTATTTTAAAGGTCATCCCATGAGATCTCACACACAATTTCGAAGCTATAAACAAAACATAACTCCACAAAAGGAAAATGCAGATTATCAAAAGTGAGTGAAACTTAACACAGTGTCTAAAAATAGATTCTGGCATTACATTTCTGACTAACATCAGCAGTTATGCACAGGTTTGGGGTTTTTTGGTTGATCCGGATGAAATTCAGGTCTGTGTGGAATATAATTTTATTATCTGTATTGTAGCAAAATCCAAAATAGGCGAAGTGTTAAGATTGTATGGAGCATCTGCTATGAAGAATTTACCATCTAAGAGAACAAAGCTGAACAGTAGAACAGGATATAACCATACAAAGGGTGAAAGGCAGGGAGGAACACAAAGCTGACTGACCCATTTTTCACAAGAATGGAGGAGAACTGGAGTACATATTTTTATGCTTTTTGTGCTCTCTGTGAGAGATAAGGATGGATGTGGTAAAGAAGGAGGAAGCTCAAAGTGGATTCGTGTTATAATCAAGACATGAGAGAAAGAAAAACTATGCAAAGCAGCTTAAAGAATGTGTTGTGGATGAACTGGTGAGACGAAAGTTAAAATAGTCGGGGACCTGGAATTGGTGTTACATAAAGGGATATAAATGTCAGAGTAAATGATTTACTATCTCCATGAGTGCTTTTATTGGTGATTTAGATATGGTTCTGAGATCCTGGATGATGTCCTGAATTCAGATCTGCCCACTACAAATATGGGAAGTAGCAATATACTTTCTTAGATGTGATTGTTGACAGGAGATTGTTTAAAATGAAGATCAACATTGTTTCAAGTTTTCACTAGTTGACTATGAAGCTTTAGACCGAATTACTTATAAAGGATGAAATGCTGAATGAATTAGATGGATTAAAGTAACATACTTCGGATCTAAGTTCTCACAAACCTAAAAGCTATTTAGTCAAGGAATTTTGCCTCAAGCTCTTTTCTGTTTGAAATTTTTAATTTGTGTGCCTAAGAAGGAGCTGATATCCAGTACTTCATGGTGACTGCCTGAAATTTTTCATCAAATGTATTATATTTAATTGAGATGGGATGTGAACTGAAGAATGCTGAAAAGGGGTATTAAATGACCATCAGTTAAGGAAGTTGCTGCCTGTCCTTGAGTCTCATCGGTGTATTGGAATGACACTGTGTTCAAACTATGTTGTCAATATATTCTTGGCACTAATTATTCTTGAAACAAATAACACACATTTCTCAGAGACATGCAAAGCTACTGAATAAACTACTGTAGCATTGAATTCAAACATGTTAAATGCTTTCTTTCTTGAAAGGAATAGTGTGGAGATAACTAAGGCAAGGGACTGTGAAAGCTGACTTGATGTCTATTCTGAGCATTTTCATTGAGCTATTCTCACTCACCAGTAATTTCACCCCATTACAATTCCAGATCCTCTGTTAGCATAGACACCAGTGTGTGTTTTCAAGGCTCACATGATACCTGTGGTTCCAACCAAGGTATCAAGTCATTGCCTCCTGCTTCTTGTTGCAATCTCTTTCACTTGTTGCCTCCTCCCTTTTGCCAGCACAGACACTTGCTTGTGGTTGCTTTTATTTTTCAGCTGAATCAATTCCCTGATGTGATTCACTCTGGTACCACAAAAGTGTTAGTGATGGCACAACAGCAAAGGTGGCACCTTGGTGAGAAAGAGTACCTGGGAACTGAAAGCGCCTAAGGAGTGAAAATGGGAACTGCTTCAGTCAATATTTGTCACCTAGGAAAGGTCAGTACAGCCACAGCCTCATTAGTTTCAGGCCCAGAGAAATACTTCCTGGCAGTCTAACCTTTGCATTTATGGATCTTGTTTATGGGCAGGGTTCATATTAATCAAATGAGACTTTTAATTTTTTGCATTAAATTGTCCATACAAACGATGAGAATCATGGCAACAGAACCCTCCTGAACAAGAATACGGTACCTTGGGACACAGGTTGCTTTGTAAGTTCTGTGATTTCTGGGAGCAGCCAAGACAAATGGTATTTCCCTGTAACTGAAGTTGTATTGTTAAAATAGCAGTTTCAATGACTGTCTACTGGCAGAACAGCTGGACAGAAACAGATCTTGGAGCTGGCTAAACTTCTCAAGTATTTAATTCACTTTTGTAGAACATCATGTACCCCTGCAATGAAATCTGTGCTGCAAGGGTTCTGCTAACAACAGCTGATACAGCTGCTTTACAGCTAGGCTGGCTCTGCTTGCATGAGCTCTAAAAATGCCTACAGCGTACATCCACTCTCAGTCACGGGGAATTGGTGGGCCAGTATCTGCATTACTGAATGGTAAAATAGTTCTAATCCAGGTGGGCTACCCATCGATTTTGATGCATATGGCAGCAATGCGAGTTTGTGATGGAAATCTCTGTTTCTGAGCCTAGATTGTGTTTTTAGAGAAGACCGTATCTTTCAAACCCTAGGCATTTTATTGCTTCTTGCTTGTTCTCAATAGGGATCATGGCAACTGATAAACAATTCAGTCAAGGGTAGAATCTAAAATTAAATATCTTGTTTTACCCACTGTAGTTTCCTGAAAACAAAGAGCATTTTGAAATAATTATTGAAACTACAGCCCACTTGTAAATGTTTGTCTAGAAAATTAATGCTCTGAAAAAAGTTTAGATTAGTGCCTACATAGGCTGAAGTCCTCTGTCTATGGTTCAGATACACTGTGGTCAAGTCAAGTTTACAAGTGTGTCTTGTGAAGTCCATTCTACAAAAGTACCCTGGTCCTCCTGCCCCTGCATCTTACTCTCAGTTCTGCAAGTGCAACTGTGTGTACAATCCTTTGGCTACCTAGCCCAGGGAACTGATGCAGAGTAAAAACAAGCCTGCAAGATAGAGTGGTTTTGTTAGGTGGAATTTTTTGATAACCAAGGGCCACTGCTGCCAAAAGAACCACTCATGAACCACTTTTATTCTCATCTCGGATGCCTTTGAACCAGGTTATATAGTTCCTGTGCTGTCCAGGGCCCCACAGTTCACATTACCAGATGCTTTGGACAATGTCTCACTCTAAAATGAGAGATGAAAACAGATACCTTTTCAACACAGAAGTGGTGGCTGTAAGTATTTAAAGGATAGATATTGGCAACTACAAATGAGCTGAAATTGAAGCTAAGTGGATTCTTGCATGTCTAACAGACAAACAGCATTCCTGTACAAAGTGAGTCGTCTTTCCTGGCAGTAAGGCACTCAGTTGTTTCTTGACTGTGTAACAGATGCTATGCCTCTTCTCTGTGCATGTAAGATAACAACATTTAATATTTGGAGGAAAGTTACTCTGCAACAAAGAAAATTTGTGGCAATTCAAAATGTGGACAAGAGATCAAATAGATTTCATCTTGCAGCAGTTTCTGAGTTAACTGGTTTTAATTGTAAGAGATTATTTTTAAAATAGAACTGCCAGAGGCTAAACTTTGCAGATCATTAAAATATAAATACATTTTTCCAAATGGTCATCAGTTCCTCTCTTTAAAAAAACTGCTATACAGTTTCTAGGGTTTCCTAGTGAGATTTCACTCTTTTCTTCTAAATTATGGTATTCATTCGCTTTGTATCAGGGTATTAATAGCCATCTCACTCTCAGTGAGAACCTTGTCAAGGCCTAGAGTAACAGGAGCCAACAAAAAGGAGCATTTGTCTTTCATTCCTTTCCTATGGTTCTCTGATAATTTGCCACAAAAAGCAGATTATTTTGACAGAACCAGGTTAGGGAGTGGTTCTATGTGTATTCAGGCTGGCAAATCTGAGAGGACTGGCAAATACAGGCAGTGTGAAGGAGTTCATCTCTTAATAAAGATCTGCTGCACATGTCTGACCATGTCCTCAAATTCCGTAATAATCCCTCTCAGATTAAGGTAGGGAAGACAGAAGCTCCATTCTCAAAGTGCCTTGAGATACAGAGGCCAAATGAATGCTCAGTTTATGGTCCAATTTCTAAATGATAAACTTGGAGTTCTGATTGCTCTAGACGGACAAATAAGTTTGATCCTTTGCTTTACTTGCCTATGAATGAAGCCAAGGTTTGCAGAGAGATTCTCCATCCTGAACTGGCCTCAAAGAGCATAAGGGATGGAAAAATGTATGGAGAAGGGAAGGGTTCAGGGAAAAGAATTGAGAGAAAACTTGTTCCAGGATCCACACTAACCTTTTCTCACTACTCTTTGATGATGCTCCTGAGACTCTATTATTTTAAAAAACAAACAAGGTGTTGATATCTTATACAGTATGTCCTCCTGAGGAGTCCAGGTATTTCTCACAGCTGCTGGGGTAGGTGACAGACAAACACAGTTGTTTGTGAACCCCATAACACATCTGGGAAAGCATATATACATCTGTGACATTATTCACTCTTGAACTTGAAGGCAGATTGGCAAAAATAATACAGTTGGCTCCATGTTCCTACCACATCTATATAAGCCTACATAAGATAGAAATTCTTTTAAAAGAATGTATGCATCTGAGTTTTCATCTGACTTCTGGCTCCATGTTTTTGTCTACAGATTAAAAAACCACAAGCATGCAGGATTACCAAGAGTAATTTCTAAAGGGGAAGACTGGGGAGGGGAGGATGAAAACAAAAATGTGCCTCTGTTCCCTAAAACAAAAGCATATTCTTTGGAATCTCTTTATAGAGATTCTAAATAGGGAGCATATACCCTGGTCAGTATGTGAAAGATACTTAGTCTAATCCCACTGCCCTTCAGCAAAATTACCAGGCTCTGACAGTATCACTGGGGAGGCAGATACGACCTGTAAACAAAGTGTTAGGGATTACCTCCTACCTCATGGAAAAACAAGTACTCTATTATATAGAGTAATAATTCAGCCTTGTATTCATAAAAGTGGGGAATAAGCAGCTGCTTAACAGTTCTGTTTTGAGTGTTGTAGAGCTTTTAAAATTTGCCTATGAATTTTTATATACAAATACCTATATTGTGTGTCTGGTTTGGGGATAGGCAAACACACTGGATCTTGGAAGTTTATACATTTATATGGGGTTATAAAATAGTCTGCATATTTTCATTTTTAATTTTCCAATAAACTGCAAGTCAGTAACAACAAGCTTGTTCATACAAAAGCAGCATGCAATTGCAGCTGTATCTGGGGTGGAAGGGAGAAGGAGAGGTGGGTATCTCCTTGGTCCTCTTAACACAAGCCTGATTTATAGGTGGATGTTCTTTTTTTTGAAGAACAGGGCAACACCATGTAGTTTGTGGACAGATAAAATGCCAGTTGAACTGTGAGTTCTGAACATATAACATGACCCTTTAAAAATTTTGAAATTTTAGTAAAGACTGTCTCTACCACACAAGCCCTGCGCAAACAAGCCCGGTTTTGCACATATAGTGAATGTGCTCTAATACAAATTTGCAAAGAAGCAGCTAAAAGTGCGTATTTGCAAAGAAGTCACTGTATTCCACTCATGGGACCCCTATGGTTTCAGTTTATAAGAGCACTTAATTATTTGAGGGACACGTTTTGTTGCCATCTTTAACTGACACCTTTTGGCTTCCCAAGAACTCCCCTTTAATTGGATGCCTCGATAAGTAGCAGGAATATCTTATGGTCAGACAGGATGGGTGCTGTAGTTTGATGAACACTTTTTCTGGTGTCAGTACTCCTCAGTCCCTGACTGTTCATTCCCCACATCATTGTCCCTGTCTCGTTTAAGTATGATTGCTTATGGAATTTTGTGGTAAAACAGATTAGGGAGTTGATGCAGGTTAAAACCTGTATTCTCCACACCACTTCCACCACCCCTCCAAAGAGTTCTTTGGGGGCAACAAGGCAGAAAGAAAAGGAAGGAACAAGGAGCCTTGGAGGCAAGGGCGGTTTAAGACAGCACTGCTGGCAAAAGGAGTATTTATCAGACTATGCCCTGTAGATATTAGCCATCTTTGTTGATGTGGAAGTCTGTGACATTAGAAATGTTAAAGATTTCCCAGTAGAGCTAGTCCAAGGAAGTATAAACCAAACCTATTTGTTTCAGAAACAAAACCCCAACCTGATCTGTCCAAAGGGAGAATTGCCATTATGGAAGAGATGTGCTGTTTCTCCAGCTGGCCTTGGTGAGGCAGAACACTCAAAATTTACATATACATCGTAGCCTTTCCCTGCACATATGTATATTTGTCATGTAAAACTGCTGGTAAAAATATTTAAACAAGTCTAATTAATTTAAAAGTTCAAGTTTTATTTTCAGAACTAATATTGGAGACTATATCCCACTGACTTAAAATGAAAGACTGATAAATTTCTAAGGCATTTTGGAAACGAAATGTAGGTTTAGGAAGTAATTTATTGATGGTAGGCAATTTACTCCATCCATTGCTCAAACCCTAGTCCTACTGCTGTGTACAGTCAAGCTTTATTTCTAGGCACTGCCATAGGAACTCGATGGTTGTCAGTCAGGTTAATTGAGAGGCATTTTTGAATTAGTGCTGTATACCTAAAAATCAGAATTTGTTTTTCAAGTTGAATATATGCAGATTTTTTAATCTTGTAAAATGAAAACAATTATTTCTTCTTTAACTGCATGCAACTCTTTAGTGCTAACCAAAATTTTACTTTACCATCCCATTGTCTCTTTTAGTAACAAGAGGCAAAGTCAGTTTACATGGGATAAGTCTCACTATAATCTTCTA
This sequence comes from Manacus candei, assembly GCF_025592945.1. NCBI lineage: Eukaryota > Metazoa > Chordata > Aves > Passeriformes > Pipridae > Manacus > Manacus candei. The sequence goes on along the minus strand of NW_026138179.1, from coordinate 1,537,852 downwards.
TATTTAGAACTGAATTTTTTCCCCACAACTCTTGAAGACAAAACACCATGTGAGAAGTTGACTACTCTCAGCTGAGAACAGAAATAAAAGTGCCAGTAACATCGCAAATAAGCCTTTTTCTCATGAGACTTACAGGACATTTTTTTCTGACAGAAAGCATTCAGATGAATTTTCAAACTCTTAGATGTTTATCTGAACTATACCCACATTTTTTAACCTTTTGTAGCTTTCCTTATATCTGAGACTAAAAAGTATATTTGTCAGGGCCATGGCTTAGAAAACAATCATCACTAGTGGATAGATTGTTTGTTTTCAGAGTTACTGTTATGAATTGTGGGGAGAGGATAAATTGATGAATTGTTGTCTTAGTGTTTTAAAGATTCTCTTTTACTTGAAGTATATTTTAGTCTGTTTTTCCTGATGATTTACTATTGCATATCACTTCTTTCAGATAGTAATCCTTTGAAGTGATTATCCTTCTCTTTACTGAGTGCAAAATGTGTCTTTAAAACTAAGGTTAACAAGAGAAAATCCTGTAGCAAATAATCCAATAGCCCTGTATTTATCACTTGCAATAAGCCTCATTATTTACTTTTCAGACTTACTTTCTCCAAGTTTCACTACTGATCAGCCTCATGATAGGTTTTCTTCTAAAGTCACCGTACAGCAATGTATTTGCAGCATTTATCCTTGAGATACCATCTGTTCACTCACAGGCTCGTTCACAGGGGTTTTTACTGGTGTTTGTGAAGAGCATAGATCTGACAGCAGGGCTGGAGTATTTCTCTGGAGCTGTTGCCCCTCGTGGCCGTGCCCAGTGACTGGGACTGCGTGTGAGGGTTTGTCTCATGACACACAGCACTTGGCAGCAGTACTAACTTTAGATATCCTTGATCTGTGTTCTTATTGCAGCCACTGCACCATCCCTGAGCACTTGTGCTGACACAGCATTTGTGGATCAGGTCAGGGAACTTATCCGGCCTGAACAGTCCTCCCCCTCTCCCTACAAATAAAGAACGAAGCTGGGTCCGGTCCCTTGGTCTGGTTCACAGGGTGGTCTCACAAATGGTTCTGCCAAACCAGCAGAACAGATGGCTTTGCTTCTATGGCACAGAGGGAAGGAACAGAGCATTACTGCTGTTGCCTAACACCATATTTTTATTAGCCTCGAAGTACAAGCAGATAAAAATATTAAATTTATTTCTTAATACTTGTTGTTAGAACTGCAATTTACCTTAATGGCTGGGTAGATGATTTTAAGTATAAATGTGTAAGGGAGGAGGTTTTGAGACTTAGGTTTTATAATTTATCATGTAGTCTAAATTAATTTATTTATTCGAATCAATTAAAATGTTGTTAGGGAAAGATCTGTACTTAATATACCCAGCTGGCATTAATGGCAGTCTGACTAACTAGTACAGATCAAAGCACTGCTTCCTTTGCTAATGATTCTTTAATTGCTAGGTTAATATCATCTTTGGTTTGTTATCTGGTACAGTAAAGATACATGTTTAAAACAGCAACAAAGGTTCTGCAAATAGGGTCAGGTCTGGCTCTGTTCCCTGGATTAGAGTATGCTCTGGCATTCAGTCAAATTGAATCGATTCCAGTGATTTCTGTCCTGTACCTGACTTGGGCTGGCTTTTCCTGCAAGTCTTGTAGACCAGAAACCTGTGATTGTGCCTTTGCTGCCCTGCATTCATTCCCCATAGATTGTTCTTTGATCAAACCTGCAAATACCCCATGGTTTAAAAGCTTCCCCCCCACCCCCTGCACTTTGGCACAAGGCAAGCAATTGACAATTTCTGTTGAAGCAACAGGTTCGCCCTTATCAGTACCTTCATTTTGAAACTATGTTCAGTTGGTACAATTTGCTCTTTCTTTTTTTTTTTTTTTTTAAGGAGAAGATGTGTAGGAGGCACAACAACAGAGGAACAGGAAAGGGCTATATGCAAACCCCTTTCTTTCACGTCTGTTGTGGCCCCATTACAAAATAGGTGCATAATGAGAGAGCTCTGGTACACACCCATCAAATATCTCAGAGAATTGGCCCCAGGGCATAGGCAGGTGGGCTGTTGATGAAGAAAACTAAGGTGATAAAGTTATGACCAAGTTACAGGTTCCATCCTGATTTTCACATGGAGTTAAGGAAGATCTGCTGTTTAAGCTGTGTGGGCTGATGTGGCTTATTTGAACGGTAACTGAACAGGGAGTGTCACTGCTCGCTGTGTGAGCTGTGTAGGTGCCTGGGAAAGGTCCCCCTTCAACGAGCCCAGCAACCATCACACCAGGACATGCATCCACAGCCTGAGAGGGAAGCGCCACCGGCCGAGCGGAGCTGAAAAACCCTGCCGCTTCCCAAAGAAAGTGATTCCATTCCTGCCTTGTTCTGCCCCAGGCAGAAAATTAACACAGCTAAAGTGGGTGAGATGTTTCCATCCAGTTAAGTCAGTTCTCTGAAGGTCATGTGGAATCCCTCCTTTCCTCAGCAGGGAAGTGTTGGACTGGTGCCGCGATCTCACTCCACCTTGCCTGGGTTGGTTCTACCAAGCAATTCACAGCAAGTCATGCTGGGTGATTTGTGACTTTCTGCTGAAAGATGTTAGTGTGCCCTTGTTGGAAGTATCAGATTTAGTGAAGTTTCGTCTATTTAATTTACTACCTGCCTAAAGCTAATTACAGTTCATGTCACTATTTAGCCTGCGAGCTCTGGGGTTCATATGAGGGTGGTTAACCACGGAGTGTTGGACTGCTGATGGTCCCAGGGGCCCTAAGACCTCCTATCAAACAACCATGAAACGGAGCGAGCTGAAGTCCCTCCCTTGTGCCACTCATCCTACCATATAATGAGCCGGTTCAGGGAACTGAAACAAGAAGTGGCTTTCTTTGGAGAGATAGTTTTCAACTGGCTCAGATCCCTGAGCTGACTTACTATGCAGTGCTCACATCAGCACAAATCACTGAGCAGCCAAGGGAGGGCAGAGGGCCAGGCTGTGGCAACTGTAAGTTAGGTTGGCTTATGGTGTTATAGAAATACACCCTAAATGGAAGCAGAAAAAATATAAAAACTTTCCTTCCAGAATGGTGTTTTTCTTGAGTGAGCCTCTACCAAGAAATGCAGATATATTAAGTAAAAAGGAATTGAAATCCTACACGATCCTAATTTAATTTTTAATTTTGAGTCAGTATTTGGCCAGTTATGTTATATTGAAGTAGATTTCCCAAAAAAAGGTTTATTCCCACCCTTTTGTTTAGATTCCTGTCATTCTGTGATTTTATGGGTTAATTAATTTATTTTCTGAAATGTATTTCTGGGATATTTTCCCTTTAACTACTTCAACCCATAACCTCATGTTCTGAGAGTTACTTAACCTTTGGTCTTGTACAGTTTACTGGCAACCATTCCTTTCCTTTTAGGATTTCTTATTTGTGATTTTCTAAGCAATATAAACCACATATAGCTACTGTTTCCTAACATGAAGCCTCACACAGTGAATTGATGTTACCTTTAATTAACAGAAGAGTTTTAGATATTTCACAAAGTTACTGACACCAAAACTGCTGTACATTAATACCAAATGTTTGACATTGTTTACTGTGAGAAGAGATTGCAATCCTAGATTAAAGTCATATTAAAAGATGGATTAAATTTACTTTCCAACTAAAGGACTGCTATGGGAAAGAGTTAACATTGCTTGGATAATCTACATGTAGTTCTATGCCTTAATAAGTTTGGATTTGTTTCAAATTCTACTCTAACATTTCCTGGTCTACAAATGTTTTCTACACTCATTTTAAAGTTTAATTTTAAACTCTAACAATCAATTTTGTAACAGCATCAGTATAATTTGTTAGAGAATTCCCAAAGAGAAAAAGTCCAAGAAATCCAGTAAGATTGTTTTTAATACTCTAAAGGTATATAAATACTAATATTGAAACTATTTTTAGTTAGATCTTTTGTCTGATTCATTGGTACATACCAATTGTTTTGTACCAAGCACAGTCAGAGTCTGGTAGCTAGTTGAACTGGGTTTACAACTTTTGAAGCTGCTAGACGAATAACTTTCATGTGCTGTCTTGACTGGCAAAGATTAATTTCCAGTTTATGGTCATACTGTAGCAGACACACCCCTCCCCATGTGATAATAAATATGAAACTGTATTCTGTGATATGGATCTTTAATATCTTGACTGTTTTTGGAAGATGCTACTGTAAAAATTTTTAAAGCATAAAATACACTTTTTCTTAACCTAGGTAAAACTTGGAGCAAGCAGTGTCCCATTTGGTGCCTCTGGTGCTTTGGAAGGCTTTTCCTTTTAATGTTTCTTGAACAACTGTATAAACCCAGAGGATTAGAGTCTGCCTGCAGAAGAGCAACAAGAAGGGCAGCTGTTGTTCTCTTCAGCATTTTTTTGCTGAGCCATCAGGACAGCTTAATGCTACTACATGTTAAAAAACTCCTACATTATAGTGGTTGTGGGTATGGGCAGCGCTTCTGACCACTTCCTGCTGAATCCCTGCCCCTCTGAAACCCCTTCATGGCTGACTGAGTGTTTCTTCTTTTTTAATTGTGCAAAACTGGAGAAGATGTGTATGTGTTAATTCAAATGGAAAATTAAGTGGGAGATTCCAGAGACCTTTTCTCGTCTGTGTCCTTTTCTACATGATTATATTAAAACCTTTACATCTGCAGTCTGTCTATTTTCCTTGTATGTAATAGGATAAAAGATGCCGTATCAGCAGTAGCTATTTTACCTTGAAAAATTATCCATCTTTTTGATAATGTTTTGCTTGGCTTTTAATCTCTAAAAAGAGTAAAAGGAGGCAGAATAGGCATAACAATAGTCTTAAGGCTTTTTTTCCCTTGTAATTAGATGAATTCCCAGTTGCAGTATCTTTCTTGCTGTTTTCTTCATTTATTTTTTTTCTTTCTCAAATGGTCATCAGACTCTGCCTTTGTGAATTTTCCCCCATTGTATTATCTTTATCAAAAATATATCTTAAAAACCTCATTATGTTCCTGGGAAAGAACACTTTACTCTCTGCCATGCAATAGCTCTGGCTTTTTTTTGGTTTTCAGGGGTTTTGCATTCTTTTTCATCCAGATAGTTGAGTCATAGCACTCCTTGCTAAAACTCTGGTTTGTTTTAGTCTTGTATCTGTGGAAAAGACCTTGAAGATGTTTTGCAGAAGTATGTGGCATCACAGTGTAGGGTACTGGTGTGTTTATAACGTGATGCCTAAACTGGGGTTTATGCTAATTACTTTTCTCTCATATTGTCAGTCTAAGATCTTTTGCAAACCTTGTCCCTCTCTTGGTTTTGTTTAAGGAACTTATTTTTTCAAGGACAAAATATTTTGCTGTGTTTCTGCTACCTCATTGATGTTACATATATATAGATGTTTTCTAATATATTTTTTGTGTTTCATTCTACTTTCTCCCTAAATAGCTTTTAACTTCGATACACTGCCTTTCATTTAGGCATATTAAGCTACTTGTTATCATGGAGGTGACCAGCTTCCATTACTTTATATTCTTTGTCTCCCAATTGTTACTACCTGTATGTAACTATTATGATATTTTTGCCTAACAATGACAGAAACTAGAAGTAAATGACAAAATTAGAGAGTATTCTGCACACTGAGCAATTTTGTAATGGTACATTTTGCAATTGTTATCTGCTTTCTAATTAATCAACAGATTGTGAACCTCGATATCAGCAAATGCTTTATACAAAATTCAGACTTATTAAAATAAAACTGAATAGTTAATTGTTTTTCCCAGTAACCAGTGCAGCCTCAAACTCTTTAAATGTTAACTAGCCAACATTTTAAGTGATAAAGGCACATGGCATTTTGTACAGATATGATTATCTTCAGTCTGTCAAATTTAAACAATTTTAGTGCCTCAGAAGGACATTATGCAAGGAAATACATGAGAAAAAAAAGATTTTGACCAAAGTTTGCATCATGTTTTAGAATGGATGTATTCTTTATTTTAACATGAGTAATTCTTAATGTTATGGTTTATACAATTGTTTTAGACAAATTTTTTAATGGGAAGATAATTTATTTAAGTTTGGTAAGGACCTAATTGAATTATTTACTGATCAAATAATGTCACAGTGTTAAATTTAACTAGTTTAGCCTTTTTTCTTACTGATTTTCTTAATGGGAAAATATTTGTGGCTTATTCCTTCTTAACATATGGGAGCACCAGAGCCTCATCTCCAGAGGAGTAAGCAGCAGGTCAGACATTTTATTTTGCATTTGTAGAAAGATTATTCCTGCATATTCAGACATCTGTGACCTTTTTGATAATGAAAGCAACTGATCATATGATTTGGTTTTGCTTGATGACTAGCTGACATGAATCCTTGCAATAAGATTTCTAGTTTGAATACATGTTAGAAAAACATTTTATGTGAGCATTCATTGAAATGCTGTTGTTTTGTTCAGTATAAATTAGCAGCTAAACCATTCTTTATATACATATCTGATGAATTAATATATAGGACTTGCAAATACAGCAAAAATAAATGAATTTTAAATAGGTGAACCTTTACTGGGTAATATTATTCCAGAGCTGACTGGGACCACTCCATTAATTGAATAGCTCATTCTCCAGCTAGGAAAAATAATGAGATAGTATTTAATCAGTTGTTCCTTTTTGTGTGTTGCCTTTTCTACTTTCCATAAATTTTTAATGTACAGCAGTGCATTTATCCCAACCCAGTCTGATGTATCAGGAGCCAGAGGATGCAGTGAAGCCTATTCCTGGGAAGGGGTTAGGGTAGAAAGATAAGGATCAGGACCAGCAGCATAATATCAGATGAACGTCTGATTCTGTGACCAAATTGAATAGTTAAACCTCCCAGCCCTTGCTCTGTCAAAGAAGAATCAACCCTCTTACATGCAATCTTGACAGCAAGCCAGGTGGAAACTCAATCAACTAAAAAACTAAGAGACAAGAGCTGCTAATGAAAACTACTACTACCTTCAATGCAAAGGCAAAAATAAACGTAAACCACCTGGCTGGCCTGTTTGACTTTATACTGGGAGGGATTACAGCAAAAAAGACACATAAGCACCTGCAACAGCTGGGGTATGGCTGTCGTGTTCCACATTTCGCCTCTCAGCTGAAACCTGTTGTGTCCCAATGAAGATGTTGGGTGAGAAAGCTCATTAGGCACAGATTAAGCAAGTGGTGTGAGCACATGTGGTCTAACAACTGCAAATGGATTCAGTCCCACAGAGGAACGTAGGGGTCCAAGACCCAAGCTACCAGGGAGCCTTTTAAGTTTTTCACACCATTAGAAACTATTGTTTCACGTTGGCTGAATCTGGTGTGAGTCAAGCACAAAAGAGTGGTTTGCACAAGGCTGACAGGCCTGCTCGTGGAAGAGCGAGCCCATGAGGCTTCCTATGGAAAACTGGGCATATGCATATCAAGAAAAGATACATTTATTCTGGTTGCTTATTCTGAATTATCGTGAAAAGCTGTAATAAGAGAAAGTATCTTTTTCTACCCCTGAAGATAATTAATATACTAATGAAGAAACCTTAATTTATGAATAAACTAAGGCTATGTGTCATTTACTGAACTGGAATATATAAGGACGGATGACTTCAGCACATAAGATTGTGGTTATATCTAAGCTAATCAAAGGACATTGAATGTAATGGGGAAAGCAGAAAAACTGTTGCACCTTAAACAGCACATGCATTACACCTGAACAAAACAGAACCATGTCATAAAAGGATCATTTCTAGAATAGAAAAGTTAAGGCCTCAGAGGCTGGGATTCCATTTTGCTACAACAGTTGTGTGATGCTTCTCCTTGTCCAGTACAAAGAGAGATATTAGCCCAAATCATCTAGCCAGGCTGTTAGACTTCTCAAATGCAATGTGTAAGAAGTATTCCAGACTTGAGAGTCCTTACTCAGAGGCCTTGGCAATCTAAGTGAAAAGAGGAACAAGAGAAGTTGTATTATGTTCACCTCAGAGGGACAGTAAGGCAGTGATTTAAGTGTGTGTATAAATAGCAAGTTACTTATGCCCCTTTGAAGAAGTCTGAAAATTAGACTGCAAGAGGAGGGAAGCTTGGAACAGAGCCTGAATTTTCTATCTCCCAGTCCTGTACAACACTACTGTCTGCTGGCTAATGAACAGTCAAAAATGAAAGTTAAAATATGGAAAAGTAAGTAAAATGCCACCTTAGTCTTTTTATCAAGCCTAAGAGCTTTCATGAAATCTCATTTGAGTTTCCACAAATATTTATCTTATGCAAACATCACTGTGTATTAAAGGAGTTTGTTCTTGTTCTCATAGCAATCTCGGTTGTCATCTGATTTCACTCACAAACCACTTTAGGCTTTGTAATAAGACTCTAAGATATCTGTAAAAGCAATCGTTTCAGAAGCACTTGTGCCTGGAGTGTCCTTGTATATTGATATAAATAATAATGCAGCTGATGCTTTTACTTTGCTTTCACTTGATGATCTGAGAGCAAAGTACTATGAATATAAAGTCTGTGAGGAAAGCTGTGCAGTTCAGTGTCAGATTTCTAGACCCTCTTTTAACATTTAGGATGGTAACCACCAAATGGGAGGATTCCAACCTGCTCCATAAAACTATAGAAATATAAAGCAGCAGCAAACTTTATGAAGTAATGTTTGGATTACATGGCAGAATGTTAAACAAATGATAAAGCAAAGCAATGATTGTTTAAAAAGATATTGAAGAGAAATATATTGAACTGTGTTTAATATAACTGCAGTAAGTTTAGGAGAGCGGAGAAACTTCTTGAGGAAAACTGTAAAATGGTTAAATGAGACTGTGACCTCATTAAGTTTTTAATGTGGGTTTGTTTTTGTCAATACACACCTCGTAGGCAATTTTTTTTTCAGCTTTGTAATCTTGCTATTACAAATGCTCCATTGATCAAACACTGAGCACAAGATCTAGATAGGATTGGTGTAATTAAGTTATGGCATAGGAATTCTTAAAAGGATGACTAGATTTTCACTGAAAATTTCAAATTTATCCAAGTTCAGTCTAATTGCTGTGTTCAACTGTGTTTTCTGCTACCATGTAGTCTAATGCCTGAACTAGGACAACTCCTAATTTTGCTACAAAACTTTCCAATACTATGCAATCTACTTTTGTTTTTGTTTTCCTTTTAATTCCCCAGTGGCAAAAGTTTCATATTTCACCCAAGCACTGGTAATTAGCCAAGATGTCACATATTAAATATAAATAACCTATGACCTTGTGTGCAGAATGCAAGCCCCTTTCCTGTATGACTGCTGAATTTAACTTTCTTCAACATAGGCTCTATACTGAAATATTATCTTTCTCCTACATAACACCATTCTGCTTGCTTAAACAATGGATGTGCCTTGTTAGCTGTAAGAGACATCAAGGCTGTGATAATTTTGTTTGTATGCCATTTGCAAGTGAGTTTAAGAGTATTTAGTATACATTCACATTGATAAAAAGATTTCCCTTGCTGTACTCGTGCTTTCTTCAATAGCAGCTGTAAAAGGCGTAACCACAGCTGCAGCCAAGGAACACTGTCTGCTCATTCCAGGAGCCTTTGTGCTTTCTCATCTGCCCTTTCTGTGCCACGCTGGTGTGTGTGCCTTCTAAACAGGTCCAGATTCAACCACAAGCGGGAATGAGATCAAGCACATGAAATACAACCTTGTGCGTTCTATTCCTAATTCCAGGCTGTTTGGTTCATTGAATCATGCAGAACGAATGCCTGACCACGCGTCTTCCAAAGGCTATTCTGGCTACAATTGCACAGCTGGGTTTCATTTGCTGCCCATAGGAGGGGGGAGGAATCCCTATTACTCCAAGACAAATACAGATCTGGGATATGGCTGCAGATCCAGAATTCCTAGCTATCCAGTATAGGATGATGTGCAGAAAATAAAACAGAGCACAGGTTTTTGGACCCAAAAGTCACAACACACCTAGAAAATAGCCCCAGTTTGGAAAGGATTCAAATACCACAGGAAGCGTGTTCCTTCCTGCTCAAGGCACATGTAATAACTCCAGCTCCTGACCAGACCAAGGTGTATCCCCATCTGGATGCAATAACACAGCCTAAAAGCAGCAAAGGCAGAACCCAACTATACATATTAAATAAATGAATAAATAAAAGCCCCCTTTCCTGACAAAACCGCAAGTGAAATAAAGGTGGCCTTGTTACTGCCAGCGTTTCATTTCTCAGTAGCAAACAAAAGCCAAATCAGCCATCCATGCCCTGGACCTCAAGCATGGAGACTGACATAAGTCCCTGGAAATTGAGGTAAGCCCACCTCAGTCATTTTAGGGCTTCTGCTAACTCACTCTCAGTCACAACCCAATCACTCTTTAGCTGTATAGAAAAGGTTTGAAGGTGTATTTCTTTTTAAAATTTCAAATGCAGAAAGGATGCACTTTTTGGTGCAGTAGAACAGAGATGGCAAAATGAAAACTATGGTGAGGACTAGACAAAAAGAAAGGAGATTGTTGGCAAGAAATGGAAGTTCTGAACCCAAAGACATGTCTGATTTTGAAGTAAAAAGCTTTATAAAAATTACTGTAAATAACTATTAATTGCTTACAATGCCACCTTACCTTCTGCCTATTCTCTAAATTCTTATCTTGTTAGCTAGGTGGTCATGACATTACCAATTTCTCTGTTTTATTTTAGGACATATAGTCTGTTTTCTTTTTTAATTGACAGCAGTAGGTAGGACTAAAAGCACTGCCTAATGTCCTGCTTTCTGAATGAATAGTGTCTCAAACAGGGGAGACAAGATTTATTTTACAGTTAAGGGAAAGGAACAAGTCAATAGTATTAATATCTTTAATTCAGCATATTTATTTGAAATATACTCTGTGCATCTTATCAAAAAACATGGATCAAATATTTGTGTTCAAATTCCCCCTTATGAAGAGAACAAGTTCGATTGTATTTTTCACCAGGGACATGCATAATGAATAATCTACTGGTATAACAGAACAGGAAATTGCTGTGGTTGCTTGTTTGCTGTAATCTGACACAACAATTATTTAACAAAAAGACGAATTCTAATACAGCTGCCTTGAAAAGCGAAAGATTAACGAAAAGTTTAGACAATAATTAGCTGCTAAAAGTCATTCTGTGTATAGTATATCTTACTGAATTGTTCATCCTAGATCTGTTTTCATTCAAGAATGTATGAGAGTATTTCTTAACCACAGTTAATCCAATTACACATTCTTTTCCAGCTTGTGTTGCTATGTGACCTTGGATTTAGAGATAAAAAGAGGCTACAGGCCAACTAGGTGTGAGCTTCATATAAGGTTCGGGCTTCCTTCAGAGAGAGAGTTGTCAACTCTAACCAGCATCAGTCTTTGGTTTAAGTATTCTAGGAACAGTAGCTGTAGTTGCTCATGCATTTTTGGTAAACAAATAGCTAGTGGTGTGTGGGAAGTGACAATAGCAAGGACAGTGCTTTAGCAGATCAAGTAAAAAACATATGGCTGCTTTTGCACTAGAAGCATTCTGCAAAGTATTTTTTAATATGATGCTTTATGTTTCCACTAGAATTGCCATGTCAAAAGTAGGTTTTCATTTAAGCTTGCTTTCTTCAGCACAGATTACTGATCTTCGTTAGGAGTGATAGAGAGATAGAATTCACTGTACTCTATTAAGAGCCTCTAGACTGAGAATTACGCACTGTAGCCAGTTCCTCTTCATGAAAGCCTTCTTTTCTCACCTTCATTCACAGGCTCTAACGAGAACATCTAGACACAAATGCATGCCTGGGATTATGACATGCCTATTTGGATCTGTCTAAAGAGCAACAAACATGGAAAGACCCTGTGCATAGAAACAATTAGAATTAGTTATTTATGAAGCAAACAATATTAACCGATCATCATCATGGCTAGGCTTTTGGGAAGGGCTCTACCCACGTTTGTTGCAAATATTAACCGATAAACCTATAATTTCCACATGGCCATAGAGTCACAACACACTAACTCTAGTTCAGTTGATTTTTCAACTAAGCAATGAAACCTTAGAGACAGCAATGCTATTTCTGGTTAGTATGAATTTCACAGTCCACAACAAATTAAACTGTAAAATTACATAACCGTCTATACTTGTGAGTAGTAGTTTAAATCCCATCAATGCCCAAGTTTCAGCACAAACCTAAAACCTTCCTAGATCACGTATATTAAGGATTAATCTTTTACTAATTCCACAGCACACAGTGACCATTTCATTATGTTGGAATCACAGAATGGAATCACAGAATCATTTAGGTTGGAAAAGACCTCCAGGATCATCATGTCCAAGCTTTGACCGATCACCACCTTGACCATGCACCGAGCGCCACATCCAGTCATTTCCTGAACACCTCCAGGGATGGTGACTCCACCACCTCGCTGGGCAGCCCCTTCCAATGCTTGACAACCCTTTCCATGAAGAAGTTGATGTCCAATCTGAACATCCCCTGGTGCAGCTTAAGGCTGTGACCTCGTCCTGTCACTGATTGCTAGGGAGAATAGCCCAACCCCCACCTGGCTACAACCTACTTTCAGGTAGTTGTAGAGAGTGATAAGGTCTACCCTGAGCCTCCGTTTCTCCAGGCTGAACAACCTTAGCTCCCTCAGCTGCTTCTCACAGGACTTGTGCTCTAGACCCTTCACCAGCTCCATTGTCCTTCTCTGGACACACTCCAGCAGCTCAATGTCTTTCTTGAAGTGAGGGGCCCAGAACTGGACACAAGACTCAAGTACTCATATTAAGCTCCTCTGAAGTTGCTCTACACTTTGTTAGACTGCAAATTCCAAAAACATCAGGCCATCTATGGTTTCTACACTGCCATGCCCTGCAGGGGATAGATGCTTCTGCTGCAAGAACAACTTAAATTCTACAGTTTCTTTTGCCCTTTTATTTGACTTTCAACCTTAATGCAAGGCTAACCCATAGATGGTATGTTATTGTGCAGGCAGAGTATACTGAAGCTTCTGTGCTCTTACTAGTGACTGCCCCTAGCTCCCTTTATCGATGGCATACATTGCTAAAGAGTAGCTTAATTTGTATCCTGTTGGTTAAAAACTTTTAGATGCAGATCTTGCAAAATGCAAGACTGTGAAGACACTTTTCCATGGTTTAAAATTGCCCACAGTTCCACAGCCTTGGTGCAGCAGCTGCAGTGACCAGAAAGTGAAGTGCATGAGAAACTGCCACAGTGCAAGCCAGGGTGATTGTTGGGCACTGGAAGAGGCTCCCCAGGGTCACAGCACCAAACCTGCCAGAGTTCAAGGAGCATTTGGACAAGGCTGTCAGGGACACGGTGGGATTGCTGGGGTGCCCTGTACAAGACCAGGAGTTGGACTCGATGGTCCTGCTGGATCCCTTCAAGCTCTGGATAGTCTGTGATTCTATGTTTGCTCCATTGCTCCTGTTCCCGCTGAGCCAGAAGGCGAGTGGCTGACAGAGTCCTGCAGCCAGCGCTTGTTACCCAAGCGACATTCCTCTGCTTACGTCAACCTACTTAATTACTTGAGCCATTAATTAGTGTCAAGAGCACCACCCATTTACATGTGGTGTTTTAGAAGATAACGTGAGATCCGCACGCCGCGAGGGATTCTGCTCCTTCACAGGCGGCCGTTTGCGCTTTGCAGGAGGGGTCACGCAGGGACTCCTCAGCGCCCGCCTCCACGGTACCGGGAACAGGATCGGGAACAGGATCGGGAACAGGATCGGGAACAGGGCCGTGCGAGGATCGGGCCCGGCGGGGGCGACACGTGGCACCGCGCCCCGTGCGCGGCCCCGCCCCCCGCACGCAGCTGGCCGCCCGGGATTGGCCGCCGGCAGCCAACTACAACCCCCGGCAGCCCCCGCGGCGCGGGGGGCGGGCCCAGGCGGGCTCCGCGCGCCACATGACCGGCGGCGGCGCGGCCCCTCCTTCCTCCCTCCCAGGACCGGTGGCGGTCACGGGGCGCTGTCGGTGGCGCGACGTCACCGCGGGCGGGGCGGGCAGAGGGAGGGAGGGCCGGCTCGGGGGGCGCTGCCCGGGGCGAGGCGCGGGGGCGGGACCAGCCGCGGCCCGGAGTAACGCGCCCGCCCCCCCCGAGTGACAGAAGCGCCCGGGCACCGGAGCCGGAGCCGCCGCTCGCGCCGCCGCCCCTCACCCCCGCTCCGGCCCCTCCGGTGTTATGCGGCGGCCCTGAGGGGCGAGCGCAGCCCGGCAGGACCCGGCGCGGCCCTGAGGGGCGACGGGGTCTCGCCGCGCCTCGCCGGCCAAACCCATGACTACGGCAAACTGCGGCGCCACCGACGAGTTCGACTTCAGGCTGATCTTCGGCGAGGACGGGCAGCCCGGCCCCGGGCCGCCGCTAGGGCCCGCAGGTGCGCCCCGGGGCCGGGGTGCGGGTCGGGCGGGTTCCTGTTTTGCTCCGAGCGAGGCGGGGAGGGGAGCGGGGGCCGCGGGAGGCGGGAGCCCGGGGGCAGTGGCGCTGGCCGTGCCTCCCTCCCTCAGGCCGCGGCCGCTGTCCGGCGCCGCTCCCGGCCCTCCCTCGGCCCGCGGGGGCTCGGGGGGCGGCGGGCCGAGCCGACCGGGCCTCTCCCCGCCGTCTAAGTTTCTTTGGGAAAAGAAACCCAAGAGCTCGCGTCGTGCGGGAGGAGCCGCCCGGGAGATAAAGGGAAAAGGCCCTGGATTGGATGCGGTGGCCCCGCACCCACTGAGCCCGGGGAGCGCGGGGGGGTCCCGGGAGCGGCGAAGTGTTAACGGGGCTGGACCGGAGACATGTTCAGGCGCATGCGACGAAAAGTTTCCACCGAAGTGTTTCCCGTCTATAGGACATCACAGTTACTCCAGTGTGTTCCTACAGACTTTGTATACGTGTGGATGGGCAAAACACGGCGTGTCGGGATGCTTGGGGTGCTTCCATTTTAGTCTGTTTTGTAGTATTGCAGCCTGAAAATCCTGTTTAAAAAACCCTCGTATTTCTTTAAACTGCAAAAAGTAAAGTATTCCCTGTGAATTACGGTGTGAAGAATCAATAAGGGCCAGCTGTGCAGTGCGTGGCTGTACCAGAGTTTGATGGCTGCATGCTTTACTTTCTAACCCACTTGAAATAAGTATTAATTGCTAAAGGGCTGTTTTATGTGTAAGTGTGAGATGATGAGATAGTTCTGAAACACGACTGTATCCAGGCTAAATGATGCAGCCATGTTGCTTAGTTCTCTGACTCGGTTGTCTAAGTTGATTAGAAGAAAATTTGTTTGATACAGTCTGTGTGTGAACACTTGAGATTAACTTCTTATAAAATCCCTGACTTTCTTGATGCTCAGATTTAGTTTACAGATTCGTTCAGATAAGGGAAGATTTTCTTTGCATATTTTCCGTCTTAGTGGAGTAGCAGATGGTGCTCTTTGGGAAGGGGGCCTGCATTCTGCTAGCCTGATAAATGCATTACAGTATTATATGAAAACAATGGAAAACATGTAAACAAATTACAACAAAAATAATTATGACATCCCCGTTTCTATTATTTTGACATAAAACTGGTAGACTAACTATGTTCCTTTGTTAGTGGTAGGTGAGAATGAGCGAACAAGTTGCTCAGAAAACTGGAAATACTAGTGTGGTATCAATTGACTCTTATGATATTTGTAGTTTGGTAGCATTCCTTAACAAGCAATTCAGTTGTTACACTGAATATAGAGAATTTTGCATGCTTAATAAGTTACAGCTGTTCTTACATTAATTTTGAAAATACAGTATTTGGACCATGAATTAGTTTGTTTGCTGTAGCTTTCAGTAAGAAATCCTGCATCTGCATCTGACACTCAAACAATTTTACTGTTTTGTTTAATACTGGAGATGATCTCGCCTGCTGTGCAGAGATGTGGCCTTTGGGGGAAAGGGTTAGAGTAAGTGTCTGCCTTCATGTATTCTATTAAAATTATTGCCAGAGCTCATCTCTTAATTCTGCACAGGTATTCTACATATGATGAACTAGAATTCATTTGAGAGGGCCCATATTGGAAACCTTATTTTTTCCCTTACCACTTTTCCAAATATATTAGTTGGAGGAACAAAAAAAAAGTTCCTAGAGCTCCCTAAAGCATGTATTTCACAATCTCTTATCACTTGCTTCAGTGGTGGTGTCTGTTGTGTTGCAAAGTGAGCAGAAGGGTAATTTTTTTCAAATGTATGCTAATAATAAAACATATACATCATAGGGAAAGTTGCTTAAATTTGAAATAAATAATACTAAAATTACTAAGTCTTCCATGATCGTGGAGAACACCTGAAAACACTTTCTGATGCTTCATGCTATATCTCTAGAAGTTTGAGACTGGCATTTCGGATGAAAGAAGTGTCTGGTACTGAGTTCTTGCATAAATAACATGGAAATCTCTGTTAATGCTCTCTTTTATACTGGGACTACTGTAGTGTTGTGAGGATTTTATTCTTTTATATATGTACACGTATAAATATTTATGTATACATGTTTTATATTTAACTGTATCTTTAATCAAAAGAAGAAAAGGTGAACTCTTCTTTCATTTGCTTTAAATACTTTTGATTCCTGAACTACTAAGAAAACACTACTCCCAGGTACTAGATTACCCTTTTCATGACACTAAAAGAACAGTAAGAGAAATTAAATCAACTGGGATTGTGAGTTATTACACAAAACAATTTCAGTGGGTTGCAGGATAGTACGACTAACATACGTAGTTTTGTGCTAAGTGGCACGAATCGATCCTTCCGTTCTGCAGTAGTGCTTGTTTGCTTGCTCTGAAAGCTGTGGTTCCTGCTGCAGAGGAGAATGCATGAAAGATGGCTTGACGATGCTTGAAGTCACTAGTCTAATACTGCAATTTTCGCAGCATACTGGGCTTGAAAGTGGCAGCCCATTTCAGATAGCTTGTGAGCAGATGTAAAAATTTGCTCAGGTGGTTGCTAAATAAGAGATTCTCAAAAGCTCTTCAGCTACTTTTAAGTGGATGTTAGGTACTGAGCACCTTCTGCAAAATCTTGCTCTGTTTCTCTGATAGTTTAGTGTCCTTGTCCTAAAGAATAAAGACATTGTCATTTCAGTTTTGTAGTGTTTGGCACTCAAAAGAGGTTGTACAGTTCTAGGTACTAATGAGCTTCATCTTTTTCTGACCAAAATATTCAAGCCTCCAGTGCCCAAAGGTAATGCTGTAGAACACTCTGAAGTGAATCAAATCTCTGTTGCAAAACTGTTTGGGTCACTGCAGTAGCATCTGATTGCCTCGTGCCACCTTATATCAGTTGCATTTGAAATGTCCCTGTCAGCATGTGAGTTACAGTATCATTCAGGTCCTGTACAGGCTGCTACAAGAGATTGTCCTAAAACTCAGTCAGTTGTGATATTTGAGGTGCCACCTTGTTTGGTCTTTCTGATGAAGAGATTTTTGAGATGTAATCTGTGACACTTGAATAGTTGAATTTAGCTTTAATGCTTTTCTAATGATGCCGCCATTCCCTTCACCACCACCACCACCCACACATAGTTTTCCAATACTATTCAGGATAATTTTGGGAAGTCTGCCTCAAATTTATTAAGCAACGAAGCTACATTAAGATTTTCACACTACTGGGGATGTGTTATACTGTTTAAATGCCAACTGTGCAAAAGGGAAGCAACTACGAGTTGCTATGATAGCTTCTTTATGTGAAGTTTTATTTTAAGGGTTCATCTTCTCTTTTAAAGAATGAGTTTTTACAAGGTAAGAGCCACACTTGGAGTATGTAGTGCTAAGCTGGGAACTCTGGATCTTGTAAGGTTCTGTATAATGCAAAATCATTTCTTGTTGGTATGTGAAATCAGGACTAACTAAAAATGAGGCTGCAAACTGTTCAATATCCAGAAAATCAGTTATTTAATTACGTAGGAAATTCTGACAGATGAGTTATTGGTACTGCTGTTTAGAATCCTGTCTCAAATGTTCCTGTTATTTCTGACGAAGAATTTTAGGAGCAAAAGAGGGGCTAATGTTTTGTTACCCAGTGAAACATAGTAATATGTGAATTTCACCGCAATTTCCACCTTTTGTTCTTGGGTTATGAAGTAGAAGAGGAGAAATTAATATTTCAATATAAGTAATCATCTTTGGTTAATTTTGTTTATTTGCTTTCCCACAATATAAGTGTTTTAAAAGAACTAATAAGAGTACCCTCCTTGGACTTCAGGTTCACAGTATTTGTTTTATTTTCTTGGAAGCCTTGAAACGAGCTGAAAAGAGATTCTCTGTATTTCCTGTGACAACATTTGGTTAAGTAATACTGTTTAGTAATCTTGCTGCAAATGAATCTCACAATCTATCTTACTTTTCTTCTGAAAAGTATGAAAAATATCCCACTTGCGTGGTGAATTTAGTGACATTTCCAAAACATCTTTGGAACTGAAACCTCACTCTGGCTATGGACAATATATCTGGATTTTTATCTTCTGTTAATTTGAAAACTTCTGCTTGTTCTCCTTTGAGATTTTTTTCCTCTAGCTTAGAGATATTAGGTTATTGGTTTGACAATACACATTTTGCTACAGTGACTGTCAGAGTAATACCTGATCTTTTCTTCTGAAGGTTTTTGTGTCAAACCTTTCTCTGTGAGCATCTGTGAGCTGCTTAGGCTGCTCAGCAATTGCCTTCTGCCTGTGTTTAAGTGCTCTGAAGCAATGATGGGCACTGAATTTTGCCTCAGCTAGGCAGAGTTCTCTGTAGCAAAAACTGGCACTATGTATGTCATTTAATTTAGATATATAGGAGAAGTCTTAAAACCACTGATTTGTAATGAAACACCACCACAATACTAGTCTTTATAGCTTTGCCTTGATCATTAATATGTAAAGTATTCTTCTTCCCTTAAATGTGTATTCATGACTAGTGTTGCTGTCAGAGATTGTTGGTAGATAGTAAAAAACAGCTGAAGCTGTTTACAGAAGTTTGTTTGCAGCATACTTGAACTTTTTGTTCTTTTCCTCAAGATGGTGATTAAGGTAAACAATACTAAGAAAGTCAAGTTGTGGTAGAAAAGAGAGTAATCTTATAATTAGACTGAGTGGAAAATTAACAGCTGGATGCTGGCAATAGCTGTGAACTTGAGGTGTGAGTTGACTGAGGATTGCTCTTGGTGAAGTTAATTTTTGTGTTCACATACTTCTGCTGCAAAGTTTGCTTTCCTTAGCTGAGTGGGAGGAACTTGTGAGACATCTTTTGAAGTCTTTTTAACAGCCTGTTTTGCACACCTGTATGGTTCACTTCAAGTGAACTTTTTAAAAAAATATTTTGATTCTGCTTAGATTTGATTGCCTATACCAATGGGTAGGAGAGAAAGTCTTTGCACAAATTGGTAACTGTCATTAATATGTATAACTTGATCCCTCCATATAAATTACAGCTGTCTGTGCTGGTCCATTAACATTTGCTATACAAAAGAGTGCTCATATGGGTTAAGAGTAGGATCAGCTGGTGCACCTTTAAGAAAGGAATGAATGGATAAATTGCTTGAATCTGTTTCTTTTTTTGTCCCTTAAGCATGTGACACTTTTTAACAGAAATATTTGTTTATTAGATACTGAGTATTAAATGTATTGTGATAGAAACCACCACTTGTGGGAAATTTAGTTAGTATCATTTTATTTTACAAGCTAGTGGATGCTGGTATCTGCATGTGAAAGATTGACACGCAGGGACACAATGCAAATCAGTTGTAGGCTGTGGTTATATAATCTGCTGATAGGGGGGAGGAGGGAAAACCAAACAGCTGCAGCTGACCAAAAACAGAGGGTCTGTGACAGGAACCCTTTTGACTTCAAGATAACTTAGAGAAACACTGAGGAAGAACCAAAGGAAAATATGTATTAAAGTGGGATCAAGGAATTCAAGAATTGCCTGGCAATTAAGAGGAAGAGATTAAGATGGTAATCCTCGGAAGTTGCCATGTTTCAGTATGTTGTGGTTTCTCACAGTATTCTGGCTGAGTGAAGTCTTGTCTATTTGGATGAAGCTTGACCAGGGTGAGACCATTCAGGGAAAATGTCAAACTCTTTTGAGTGGTGTTGCAAAGCAGTTGTAGTTGCAGCTAATCTGATTTCATAACTTTTCTGTTTCGGCAATATCATTCTTTGATCACTACATAGTGCATCAAGAATCACTTTGTAGTGAGTCACTGTGTAGTGCAGGGATTTGACAAAGATCCCCAGTTTGACAAAATGTCACTTACTTTATATGTGAATTCGTAGTCACACCTTACTCTGTCCCCTTCCCTCCCATCTGAATTGTGGGCACAGTGCAAATGAAAACAAATCCTGAGAGTTGGGATGTGGGAGATGGGCAGGGTACAAAAGCATTTGGGCTAGTGCTTTTGTCTTACATATTTCTGAAACTTAGAAATAAGCTTCTTCTTTCTTCAAAGTCAAAAGTAGCCCTCTGCTTAAAACATGATGGTCCCTTTCCTTTGGTTTGTGTTGTACAACTGCAAGTAGTTTGTCATATCCCACCTGAAGTACAGCCAAATCAGTAATGTTGCTGTGAATGAGTGAGGATAAATTAGAGTACATGGGGCCTGGGTCAATAGTAAGCAGCGGTTTGGCTGTTCACAGTAATAACGTAAATACGGGAGTTGTTGCCTCAAGCTGCCCTAGTGGGCCAGGGAAGTACGTGGAGCAGGCTTGGCAGTAAGCCTAGCCAGTAAAACAACATCCAAGTCCTTGCATTTGTCCAGGCATGCCGTGTGGGGTTCGAATGACACTGGAATTCAAGATGAGTGAAATGATCAGGAAGGCTAACTAAAACTGCAAGGCAGGAGCAAGCTTATTAAAAATCCAGCATTCTCTTCTACCCTTAATACACCCAGCTGTGAGTGTTCTTGTGAAATACTGGTGAAATAGAACGGTAAATAATTGTATAACTGTTCAAAGTCATTCAGGGAAGAGGAGTTAAAATCTGAAGCACTGCAGGTCTGGTCGAGGAGCAGTTTTTGGGCTGTGGTGCGGCCTACACAGCTTGTGAGGGGCTAACAAAACAGCTGAACTTCACCTCTGTGGCTCTTCTGATGGAATGTGAGTGGCACTGAATGCTTATGGTCACTTCTCAATCAAAGGCCTATAGGTGTGATGGAAGAGAAGATACTTCTGTCAGTTTTCTCTGGGAGACCCAGTTCTCATTTTTATGTTCCTGGTGGAAGGAGAGAAGAATGAACTTTTTGGGGATTTGACTACAAACCTGTGATATTCCCATAGTAAATTCATGAACATAGAACTCTGCATGTGGTTTGAGTTAGTGTTGTGTGGTGATTTTGGTGGGTTTTACAAAGCAGAACCAAAAACTTCAATTGAGGCTACATGAAAGATGTTCGTAGGTAAAACATGAGCAGGTGCTTACAGCTAATTTGTTAATATCAGAAATGTAGAATCATATTATTTGTATTAATATTTAAAATAATAGGAATTGCTTGCTTAAAAAATAGCTTCTCAGTCTGCACTTTGAATTTAGTCATCACTTCTAAAAATGAAATATTTTTAATATAGCAAAAATTCCTTTATGGAATTGAATATTTTGGGGGGGGAGGGGTTGTTTGGTTGGTTGGATTTTTTTCAGCAGGTTGGTGGAGAGGGTTAATGAGAGACTTCGTGTTTTTGGGAACAAGTGCTGCAAGAAATGTTTTTTTAATCCTAGATTTTATTTTTTTTAATGGTTTTGGAAAAAAATGGGAAGACCACTTAAAACATAATTTCAGTGATAAGCAGCATTTTTACTATGCTGGAGAGAGAATGGAATCATGACTGATTGTAGTTGGGCCAGGGCACAAACTGTTACCTTCTAACCGAAGTTGTTTTACAGTGTAACCCATTGTATCTTCTTACCCAAAATGAAAGCACGGCAGAATGACGAACTGCTCATACAGTCATGTTGCGTTTGTGAACCGTTAGTGACAATGATTCACTGGGTTTGATGGCTGCATAATGGGCTGTAATAGTATCTACAGTGATTTATAGCTACTTGTGTATCTTTAGATGGTTTCTAGAAGTTGTTCCCTAAGTCAGGGACACAAAGGAAATGAGGAGATGGAATAACTGTATAATTACAAAAGGCTTTAACGGCGTCATTTGGGATGAATGTACTCAAATTACAAGACCACGAGGGAATATGTGGTTTAATCCAAAGAATCACTAAGAAAGTCTGTTAAAATTTTGTATTTTGCATAGCTTCTTTAAATTACGTCAGAGTCTCTGTATTTCATCAGTGTAGATTGTCAGTTTTAGTCTTTTGAGAGCAAATGCTGCTGTCTTCCAAATTGCCGAGCTTTTTGGGGTGGGGGCAAGAGGTTAGGCTGGTGAGGTACAGTATGTGATAAAACTTCCACTCCTACTGGAATAAACACAAGCTATTTAGGGCTTTCAAAGACATGCAAAGTTTCAGGGCAAAGTTACATGTGACACTGTCACGAGACGTGCTAATGCAATCTTCCATGTATTTGAGGGGATCATTCTGAAACTTGATGAAAAAAAATTGTATTCATGCTTAGCTTCAGCCTCTGCATTCTCGTTTGACTGTTTGATTCCTGATTTTCCCTGTTACTGTATCAATCCAGCACAGTGAAATCAAGGTATTTCTGATTCTGCATTCCTGGGAACAGTTGGGAAAACAAGACAGTTTCAGACTATCATCCTGGCTCATTACAGTCCTTTGATGTACAGAGTTTCTGAGCTTCATGCACCTGAAGTCTACCTTTAAGATGTATTATAAAATATTGGTGAAAAGCTGTAATAATTAATAATCCCAAATACCAAGTTAACAATATGATAGGATTACCTGCTGTGGAATGGTTTGCCCTCTATCACGTAGGACAGCTGCAGAAGTGCAGTGTAATTTGGCTGAGATGTGAAAAGTTCCTAAACTAGTTTGTTCAGATACTGTCAATACCAGTTCTCTGTCTCTGTGTCATGCTCTGTTTGATAATCAGAAAGGGACATGCCCCCATTTCAGTCTCCCCTCCTCTTACTGTGTAATTGCTCCCCACTCGAACATCTTGCCCTGGCTTATTGCTTTCCTTTTCTACCAGTTTTCACAAAGATCCTGGTCTACGTCACTATACTCTCCTGTAAAAATAAAATCTACATTTTCTTGCACACTCCTGTCTGTTTTGTTTGATGTGGCCTGACTTACACATTCTGATCTTGGAATCTTGGGTTCTACCCAGTGCTTGGTTCAGGACTGGAGCAGACTGTAAACGGGCAGTGTCTGTACAGAGCAGTAGGTTGTTGTCAGCAGCTCCTTGGTGTTAGAAGTTGGTCGGTGTAAAGGCATCCATGTAGGTAATTAGGTGGGGATTTCAGTTCACCCCGTTTGAATAACTGAAGAGCCTTTTTATGGAGTCTGTTAGTTTTGCCCCCACAAAGGAGGAGTTCTGCACAATAGATTGGCCTGCAATACCAGGAATCTAGGCAACTCTTCGGCTGGCAGCTACAGCATATAATTCCCTTATTGCTTTCAATCAGTATTTGCCTAATCTTCTCACCTTTATGTTAAGTCTTCTTCCAGTGGGTCAGGCACAATACACTGGTTTCAAAGTGATCAGTCTTCCTTTGGTTCCCATGTTTAAGCACATGGGATGCTCTGGGCTTGCAGGGCTGCAGTCCTTTCGCAGACTCTGACTGATCAGATAGAACAACGTACTTCATCTCCAGAACAGCAGTGTCAAAAAGGCTGCTAATGCTGTGTGTTAGTAACTGCTGTGCTGATGTATTGTGTTAAGAATCTTCCAAAAGGCCACAGTGTATTTCTTGATAGCTCTGAATTACTAGGTCGAGTTAAGCTGACTTTAGATCTGACACTGAATGATAAATGAGACTTCATCAAACTGGAGGGCAACAGCTTCTGTTTTGTGTACAGGGGTATTCTGCAGTGAAATAGTGTGTCTTCTTAAATGACAGCCACAGAGAAAAAAAGGAAGCA
This sequence comes from Manacus candei, assembly GCF_025592945.1. Lineage (NCBI taxonomy): Eukaryota > Metazoa > Chordata > Aves > Passeriformes > Pipridae > Manacus > Manacus candei. Next base: position 1,513,859 of record NW_026138179.1, on the reverse strand, counting down.
AAGGGGAGCCCAGAGAACTTGGAGACTTTTAAAGCAAAAAGTAGATTTTTTTTTTTAACTTGTTATGAGTATTAATGAATAATCTGTAAATACTGAACCACAAGCTTTATAAAGTTATAATATAAAGACATGCTTTGTAATCAACCAGAAATAGTAGGAGAGCTGGAGAAGGCACAGGTATAAACATTACCCAGCACTTCCAGGGGTTCTTTCCTGTTTGTAACTGAAGTTAGAATGGCTAATTCTTGTTGAACCTTACAGTTACAAGTTGAATTCTTCACCTGCTTTGTACATCACTTTTTATCAATGTATCCCAAAGCTATTCTTTCCCTATTTGAAACTTAGTTCCATTACTTCAGGGTGAAGCTGGATGTACACTAAGACAGTCATTCGAGTTTAAATGCATACCAGGCTGTGGCCTAAGGGTTTAGTTGCATGTTATGTTTTTATTTGATGGTGAACACCTGCGGTTCCTGCCCTGGTTGCTCGGTTCTCCCCATGTCCTAAAGCCATTCTGTCAGTTGTGTATATACAGGTGTTTATGTTAGTGCACTGTAAATCTGATTGCCGAACTCATATGTGTTAAAAGTACCTCACTGCTCATTTCCCCTCCCCCTTTGTGTGGGAGGATAGTTGCTGCTGAAGAAAATTTACCATGTAGTTACACTCTGAGAGCCAGTATGCTCTTATTTTAATCAGTGTCAGTTGTAAACATTCGATATGCTGTGTTAAGCTCCTTAAGCTAGTGCAGCTTCTTTATTCTTCTGCGTTTCTACCAAGGATAATGAGTTCTTATCCAGAGTGGAATTTGGAGAAAACTCATTGATTCTACTTTTCTAGTATTCTTGCTTAACACAGTAAAATGAGTGCAATTGTGACTGGCATGACAGAGCTGCCTCTAGCATACATGATTGAGAGAAGTGACATTTATTTTTGTCCTTTTTCGAGTAATCTGATATGACCATGAAACAGAGCACAAAATCATTGAAGAGGAAGAACTGCTTCATAAAATGACAGTTGTTGTAAATCATCCCTTTCTGAAAGCTTTAACTTGCACTACTGTTTCGTATGTTACCAAATTTGGTCTAGAAGGATGTGTTTCCCCCGTTCCACCTTGCTCCCTTAATTGTTTTCACAATTTGTTCTTTTTCAGTACCATGTTTGGCTTACTAATCAGCTATACTTCTTATAAACTAATACATTGCTGTGTTTTTTAGTGGATTTTTTGGGTTGTGTTCTTTTTAAATTGGTGTTTAAGCCTGTAGGAAGTGTCTGGAGAACTTAAGCTTGTAATGGAAAACTGGAGTTAAATATCCAATTATAGAGCTTCAGTGTGGTGTACCAACAAGAACTCTGATCAATTGTCTTTTTAAATGCACAAAAGGAAAACTATGATTATTGGGTATTTTTGGTTCTTTGTGAAGATTAACTCTTCTTTCATCCCAAGAAATATATAAACTGCTGCAAATCTGCAGAATAATGCAATAAAAAATGGAGCTGCATATCCTTTTTGTGCCTACTTAGAGATATGTTTTATAATACCATTGTGTTCAGAAAGAGATAGTGGTTACTGTCATGACAGAACTGGAAAACAGAATAGATGGTTATCCTTTCTGAAGTTTGGAAGGGAGACACTCATGATGTCTGTGGCAATGCCCAGGTCTTTCCTCATTCTATTTAAAGGATATGATTACTGATCCTATTTTCACAGTAGTATTTTTATAAGACCTAGGTCAAGTTGCACTTTCTTAATACCTTATTGCAACTCCTGTAGTCTGAACCTGTTTGTTTATGGGCTTACAAACTTAGAATAATAAAGCAGTTTGGATAATTTTGGCACAAGGCTTGTGTTCAGACATTTGATTGTAGTTGACCTTCCTTCTCTAGAGAAATCTGGTGACTGCACAGCTGCACATGTGCATGTGCCAGTACATCCTTGAGGAGTGAACAACTGGTGGGCAGGCATTACCAGTCCTGAATGTGCACTCTGATACAGCAAATAGCGAGCAAAATGTGCTTTAGAAGCAGTTGTTCTGGATATTATTGAAGTACATTCCCCAGTTAGACGGCTTATGTTGAAGTGTAGTTAGCAGCTTAGTAAGGGATGAGCCAGCGCTGCTTTAATACTGAAGAGGAGCTCCTGGAAACGGATCTGTTTCCAGACAGGAGCAAATGTACGTTCAAAAGGAGAGACCTTCTGGTTCTCATTGACGTTGGATGGCACTGACACCTGATGTGAGATTGCAATGAAAGTCTGCAGCTTTATATAGCTTATACTCTGTGTGAATATAAAGCATCTGCTGCTTTTTGTGATCCCTCAGTAGTGAACCTGATCTCAGCAGGGTGGGGAAGAAGGCTTCCCTAAACTTCTAAAGACTCCTTGGCTTCTCTGTGCATGGTAGTATTAGAAGTCTTAGTAAGTAAAAACCAAGTTGAGTTTCTTTCTGTGCCATTGATCCAGGAGATCTCATTTGATCATAAAACATAATTTGTTTGACGTGGTTTGTTCTTAGCAAACAGTGACTCGTTTAGTTTCTCTGTCTCCTTTCAAATGCTTACTGGAACAAATAAACTATTAATACTACTTCTAAAACTGAAGTTGAACTTATTGGACCATAATTCTTCAGTATTTTTTAACCTTTTAGTCCAGTTTTCTTTACTCTGTATTGCTGTTACCTTTGTTAGCAATTTACTCAGTTGACTTTACCAAAGGAAAAGCTTTTAACACACCTGCCTTTTTAGGGTTGTGGGCTTTTGATGTGAATGGCACTGCTGCTCTTGGTCTTTTGTATTTTGCCAGGTCTGCCGTGTCTAGCATCTTGCCCCCATGTGCTTGTTGTAGTTTTACACTCTACCTTAGTAATTTGACCTACTTTCTGTGTCTTGAGTACTTTCTTACATTTTATGCACAGTGAAGGCCTCACTACTTGACCAACTTCTTTACTGTCTTTCCTTCCCCAGTAGGATTGTTTGGATGTAATAGCTCTCCTATTAGGTAACCAGTTTTCCATAATTCCGTTTTTCCCCTTGGGCTTTACCATAACTCATTTTTGCCTTGCACTTGCCTACTGTGAGACTTCCCTTTGTTTGTTTACCTTCTGCTTCTTGAAACCCTGTGTTGGATTTGTTTTGAGCTATTCTTGCTCCTTTCCCTCTTAAGGGTTATTACCTGAGTTTTTTCATTCTTTTTCCTCTCATTTCTTTCACCCGAGTTGTATTTGTGTTTGTATGTTTACTAGTCCCTTAAGATAGGTTAGAGGGATCTTCGAGATTGGATTCTCTCTACAGTCTTTAATAGGACAAAAATAATTATTGGTAAATAATCTAGTAGAACTATTGACATGATTTGTAAAGGTCTTAGTGTTGTCCTTTTGTGTGAGCAGCTAACAGGTTATTTTAACACATGAACTGTAAGGGGGAGTATTTGTGTGTACAGGCTGAAATAAATCTACCTGTTTATCCATTGTGTCCGAAAATGATTTGGGTGATTTAGACTTCCAACTATCTTGTGTCCACAGTCTTAAGCATGCTTTGGTGTTCATTAGATTTCTGGCTTTGGTGTTCATTAGATTTCTGGCTTCCTGTTTTTTTGAGTGTGTTGGGGAGGGGTAATGAGAGAGCACAGTGCCAAACTGCTTAGAAGTTGTTTGTCAGGAAAGGGACTGAAGAAGCCTGAGTCAGAAGTACTCTCCTGCCTGCTCCATCTCTTCCCCAGTTCTTCCCAGCTGGTGTTGATAGTTCTGTGCTGGTCAGATCTCTTCACCTCAGCTCCATGAAACTTAAATTTTGAATGTACATCTGCTTTTTGTAAATCCCAGTGACACTGAAAGTGGAGGAAATGTCTTAAATATTTTAAGATTTCTGGATTATTGGTGCAAGAGAAATATGGCTCTTTGCACTGGTGAGAGTTTTAGTGCAAACCCATGTGCTGCTAGTGTTCATAAAACTTAATGACAGTATATGCTTACACACAGGGCTTGAAGACTACCAACTGCTTTCCTTAAACATTTTTATTATTATTTCAAAAATTCTGTACCTGTAACTATTTTATTTTAAGTTTTGAGAAGCTGGATAATAGCTTTTATTAGGATTGCCTTTTTCTTCCCTTGATCTATGCTTTTAATGTTAATACTGAGTTAGGAACAATGACATCTATGATCTTGCACACTAATATACCAATAGATGTGGAAAACCCATAACCGACTACTGTCTGCATTTCATGTTTTGTGATAGGAAACAGCAAGAAAAAAAAAAAGACACACCAATTAAAGTTTTAAAAAATGTTTGTTACCCTAGTGAAAGGATAGGGAAATGCAGTTTTGTTAGTGCTCAGTGTAGCGAGCTTGTGTTAATTGTGTGATACATAAAATAGACCTTTGAGAATCCTGATCCTTTTAGTGCGTGCATATTTAGAAATTAATCTATACTGATTTTTTGTGCTCTTAACACATAATAGTAGTTAATTATATAATTATATAATATGGATAATTGTCATACATTACTGTAATATATATAAAATCACACAGTGCTTATGAAATTACTCTGTGCTCCTCTTAAATGCACTTTGTGCCTCCTATAATACATTTCTTGCGGAGTTGCTCCCTGCCCATGAACATTCTGAGGAAGGTGGTCTGTTCCTTGGTAACAATCTGCTTTGTCTCCATTTGAAAATGCTACCTTGTCTCTGAGGAGCTGTAGTTTTGTTTTGGTTTTAGTTAATTTTAAGCTGATTCTTATTAGTAAAACTGATAATAGAATTACTTCATTAACAAACTAATTTTTTCATAATGGAAAGGCCTAAAATGTATAACTTCCTGTCTGGACATTTTATCTGACAGTGAGAGAGACTAGATTTTTTTTTTTTTAACAAGTATTAATATTTTGCTGATACTCAGGATAAAAATAATTTTAAAAAGAGCTGATACCTAGAAATGCAATTAATGTCATCCAGCCTGGATTTATGGAAAATTATAGTGAAGGCTCTGTTTTAGAAGTGAAAAGAAACAAGAGTGGAATCATAAAGGTTAGAAAATAAGAAAAAGAGCTGTGTTTTTTCTACTTCTGTTTCAGACAAATGTCTCATATTGACAATGCAATGTTGAGAAGTGGGGCAAGAAAATCTGCTTCAGCTCTGTGAGACAAAGCTTCTGATTTTGTTCTCAATTTCTTGTTTTTCTTTGTAATATTTCCTATGTTTTGGATAAGTTAGTGAGATCTGAGAATATTTTGTTTTGTCTTATTTTGCTGAACAACTTGTGCTCAAACTTCATGAGACTGCAATTGAAAAATGTCATTTTGTGGGATGAGCACTTAAGAGTTTTCTAAGCAACAAAAAAAGATCTTTGGAATATGATTCTTTATAATACCTTTAATAATATTCTTTGTTGAGCCTCTTGTGATTGAATGTTTTTAGTGGTTCATAATCTTCATTTGAGTTTGAGTCACTGTAAGATGCTTTCTATTGTTAAAGTAGATAAATATTATGTATGTGATATTACAGTGCTTGTAAGTATTAACTAGACTTGCAGAAAGTACCATAGTCCTGTTTGTGATAAAAATATGATTTTTTGAAATTATTTATGATGAAAAATGTTACATTATAAGTGGAATACAGTTGTGAAAGACAAAGTTTGAATTGAATGTTTAAGTTTAGATCCTTTCAAGATTTAAACCCATTTTTCTGTTTGTATTATAATTTCAACCACTAAAGATGTGTATAAGCTGTGGAATCTTGTTGAAAACAGGATTTATGATAGAAAACCATGCTGTAAATATGACTGGGGAAAATGTAAAATTAAGAGTTAGCTTTATTTTTTGTAGCTAGTATAATGGGAAATGTCCATGATGTTGATAACAGTCCATATCTGGGAAACAAAGGATTTTGTTTATGGCATTTTTCCAAGTATTGCATTCTGACTCTGTTCCTTTTTTTCTTTATGTTTTAATTTTGTTTTCAGATCTTGAGTCAGATGACTGTGCGTCCATATACATCTTTAATGTAGACCAACCATCGTCCTCTGTGAATCAGCCCATTTGTATTCCTCGCCACGGACTGCAATCTCACTCCTCTCCCCTGACACCTCCTACAAGACTTCAGAGCCATAAGAACTATGAAGGCACGTGTGAGGTACCAGAGTCCAAATACAGTCCACTAGGTGGACCCAAACCCTTCGAGTGCCCCAGTATTCAAATTACATCGATCTCACCCAACTGTCATCAGGGGATCGAAGCCAGTGAAGATGAACTACACACAAATGGCACAGAAAATGACTATATGGAAAGGCCTTCACGGGACCATCTCTATCTTCCTCTTGAGCCATCATATAGAGAATCATCCCTTAGTCCAAGCCCTGCCAGCAGCATTTCATCCAGAAGTTGGTTTTCAGACGCTTCCTCTTGTGAATCCATTTCCCATGTTTATGATGATGTAGACTCAGAGCTAAATGAAGCAGCTGCTCGATTTACCCTTGGCTCTCCTTTGGCATCACCTGGTGGTTCTCCGAGAGGTCCCAGTGATGAATCATGGCAGCAGCCTTATGGATTTGGGCACTCCTTGTCACCTAGACAGTCTCCCTGTCATTCTCCTAGAACTAGTATTACAGATGAAAATTGGTTAAGCCCTAGACCAACATCAAGGCCCTCATCAAGACCTACATCCCCTTGTGGGAAACGACGACACTCCAGTGCTGAGATTTGCTATGCTGGTTCTCTCTCTCCTCACCATTCTCCAACTCCATCACCTGGCCATTCTCCCAGAGGAAGCATAACAGAAGACACGTGGCTAAACACTTCCATCCATAATGTACAAGGCCTTAATTCTGGCCTTTCACCATTTCAGTGTTGTACAGAGACTGATATTCCTCTAAAAACAAGAAAGACCTCAGAGGATCAGACCGCCACTTTATCTGGAAAGGTCGATATCTGTCCTGAAGAGCAGGGTAACTTGTCATCATCCCTCGAAACTGCAGTAGATGATTGCTCTGGATCTCAGCACACCTTGAAAAAAGACTTGCCCGGAGACCAATTTCTTTCTGTTCCTTCACACTTTACTTGGAACAAACCGAAGCCTGGTCATACTCCTATATTTCGGTAAGTGATTACAAAGTCTTTCCCTCCTGTTTTTTCCCCTCCAATGCATCTTAAGTAGACATTGTCCTTATATTTCAGTGATGCATTAAGACTTTACTTAAAGAAAACTTGTAGGCAGGTAGATGTTATAATTAGGAAAAAATAAGTTGAGATACCAAATGCCCATCTTTTTCTTCTTTTAAAAGTACAGTAGATGTGTTGTAACATAGGATTAGTTTGTTTGTGTACTTGCACAGAGCCCAGCTGAATTAAATGTCTGCAGATTTTGTGCACACTTTGCAGTTCCGTCTATTCTGAGTGGTTGACATTTTAATGTAGCCAGAGAAACCTGACTTACCCGATTTCATAGAACTATGAGACCACAAAAGAGGTGGGGAGTTTATTTGCTTTTGTTTCTACTTGCTTCTTCAGGCTCATATAATTCTAGAAATAGAATAAAGAAAAAAATTGTATGCCATGCTGAAAATCATCCAGAAAGAATGGCTGTCTGGGCTGTCATTACAAGGTATTTCCAACATCCACCATAGAATTAAATAACTCTTTTCCTTTTGTAGTTCTGTCATGTACTAGCAGGATGATCTGTGGAGGCTCAGAAGAGAGACCTGGTTTGATCGGGGTAATCAGAACTTCCCATTCCATTACTTTTTCGATGGACCAGTTTTATGATCTTTCCTATCTTACAGCTTTTGGAGTCACTTTGCCAGTGCAGTAGGTAGAGTAGAAACAAGAGCTCCTTAAGCATTGCTGCTAGGTGGACAGATACTGTAATTACTTGTCACAGGATATCCATTTGATTTGTGAACCTTTTCCTTGTTCTACTAGGTTTTAAAAATAAGGGGTAGGAAAGTACTGGGAAGGAGAAGCCACTAGATTAATACCTGTAAAGCACAATTATCCTATAAAAAGCCATATTATAGATTTAAATGTTGGTGCTTCCATTCTATTCTGTATTGATTTTAAAATACCTTTGGTTAAAATAGTATAAGTCTGTCCATGGGCAGTGCTTAAGAGTTGCTCTTCAACGATGTAGTAAATGAAGCAATTCCTCTTTTTTGGGGAGGTTGAGGGGTGGATAGGTTAGGATTCTTCACATGTATGCTCTATTTTGAAAAAGGCAAAGCTTAAATCTTGGTAGTTAATGATAAAATGTGGTGTTCTTATCATTGCAAAATTTTGTATAAATTCCTTAGAAGTTATGAACTAGCTTGTCTTGTTAATAACTAAATATATTTAAACACTGCTTATTCATTTTGTCGTTTTTTGCCTAATGGTATAACCACAGATTTTAATTTCTCTCCTCAGAATTGTATTGATTTTAGTAGGTGGAAGGCTTTTTTTTTTCCCTCCTTTAATGTTCTTCTACGTAACTGTTGATGGATGTGAAATTTAACAGTAAAGCTGCTGGCTGGAAAAATCTCTTTTACCAGATCTGAAACTGCTGTGTTGACAGATACATTAACTGTCTTGAAATTTTTAGGGGTTTTAAGAATGTCTGTTAATAATAGGTGTTCTAATCTGTTACCAGAATCTTTTCTTCAAACTAAAACAGTAACAACTGTTTTTCCTAATAGTGTATTTTGGAATTGTATTATATTTCTGTAGGATGCTAAGCAGTCCTAACTTGGCATTTTTGTTAGCTTGCAGGCTACACAGTTCATAAAAGGTGAGCATCACTGCAGCGCTAAAGGTCATGAACATATAGGCATGTGGAAAGATGGGATGTGGATCTATGGTTCTTTTGTGGGATGACCAAAGTAGTTTAAAAAATAGATAATTCAGTTAAACCTGTTTCTTGTCATAGGGAGAACTGAGTAGAACTGAATAAAAAAGCAATTTCAATGTTTTCATTAAAAAGTAAAAATATTTTTTAAATGTCAAAATTTATTTAGAAGCTGTCACTGAAGAATTTCTGTAAATATAAAATGGGGAAACAGACAGAAGAAAAGGAAGATTACACCTATACACAAGTAAACTAAATAAATCTATTAAGCAGTATACATTTGGTGCCAAAATGTCATCTGACTACTGAATTAGTGGAAATGGTTGCACTGGCAGCTGTATCCTCAGCAAAATGTTGAATTACTCAGCAGTTGTAGCTTGTTCCACAGGTGCTATGACAATGTGCATCTTCAGTATGTTAAACATTCCATTCTGTCATATAATATTTTATAATTTTGATTCTTATAATGCAGGGTAGCTAAGCTGACCCTTATGTTTTATGAATAGAAATGAAATGCAAGATAGCGACCAAAAGTGAGCATCCTAGTTGTCATGAAGAATTATACAATTGATATTTATATATTTATTTCCCAACAGTCAATAAAGATGCTGATTTTATTATTTTCTTGCACATTTGCTGTTAGAGCTTGAGTTGTAAGATTTCCAGAAAGTGCAAAAAAAAAATAAAATTAGAAAGTCTGTTTTACAGTACTTTTCTTACTTAAACAAGGGGAATAAAAAGAGTCTAGGAGTGACCTAGAAATCTCTACTGTGCAAGTAATATAACAACTTTGGTCAGAACTTGTCACTAAAAGTACAGTTCACAAGAGATCAGCAGCATTGTTGGTGCTAATGGTGGTTATGGTGTTCTGGAGTTAAGGACCATCACAGATATGGCCAGCAATGGTGTAGGTAACATGGAGGTTTTTTTAGAAGAGTGGTCACTGATGATGCAATTGAAAATCGTGGGAGTTCTGTTATTTTTGCTTATACATTTATTTTTTTGTTATCTTTTGCTTTAAAGTTACGATTTTAATATGAATAACTAAGTTTTAGGTTCTGTAAAGTGGGTCTTGAGAATCTAATTTGTGTCTCAAGCAAATAGGCACTTCTTAGGGTAGTAAACTTAATGAGTCATTAATTTCTTTCTTTTTCTTTTTTAACCCTACAGTATTTGATGGGAATAAATTGTCCTTTTGTGTCTGGAAGATAACCAGGCAATATTCATTGATGGTCAAAAATCTTAAAATTAAACCTAGTTTCTTTTACTTCCTTCATGGAATTCTTAGAGACTTTTACATTGATTACATTGATTTAAAAACTACTGGATAAATTGACGTGTGTCTTCAGACTGCATGAATTTAATTTGTAACACTGAGAAGTGATGGGGCATCAGGTAGTTTCTTTGTTCTAGAGGTGATGAACAAACAGGCTTTGACAGATGTATTTACAGCTCAGGAATCTTTGTAGTGATGGATATATAATGGCAACTTGAGTATTTTACTGTTGGAAACTAGGATTGCTGGCAATGTCACTTATTCTCTCAGAAAAAAAAAATTAGTTTAAATATAGTGGTGGAATACTCAGAAAAGTTGCTTCTCTTGTCTGAATCCTTGTCTTGGAAGTCTAGAGAGTAGAGAGGAACAGTATTATGTAATATTTTTACCATAACTATTGGGACTTTGGTCTTAATTTTAAGAAGGAAAAATCTTTCAATGTGAGTGAACTAGAGGCAAAGTTAGACTGCTAAGTATTTATCACCTTATTTTGATAAATAGAAATAACACCAGCTATGCTACTAGCAAAACTTTGAAGTGAAAATATTTGCAAATTGCTGACTTTGAAGATAAGGACCCACTTAAGTAAGACAAGCAAGAGAACTTTGAACCTCTCAGATTTTTAATAGCAATGCTATTGCTGTAATGTTTACACACCATTAATGAATCCAGAGAAATTCAGGTAGTGTTTCATATGGGGCCTTTTGCACTGTACATGTTATCCAGCTCTCCACTTTGTTCTGAAATGATAGAATATAAATTCTTACTTGGCAATATACTATATCAATTCTCGGAAAGCATCATTAACTGTGGGTCTGCTAGTAATAGAACTTGGTATTTTGAATGTAAACAGTATGAATAAAGTCTATTGATAAGCCACTGTGGCATCTGGAATGGCCCCAAAAATCTTGACTTCAGAAGTCTTCCACCAGGAGGACTTTGTTCTAGGCAGGGAGGAGCAACCACAGCAGTAGTTTGGCTCTACAAGCAGTCTTGAAAATCTTAGTATTGGACCATAGTTATTATTTGAGATTCTCAGGGATTCTCTGTGTTGCAACACTGACTTGTCACAGGATACTCAGTGGGTTCATCTCTGCAAAAACTGAGATGAGATGTGGAATATCCCCACTGTATAGTCAGTGAGCTTTTTCCCTTATTATGTGTCGACAGGACCTGTAAGTGGAAAATATTCATTTTTCTGCAACTAAGAATTAATAAAAGAATCACTCTAGGAGATCTGGGAATCTCAACCAACAAAGGAAACAAGAACTTTCACAAGTATCTGGAAATACTAGTGTGTGTCTCTCAAAGGTTATTACCAGAATTAGTGATTACAAAGAGGGAGGAACATTTTCATACAGAGTGGCTAAAATGAGTTCTTATATCAGGTCCACCTGTGTTCAAAAGCTTTCTAAGCAAGGAGTCCAGGAGAGCATTAGACTGAAGGTGAGCTGATGGCCGATGTGCTTCAGCTGAGGGACCAGCACTGGCAGTTTGTCTGCACGGAGCCCCAGCTGTTTGTGCAGTGCATTATCCAGGGACAGTGCAACAGGTGGAAGGTAACAGTGTTAAGTTTTTAACTGCCTTGTTTTTAATGACTCTCACAGGCTTTGTTCTTCCTTCTGTCTCACGTATACTGCTATAGGGTCACAGCCAAGTGCAAATGGGCAGCCTTGTTTCTGGTCTAAGTTTCTTCCTGTGTGAGAGTGGCATAGTCAGACCAAGAGCCGGGCCCTGACTTCTGCAATCTGAATGCTGAAGTCCTTAGGGACACACTTGACTGTTTTTGTACTCAACATCATTGTTTCCTGTCAATTTTGGGTAGCCTTAATCAGTTCTGTTTTGGAGATAATGGTTGCAGAGGAAGAATCTGCTAAATTAATATTGATAAAACTATCACTAAAGTGATAACTTTAAATGTTGAGAATGCTACTGAAGGGTTCCTTCTTTACCTCTTAGTTCCCTTTAATAGGTGCTATTCTCTGGAGCCTTTAATCTTGGTATGATGTGAGTATGAGCTTTTGGAAGCTTGCATGAATCAGATTGTAAAACTCCCCTGGTATTATTGGAAGAATATTTGTAGGTTTACAGATTGGTGCTGTTTCAACAGCATGTGAAGATTTGATTTATTGAAAGTATTAGAATATCTGTCACTCATTATTTCCATTTCCTGACGTGATTGGGTGATTTACTAGTAGGTTACTGCATTGTTAATAAGATTTTTACTCAAAGACAAAAAATTTAGAGAAACTTCTGTAAAAGACTGTCACAAGCTGTTGTAACAGTAATATGGCACTGAACCAGGTAGAACTTAGTAATGAAACATGTGGGAATATCCACAGATGTGTTCCTCCCCCGTCAAGACTGAAAAGTGAAGGGTTTAAGGAACAAAGGTTCTTAATTTTTTTAATCTTTTGTTCTAAAATAACTTTGAAAAAAAACTCACGGTGAGCGGCTAATGCAAATGCTGTCGTGCAATATGCTGTCCTGTCGGGACACAGGAATCTTTGTAACACTAAATTCTTGCTTACTTGTGAAGCAGCTGAGCTGCTTATTCTTAAACATGTTCCAGGTATGTTAAGCATAATGCACCACTAGGTTTTGAATTTGCGCAAGTTCTGCACTACCAGAAATCACTGACGTTCAGTGCAGTTTACAACTGAGAACCGTGGTGAGTTAAGTAGAAGTTTTACTGCCGCTCCTCAGCTAATAGTGTACACTGAGTAATATTTTCTTGAGAACGTGCCCTTAAATGCAGTAAAAGCTACAGCTTCTGACTTAATTTCCCATGTTCAGCATCTGGTACAAAAATAGCTTTGCTTCATTTCAAAAAGTGTTCAGAACACATGCTGACATGGGTTTTCTCATTTGATATGGAATTCTGCATAGAATAAAAAAAAGCACTGAGTTTATAGATTGTATTCTCCTGGAGTTTCTATTTAGTGTCCAAGCTTGTGGGTTCATGTGACTTTAAGAAGGTGACAGTGCTGGCTGGGAAGTTCCCACTCTGCCTCCCTCCCCCTAGTTCTGTTTGAAGAAGTTCTACAAATAACTGGGACTCTGGTAAATTAATAGGATTAAAAAATTTACCTTTCAAAATGAACTAAAGTTAGATCACTGATTCAATTAAATGTGTATCTATATGGTATTTGTCTCGGAAAATTGTAAAGGTGATAAGGAAGGAGAAATACATAAAACCAATATCCCTACAGGGCAGAAAGGCACTTAACAGAGTACTCTAAAACTTTAAGAATCCACTGCTGTTGAGAAGTTGAGGGTGATAGAGACAGCAAGAGAAATACTCAGAGAAACAACAGTTTGGGTATTCAACACCAAACTGAAAAGGGAAGCAGCTGTAACTCTCTAGCCAGCTGTATCTAGAAGACATCTGTTTGATGCAGTACATCAAAGAGATGTACTCAGATGTACACAGAGATGTACACAGCTCAAAGGCTGTGCCATTTATTGGGAGATCTGTGTTTTGAAAGCTCTGCAATTTTTTGATGTTTTAGGCATCTGCACGTACACAGTGCACTCACTTACTCTCTCGTGCTGTTATTTTCTATTTGTTTTCAAAGAATGACAAAATCTTGAGATTTGATTATTTTCCCGTCTCCATATTTGTTCTAGTATGCCAAGTGTTTTTTCAGGAGATAATGTTAGTCTGATACAGCTTGTACCACATTTTTATTAGTTAATTGCAGGAGGAGTAAATCTCTCTGAGAGACTGTATGGATGGTGGTCACAAGCAACAAATACTTTTTTCTTGACCAAGTTTATCATTCAACTTTCAGTAAAAGCTCCCATTAATTGGTATATAGCTTATGGTGCATTAACCAAGTTCTTTTAGGTACCATATCTGTTCATAGTGTATACCAACTATTTTGACATAGAATATTTGGTTATATGGGGGATTAAAAGGTTTCCAGAAATACTAAATGAAAATAGTGTGCTATGTTTCTTCTTGAATTCCTTTTAGTATCTTCTAATCCTGACGTTTTCTTTCCTTTTCAGACTGAAGACTTGAGTCCTTCTCCTTCAGTAGCTATAAAAGTGAATGATAAGGTCTAGTTGATAGCCAGTAGTAACATTTAGGTAGTACATCCTGGCCTGTGGTAAGTATCTGGAAGGACTGGGCTTATACTGCATTCCTGACAGTTTCCTCTTTTGTTGCTGACATATCAGTCCCCTCCTACCCAGTAAATACTCTTGCTGTGGGAGGACCAATCATCAGATCTCCTTAGGGGGAGGAAGAAGCCTCTTTGCTGTACACTGAATGCTGGTGGAGATTATTTCTCACATTTCTGCCTTTCAGTAAGAAGAAAGGGAAATATTCTTCTTCCCATTGCTCTCAAAGGAGTGAAGATTTATGTTGTAGTGCCAACTCTCTCCTGAAGTGCACAGTGCAGGTATCCATGAAAGTGCAGGTCAGTAGGCTTGGAGGTCATTCTCCTGTAGGAGGAGACCAGCAAGCGGGGCTGGTTCTTCTCCCTCTTTTCCATTCCTAGCGACAGACATTTCTGCAGTAAAAGTATGGTGCTGCAGGCTGAGCCCAAGTCCCTCCAGATACTTGCTAAAGACAGATTCCTTTCCTTGTTTTTTTTTTTTGTTCAGTCCAAACATTTATCTTCTTTCTCACCTGTGGATATGATTTTATACATCTTAGCTAAATTCTCCAGAAGGTATCATTTACCTTTTGTAGGCCTGTGGCTATCCACGTTTGTGGAAATTTGCATGGATGGGGGGCGGGGGGGTTGCCTGACTTCCTGTAAAGTGGAAAGATGGATTTGAGCTTTCCCAGATGACAATACAAACCAATATTTGTCCATTACTTTAAAACCTAATTTGCTTTTCCTGTTGGTCAGAGTAGGGTAAAACAAAACTATGTGAATAGAAGCTTATTTTTATTGTAAATATTCTTGTTTAGTAAACAATGCTATAAATGTTCACTTTTAAATGTTCATAATTTAATTTACTCCACTAGGTAATTACTGACTTGAATCTGATTGTTGATCCTTTTAGAATCTTAAGTCTATAAATCTGTGCAGGTAAAAGGGTAGGTATGAAAACTTTGGTTTGAAGTTCTTCCATATTACTTCTAATAACTGCATTTTGTTTTTCCCTGGAGTGACTTTACTAATATGTAAAAGGGTATATCTGTGGATAAGCTGAACGTGTACTTTAGGTCTCTTCGTTGCCTGTTGCAGTAAGTCTTTATGCTTAGGGAGAACAACAAGCTTTTTAAAACTTCAGATGATCATATAGTGTTCATTTTAATGATAGTTAGCAAAGTGCAGCGCTTGCCAAACTTAGAAAAACAAAAACAACAACTTGAAAGGTAATAATGTAGAGAGTTAAAACTTAATGACAGGCAGAGACTGAATTTATACTGTTCTCTCTAAACCACATTTGAACTTACTTCCTGATATACTTGAGGCTAAAAAGTTAATATAAAGGGCATTGTAGAGTAGCACTGGGGTAGTGTGAGGCTCGAGGTCATACAGTACCTTTCTTTTGATTAGGTGTTGGAAAGAAGAAATTCCATTCTAACAACCCCAAAATAAATTGGGATTAATTGAAGATTTTAATGTACCAGCAACATTTTGGAATTTTCACGTAAGATTTTTAAGCTAGTAGGTATTCTTCTTTGGTTATCATTTGCTAGGAAAGTGATATCATTGTGTTTTACAGTGAAGGCTTTGTTTGTACTGTGGCCAGATGGCACAGTTCTTGTAATCAGTGTGCTCATCTTGATTGCAGCACATCTTCATTGCCACCTCTTGACTGGCCTTTACCAAGTCATTATGGGCAGTGTGAACTGAAAATAGAAGTCCAGCCTAAAACTCATCACAGAGCTCACTATGAAACAGAAGGAAGCCGAGGAGCAGTAAAAGCATCTACTGGAGGACACCCTGTAGTGAAGGTAGGAAGTCTGGCTTTCTTGGATAGAAGGTAATTTTTTAACTACAGTTATTGGTATTTACAATGCTGTGAATTGTTCCCTTGTGTGAAGCTTACAGTCTTTCCTGGGTAAGATTTTCTCCCTTAAATGGAACTAGTTCAATACAAAAGTTAGTTTTGGTTGATAAAAAATTTAAAGTTTGTTACAATTACAATGTTTGTCACAATTTTATGCTGTATGAAGTTTTATGCCTGTGAATGGGTTCACAGTGCAATAGTGTATTATTATTATTAAACACAAACTTTAAGGAGGAAGGACTGTGCATGGGGGCAGGTAAGAGAAGTCACCGTAATTAGTTGAAACTCTGCTGAAATGTGGTAAAGCTTCATTTGAATCAGAAGTCTTCCTTTTGGTGTTGAAACAGCTTCTGAATACTATAAATGCCTCTTGTTCTTTTATTAGATTATTTCTGTGAAATGGTACCCATAAATTCCTTTAACTTTCTCTTAAATGTTTGTAGTAAATTAAACTTGACTATTCTATTTCTTCAGCATAAAGCAAAGATTCTTACTCAAAGTTTAATGTTTGCTATCTCCTTGAAAAGTAAGACATCACCTAGTTCCACTAGATTTGGAGTACTTATCTGCAAGGGCAAGTAAAACTTGTTCCTTGCCTTTCTTTTTTTGACATGGTTTCTGTTGTCTTAACAGAATCATGGGAGATTTATTGTCTCTTAGAACAGTTTTGGTCAGCTTGAAGAAAATGCAGTAGTGCAGGCAACAGTCCTTGTTGCCACACAGAGCGTGGTGATACACTGACTGTTTCCATAAGTGGTACTTTCCCTTAACAACTGCTTTAACTGGGTTTTTACAGCTAATGCTATATGTTCCAAATGCTACTGGCATCTAAAGTGTATTATTTAAATAGTTTGCAAACACTGTCCAATTATTGTTGAGCTCAGAATTAGATGTAAGATCCTGGCAAACTAGGCTTGGCCTTCATAAGAAAACTTTGGCATCATATTCTCTTTGAAGAGAAAGGTGTGTGGGTTTGGTGTTGTTGGAATAACTGTGTGCACAAGCTGTGACATGCTCCTCTCTGAGCGTTCTGGTGTGTACACAAATATCTTGCTTTATGCTGGGAAGACTTCTGGATTGGTTAGAGGTAGTCACTGGTGTCTCCTTTAATACCCACAGTGTCAGCTGGCTCATGCAGCTTGGAAGGGAACCCATCCTCATACACTGAACATGGGGAAGATGAGGAACTGTGGGACTTCTTAGGATGCCTTGGTTATGTTTGCCACATCCTTGGGTGAAAGCAATGTCTCTCTGCTTATTCACCTCAATCTTGCTTAATCGTCTTTATCTTAACAGTTACAGAATCTTTATAAAACAATAAGAAAAAAATCTGATTACATGAAGGTTACAGCAGGGTTTGTCTTTTCCTCCAAATCCAGGATATTTCCTGTTCTTTTCCAGTAAAATGATGGTCAGAGCTTCAGTCCTAAATCTTTTGCTATAGCAGCCTGTACATTAAAAATGTATTTGAAATAGTTAGCCTCTTCCAGTAGTTGGGAGTAACTCATTACTATTGGAGACCAGATGCAAAGTGCTAGTAGGATCGACATAATCTGTCCCCATCCTTTCTCCTACTCATATGACAGATCTGTAGCCTATGTGACTTACACTAATGATTTTAAAAGCTATGTATTTGCATTGAAATTGTGAAATACCTCACTGTACAAGAATACTATCTCAAAACCGAGGATAGAATTTAAGTGTCTGACAGTCTCATGCATTGTACTAGGCCTCTCTAAATTAAAATGAGTACAAATGCAAATCAGTATTCTACTTTGCAATTTGGTCTCTTCCAGCTGAATTGGGAATTAATTGTTGTGTTTGGTGGGAGAGAGGAAGTTGTTATGAAACAAAGCATTGATTCGTATTAACTTTTTACTCACTGCTGGGAAAAAAGTATGCAAAGGGCCAAATTTGGTAAAGGTAAATACTAAATATCTGTAAGCAGACATTAAATACAAATTGAAATATTTTCCAGTACTTCTGGAAGCTTATTACACAAATCCAGTTCACGATATGCATTACTGCTTGTTTCTGGCTTTTTTCTTTTCGGTGCTCTTAGCTTTAGACCAGTCACTTTTCATGTGTGTGATCACTGCAGTAAAGCACTCAGCATTTTCCTGTGTTAAATAACTGTGTGTTAACCAGTGTCAGAGATGAGAAAGAATGTGGATAAATAGAATAGAATATTTCAATTGGAACAGACCTACAGTGGTTGTCAAGTCCAGCTGCCACATCTTTGGGTGCCGGAAGGCCTGTGTGCTTTTGCTTCACACACAATTTGGTTTGCTTTTGAAAAAAATAAATTTTATAGAAAACTGGAGTATTGAATTTCCAAACTGTGAAACCTCTGTAGTTCTGCATGTGCAGTTGATGTATTATTTAAAATAAAGATTTTTAAGATAGTACATAGCTTCAAGCCATTAATCTATTAGTGCATGTCATTAGTCTATTACTAATACTGTACCATACCTGTTGCTAGGACACTAAGCTTCTGACAAATTTGGCATCATCTGTTGTGAGTACATTTAATCAGCTTATTTCCAAATGGGAGGAAATCAAGTAAGTGGAGCATCATGCTTTGCTTTGTATGTCTCTCAACTTTAAGAAAACAAATTCTGCAATGACGATCTCTTGCTTTCTAATGCAAAATGTTCTAACTAGCCGATACCTTTAATTTTAATCTCTGCTTTCTTGGGAGTATGTTCCAGTGAATTCATGTCATCTGGAACAGTTTCTTTTACCTCGGTAGAGAATCTGCATGATAAGGCTGACAGTTTTCATGGGGAAGGAATAAGTAATTTAGCAGAATGGTTTGCAAGGAGAAAGGTGGCATGTTGAACTTTTGTCATCCGAATTATGTGCAAATTTTGTAGTGCACTGCCAGGAGATATAGCCTCTGAGCACTGTCAACATTTACCATTCTAATTCATAGGTTAGAGTAGGAACTTAACCCATCTATAAAGCCTTTTAAACAAGTAGCTGTCACATTTCATACAGCTCTAAGTGAAAAATCATCATTGCTTGAATTTCCCACCCTTCCCCCACGTCAAATTGTACATAAATAATGTTTACACTTAAAATTTGCTAGAATGAGCTTTTACTTTTACCTAAACGGGTTAAGGTTCTTCATGAGACTTCACTTGGATAATGCCTATTATCAAAACCAGAAAAGCCTTTTAGAGCAGGTGGCACATGATAAAGATCTCTCAGGGATAGTTTGAGGGTTTTTTACTTTTATATCTTAGCTTCCTGATCTAAAATGAATTTTTCTTTTTCGAACAAGAAAACTAGTTTTATATATTGTGTTCCTGCTACTCATGTCAATTTCTGCCATTTTCTGAGCTGAAGTATTTTAAATTTAATGATAACTTTTGGTGGTAAGTTCTGTAAGCTGTGTTGTGCATACCAAGAAGTATTTCCATTTTATCTTTTGTCCCGTTGCTAGGGAAGGTGGTGATCTACATGGCAGTCATCTTGCTAACCATAAAATGTGATGTACTCAGGGACTGTTGAGCTCACAGCTACTCGTTAGCACCATTCTGTGTGCGAGGAGTATCTGTCCTGTGGCCATTCAGCACTGTGGGAGTCAGTTCGAGACAGGGGTAATTGGTTCTAAAATAGATGGTGTATCTGTAACAGACACTATATAGAATCCACTTATAGCCCAAGTATGCAAGATAAACTTGGAGCAGTGGTAGCTAATAAGAATTTGCCTGTACCAGAAGTGTCTTTTTACTGTATTGTGAAAGGTTTAAGGATTCATCAGTTCCTCTGCCATAAGCAAAATTATTTCTGTAGCTGGTTCACAGTAACAGAGGAGGGGAAGCATCATGTAATCCATATGGACAACTCAGCAGTACTACAGCTGAAGAAAAGTGTAAGATCAAAACTGAAAGAAATACTAAATCTAAGCTAGTTTGTTTGGATGGCTGTGCACTGTTGGTCGATGACAAGGAAACAGTCATCTGCTGTCTGAGGGATTCAATGTCAGCTCTGTTTAAGGTGATTGCAGAGCTTGAAGTAATGACTGAAGAGCTGCAGTGGAAGAGAAACTAAACTAATTGAACTGAAAAACTACTTAGAAAATTCTGAAACAGATATGTTTCTCAAAAAGCCTGTCAAACTCCGCCTGAGTTCTGGTGGAAGAAACTATAAGCAACAAGAGAGGATGTCAGCAATGTCAGAGATGATAACAATAAATTAACAAAAGGACTGTCTAAATGAGTGTATGTTTCCTGGCCTGTAATTCTGTGACTGTCACCTTTTCCCAGGTGTTCTGTGGAGTCAATGCATGTAACTACTTGACTATCAGGTATAATATCAGAATTCTCTCTTTTCTCTATGCCCAATGAGTAGCACACTTTTTCAGTGTTTTGTGACCCTTCCCATTCTTCCTGGCTTTCACTCTTTAATTTTCATTTTTGTCTTGAATTTACTCCTATTTTGTCCATAATCAGAAGGCAGGCTGTATCCCAGCTGTAGTTGCCTACTGTCATTTGGTGACAGCAAACTGCCAATAAATACAGCAGGCAGAAGATAAGTATCAGTCTGTGTGAACTATGTAATTGGCTGCATTGGGAAAAACGTTGACCTTTGGATGAGATTCTAAAAATACATATCTTTCAAGAACCATTTGACGACTATTTAGGCATCTTCTGCTTCAGAATCTCATTCTCAAGGAGAAAAGACAACGCAGAAAGAATCATGTCTTGTCGATGCCACCTAAGGAGTCTTTCTGCTGTGCCTTTTGCAACCAGACTTGTCTATCTCGCATTGGCCTTTTTAGCCACCAGCGCGCCTGTAGCAAATGTGGGTAGAGCCCTTCCCAAATCTTCATTGGCAAAGCCTGGCCATGATGCTTCAGAATCACCAAAATAGACAGCAAAAGCCATATTGATGCATCTACTATGTTTGAATGCTCAATCTAGAAAATGCAGTAATTGGTATGAAAAACAATAAAAATGACACACTGGATGACAGTCATCTGCTTTTTGTATCATATGTTTACTAACTTTTTTCTGAATTAAAACCAATTTATGGGGTTTCTTTTACAGCTTGTGTGGGAATAACCTATTCCTGTCCCAGAAATGCTTGTCCAAAAACAGTTCATAGCATAATTAGCATTTGGAGTTGGTATTTCAGGAATAGCAGTCTTCCCCCCCCACCTTGGGCCCCTGCCTGTTTGGTAAAGGTTTTTTGTTTTGTGTTTTTTTTTTTTCTTTTTCAAGAGTGTAGTAGGGCAAAGTGCAATGGACAGTGTCATGACCAGTTACATGTGCTTGGCAATTCTGCACTGTGTAAAGTTGGACTATTAGTCTAACACTATTTTAGCTATTAAATTATATCCTTTTTTGCATTGCGTAGAACTAGACAGGAACAAGCTAAAATACTCTTCAGAAATGCCTGAAGTCAGTATTTAAAATGCTTTCAATCCTGTCTGCAGGCAGTGAGTGTATAGAAGTGTGAGATTTCAGAAATAGAAATCCAAGTTTTTATACCTTGAAGAATGTTCTGTACATTGTGTAAACACATGGTACCATGACCAATAATGCACTGATATTTGCAATTTCTTGTTTGCTTTAGTCCTTTGCAGGACCTGTTTGTTTTTGTGATGACCTTTAAAATGTTTTTAGCTGGACTTGTGCCCCTACCTAATAGTTTAATAAAGGTTATTCCTTTTATCTCTCACTATTTTTTTTTTACAGTTGCGAAGGTCTGTACTATTTTAAAATCTTCAAGTCAGTCCACTCAATAAGTTTATTTAGCAAAAGACAAAGATACTTTTTTTGATGTACTTTTCCTTCTCAGTTGATGGAAAGGTACATCAAATAATCAGGTGATAGAAAATAGTACTGTGCTTCAGGAAGGGGAAGTAGATGTTTTGGTTTCACATGCTTATATTTAAAATCAGACTTTTTGTAACATTATAACGTTTACAGAATCAGAATGAAATAATAAAATAAATTCCCATGAGCTGGTAAGACTTTTCTGAGCCAGTGGTTGAGATATTGCCTAATAAATCTGAATGGTGTTTTCTTCCATGAATTTCTGCAGTCTCTTTGAAACAGTCCATTGAAGATTATGGGTCTGCACTCATTGCACCCCTGCAAGGCTACAAGAGATGACTGTGGTCAGTCTGATTTTCAGTAGCTTCTCTGAGCTCTGTTTTCTTCATTTTATGTATATGGTTTGCTTCAAGTTTTTTTTAAATGCAGCTGTTGATAAATTCATGATAAATTGTACCACTGATGTTAGTCATTGTGTCTTTTGTTTCAAATTATGTTCGTCTTCATGCTCTTGAATCCTTGTCATCCTTTGCTTTTATTCCCAAGTAATTGCTGATAGATGTGCTGTTCAACTTGGCAGACAGCCCTTCAGCTTTTAAACCCAGCAATCTTCACAGTTCTTTAGGGAAGTCACTGCACACCACTCAAAAGTGAAATCCTTGTGGAAAAATATCTGTAAAAAAAATATTTGGTTCTTTAAAGCCTCTCTGGTATTGCTGTCCAAAAAACTCCAGGCTTGTGGGTTGCATCTCCCCTGTCTAAGGGAGCAAACCATTTAGAAGGTATGATTTGCTTTTTTTTTCTTTAAGTTTTAAAAAGAAATAAAATAATATTTTACTTTCAAAGTGGACCGAAATTCAAGCAGTAAAGTTTCTTTTCCTTTAGGATTGTTTATGTTTCATGGTGAATTATACCATATCTTTGTTCAGACAGTCTTCCAAAGTAAAAGGAAAAAATACCTAATTCAAGAGAACAGATTTATCTTTCTTTTCACCCTTTAGAATAGGGCCTCCATTCTTCTCTTTTGTCCTCCTTACCTTGTGACTTTGGGGATTGTTCTAAGGAATACCGAAGTCACTGAAGTGCATCCAGCTGCTGTGAGAGTATCAAGGAGGAAATAACTAGTTACAACATGCTTTTCATATCAAGGTGTTGAAAAGCCTAGGAAATCTCCATCTGAAATAAATGTTTAGTAAGTGCTTGTAGTTCTTAACACAGCTCTGTGTTTCCTTCCCTGTTCATGTTTGAACTGAGGATTTTTATGTAGTTACTGGTGCATTTGGTGAAGGTAGATTGTTAACTTTGGTAAACGAAAGACTTGATTATCCCAAACTTTACCCCTGACATGCCTTGTATTTCAAGACTATGCCCTATTTTAGGGAGGCCTATTTGTATGTAAAAACTTTCTTTCTAATCAGCCTAGTTTACCAATCCAGTAATGCCATAAGCAGTGAATTAATTGCACAAAGAGGAAGGAGCACTAAAGTGTTGATTAAATCTTCATCTTCAAATAGCAAGCAAGAAAAGCCACATAAAAGATAAAACTTTTGAGTAGTAAGCCTCAGTAAAAGTTTGATTAAGCATGGCATTTTCCTAATATATGCTGGAAAGTTTTGCAGGAAAATTGATTTAAAAATACAATCAAATAGGTTTTGACACTATCTGAATGTTATTGGTATCACAGTATTGCTTGATTGCTGAACATAAAACTTAGCTATTGAAATTATTTTTACCCTACCACCACCACCACCCCTCCCCAGTTCCATGTTTTCCCTTCAATTCTAAGACTGAAAGTGTAGGCATATGAAACCCTGACATCTGACAGTTCTGGATTCAGTGACACTATTAGGTGTTTGGCTTTTTGTAAATAAACTGAGGATGCTTTGATTCAGAAAAACAGACTATTTCCAAGTATACCAGTGTTGTCTGGTAAGTATCTGGTTACTGTGAAATATATATATTCTGTTGGATATTTTTCTCAAGTTTTGTTTCATGTCTTATAAAATGACATCTTCTGGATAAATAGCTTTTACACCTGAATAGAGATTGGTGATACTTGGCCTGCAACAATAAATGAAAAACATGGGCAGAACCTTCTTAATTAAAAAAAAAAGATGGGGTGAAGAGGTAGCACTTTCAAGTATTAGAGACTATAAAGAGTCTTCTTACAAGTTTTTCGTGTGTTGCAAGGTTTCCTTTAGATAGGAGTATGGAACTAATGACGTGTGCCAAATATGGTCCCAGTATAGTCTCTGTATAATCTGGAAAAGTGCTAACTTATTTTTTCCAGGTCGATGCCTCTTAATTAATGTGACCTCTCTGCTTTCCTCAGCAAGGAAAAGATTCTCACCTCTGCCACAAAATTCCAAGTTTAAATGCTGCTGTCTTCAGTGATCAAATCAATGTGTATACTGTCTAGTGTTACACATTTTAAAAAGATTTTCCATGTGTGCATTAAGAACATAGGAATGTTTTTGCCATTTAAAGTACAACTTCTGGATGATCCAAAAGCTCTCTCATTAACTGACCATCTTTGTAGTTCCTGGGTAAAAGCTATAAGCTCGGTAGAGCCATGCCTGGGTTTCCTGTGTGCAGTGTAGTAATACGGCTGGAAGCACTTTGGCACGAAGCCCTTCTGGCTTATCCTGTAGTGACCTTCAGTCTTTAGCCTTCCTGCTTTAGTTTAACTTACGCAGGCACTGACCTTTGCTATGGAAACGATATAGAAACACAAAAACAACTTGGCTGAGTTTCCTCAGCAGAGCAGTGGGTGGTGGATCAGGATTCTGTTACAGAGCAGGGTTTCTAGAGGTCAGTAGTGACACTGTGCAGTAACTTACTAGTTGTCTACAGCACACTGTTTGCTGCTCCTGGGAAAGTGGTTTATCTTTTTTTTAAAGTGAAATTAGTAACTTTTGTTTGTAGTGAGCAGGTCTGGGACTGCATGTTAATGGAGTAAATGCTGGAAGGTGTACCTGAAAGTCTGCCTAGGGCTCGAGCAGTTGTTCAAGTTCCTGTCCATCTGTAAGTGACCCATGACTGAATCCGGGGCATGCTGGTATTGTAGTGACTTACTGTAACGCATCTTCATCGTGGTGATTCTGCAGCACTTGCCAGTAGTTTGTAAAATGCTTTTATTTAAATACCTATAGTCTGTACAAAGACACTGTGTTCTTATTTGTGTGTATTGTGTGTTCTTTTCTAAGGAAATAAAGGTTTGGATACCATGTCTTCATGTATTTGAACAAAGCATAGTGTATGTTCTTTCAAGTTAATTATGTAGGTATTTTCATTGAAAAACAATTAGGAATTTTGTTCTACTGACTTAAATATTTGGGCTATTTAACATATAGAATTGTGCATAAAGCAGACAAGGTAATAACCCTGCTGTCAATGAAATTAAGAACAATCAACACTTTTTTGAATGAGAACAAAACTGTATATAAAAGGAATGCATTTTAAATTCCAAAATATGTAATTTTTCCTGATTTGAAGTTGATTTGGGGTAGTAAGTCTTCTTTGTTATTCACAAGACAGGTATTGCATCAATAATGGCAATTCAGGCTCCAAGTACGATTTTTCTTTTGGAGGAGAGATGACACCATTCCTAGGAGACAGAAGGTAGTTCAGATCCTATGATGATTCAGTCTCCAGCAGGGACCCAGTGTGGTGGGCAGACAGTTCTGCTTTACTTATTTTGTACAGGTTTTGTACAGGGAGAGACATCCAAGGCTTACTCGCACCAGGATTAGCCATAGAATGATTTCAGAACACTTCGATACCCTTCAGCAAACTACTGAATTCACCTGTAGTTAGATATAGTGGGGGAACTTCCAGGTGCATTAATAGAGTAATCCAACATTGTCTTCTCTTCTCAGGAGTGGTGTGACATGGGCTTTCTTTAATTCTGTTGTGCTACACAGTGTGTTGGTTTCACTATGGCCTTTGAGTGATTATGTAATAGACACTACATGGGATGTGCAGGGCATCCTCTCCATGAGCCAGCAGATCATTTCCTACTGAAACTTTGGCTCATTGGCCCCCACAGACTCTTATCTTTGATTACAGACACTGTAAATCTTTGATTTACTTTTGCAGAATCCATGGCATGTGTGGAGTTGTCAACTTGCTTATTACACAAAATTTTATGGGAAAATGTTAACTCTAAAGCACAAATTTGTATAATAAAGATTGAGGGGCTTTTATCCACATGTTTTTGACAGTCTCTTCAACTCCCCGAGTTTCACTAGCACATCAGGCTGTCTCAGTAGCATCCACAGCCAATTAGGCTTACTGGCTTTTTGCTGTAAATAGGGCTGTTGGAAACACGAGGACACTGTGCAGCCTGTTCATTGCTTACTTAAGGCTGGGATATGTTTCCCTTTAATGTGGCTCTGTTACTGCAATCAGACCCTGAATTATACTCTCTGCTGTGGGAAATAGGGGTTGTTCTCTTCTTCCCCACCCCTAGCTTATTTAGTTGCCACATGTATTGCACACATTGTTTATATTTATGGCTTTACAATGTTTTTTCTCTTTTTATTTTAAACCTTGAATAAATGTAATAAATTATCAGCAATGCAAAATATACATTTTTTGAAGTCTCTGCTACCTTGCCAATGTGTTACTACTCTCTACCTAACCGTATTTATGTATATTCCAATACCTTTAAGAGGACATAATTGCAGATCCTTTATAGAAGTTTATTTGAGACAAAGCTATAATGGAAGTATCTGATTGACCTGGTTCAGGGGTGGCCTTGTTGGCTTTCTATTTGTTTTGGGACTGGTTTGCACTAGCATGGCTTTTAAGTATATATGAAATTTTCAGGGGTTTGTCCTGATGTTATTACAGATAATTTTTGGGGTGCCATATTTATGTTTTGGAATTATAAAATGCATCAATTTCTTCTAAATTACTATAAAAGTGTATTCTGTTGCATTACGGTATTTTCCTTGTAGTCTTCTTGGGGCATCTTGTTTTTCATTTAATTTAATATATAAAGCAAAAGAAAATTGACTGAAGGTGATAGTGTGTGGGTCTTGTGGGGTTTTTACTTCTTCTGAAACTGTAGTAAAATAGTTTCAAATGTCTACTTTGATACAGAGGTGTACTGCCATGCTGTACAAGCACACAAGCTGGTATCACAAGAGCATCCTGCAGCAAATGCATGTGGTAACCTATTGATATATAACTAATCTGTGGTGGAGTGGGCATTTTGTGTCGGACTTGCCTTTTCCAGAACATGCTTTGCATAAACCAGACCCTGTATTCCATAATGAGATTTCAGGGTGAGGACAGAGGGTCAAGAATCACAGAGGGAAAACTAGTGTTAGACATGGCTTTGAGCAACTCAAATGTAAATGGCCGTAGAGTCTCTCAGGCAATAACAGTGCAACTGCTGGCACAGGGAATGTTTCACTTCCCTAAATTAAACTCCTGCTCTGTGTAGGCTTCTGTAGAAGATGTTTTCTCCATGGACTGTAGACAGACCAGCTTAGTTTTACAAGTATCCCTACCACCCCTCCTTATCTCTCATATCACCAGTATCTCTAGAACTGCTGTGTACAGACCATTGTTTGGGAAGGGGAAAATAACCTTAATTGGAAATTAGCTTTGTCACAATGACCGCATTTGGAACTTAGTCAAAATTTTGAATAGGTCTGGCTTGTAATTTTTATAATTCCCAGTATTAGAGTGAACACACTAACGTCACATCTAGGCTGGATTCCATTGTGTTAAGATTTAATTTTAACTCTGAGGAAAATGGATGATGCAGTCACAGTGTTGAGAACTTGTGAAAGATGGCTGCTGTAAATGCTAAACTAATACATGTCCTAAAATAATTCAGACTAATAGAAAATATTAAAATATTCATTTGATATTTAACAAAAAAATCTTTTGGAAAGACATTGGAGTCCTGCATCAAGTATAAAACGGAACTTGTGCATGTGTATGTATTTCATTGATGTAACAGTCTCTGTGATCCACTCTGATCACAACAGTAAGAGGAAAGTTCCTTGTGGTCCAGTTGTGTTCCTGTAGTTACAGATGAATGGAGAGAAACCTGTCAGTACACTGATGGCCACAGGAGATTCTTTATATCTACTGCAACATTTATAAGTGCTTGTTTATCACATTTATTTACATGGGAAGCAACTCTGATAATCTAGACTGCCTCCACTCAGTGTCAGAAGGGTTATTTTGGTTTGGTTTGTTGGGTGTTTTTTAGCTAGATTTATCAGTGTTTGTACTGAGAAGTCCTGGGAGAACAAAAAGATGTTACATATTGACAAAGACTTTCCAGACTTCTGTTGGAAACCAAACTTCTGTTTTTGATTGAGAAAGCTCTAATAAAAGTGATAGGTCTGGTAGGCGCTGTTGAAG
Source organism: Manacus candei (assembly GCF_025592945.1). NCBI lineage: Eukaryota > Metazoa > Chordata > Aves > Passeriformes > Pipridae > Manacus > Manacus candei. The sequence goes on along the minus strand of NW_026138179.1, from coordinate 1,485,619 downwards.
CCATAACTTGAATATATAAAGCAGGCATTCATTTGGTCCATAAAACTTCCTGCCAGGAGTAGTGCACCAGCAGTGGGGCTTCTGATTGCTGATGTGGGTGTGCTTTGGGCTGTTGTGCTGCTGACTACTGGCGTTAAATTACTCTTCTGAGTAGGTTAAATTGACATGTTTTGTTTGGTTTTTAAGTGTTAGTTCTGTAAAGAGCTTGGATAATATTGTTGTGTGACCAAATAACTCTCCCTAGAGACAAAAATATTGACATGACAAAACCACGTTTAAAGAATGACTGTCTGGCCCTGCCTCTGGTTTGAACATAAGTTGATGTCAAAGTCAATGAAACATAAATTTGCTCCAGTGCAGTTTAGAAATTATATAACTTGCAGCATGCATCAATCTGCCAATTGCAGGAAGGTGAAATAAAATGGATTTATAAGAAACATTTTATAGGCTTCAGTTTTAAAATTGCAGTGTCTAAAGGAAACTTTGGTATTACTATTGGCTACACTCATTTTCTTAAATCTCCTGGATAATATTACCATTGTACTATTGTAAAATGAGCTTTTTCTTTTAGAGTCAATTTATTATTTTTTCTGATGTTTCAATGTGTTGTGCCTAGAATTACTGCTGTTAGCTCAAGCAACAGGTGGTTTTATGATAACTGAACGTATTGGTGGCTAGATGTGTATTTAAGAAAAGGAAAGATGTATGAATCAACATTTGCAAAATTTGGGAGGTTTTAAATATTTTCTTTACCAAAAATACACCACACCTGATTTTCCAGCTATTAATTACATTTTCTCAGTCCTAACATGATACATTTGCATTCACAAAACCTCTTATGTTTAATAAAAGTTACTATTCCAATTTCATAGTAGCAAAACTAAAATATTTTAGTATTTCTGGAATCTAGGCGATCTTTAGTAAAATTGATAATTAGACTTTGATTAAAAACCATATCAGAAACAGACCTATAACATAACGTAGCTTTGATGTTGAAATTCTGTAGATAGAGCAATTCTCTTTGAAAGATTTTAAAATAGTAACAATGGTATTTTAATATCCATTTGTTCTGGTAATTGTTGCCAGTACTTGTCTTTGGGGACAGATGCCTGTACTCAGTTTTCTGATTGCTGAAGAATTGCACACACAGATGCAGCAGAAGTCAACTAATGTGTTTTTCCATCAGCTCCTGGGCTACAGTGAAAAGCCCGTGAACCTCCAAATGTTCATCGGGACAGCGGACGATCGGTACCTGCGGCCTCACGCCTTCTACCAGGTGCACCGGATCACTGGGAAAACAGTCGCGACAGCCAGTCAAGAGATAATCATTGCCAGCACCAAAGTTTTGGAAATTCCACTTCTTCCCGAAAATAATATGTCAGCCAGGTACACCACTCCATCAATCAGCTGTTTGGTTGCTATGTGTCTTTTTTTTCTTCATTTGTGCAAAGGTGAAAGAAAAGTCATGTAGGAAAATGTATTTTCCACAAATGTGGATCATGATTAAGATAGACACGTCTCTTAAAACATATCAGTGTTTAGGTAGTCAGAAGTAAAGGAGTAGAGAAGGCGGGGAAGCTCTCATGCATACATGTTAATTGACTGAGGTAAGTGTGTCTCATATGAATAACTGACCGCTGTGTGGAATGGGAGCTGGGATTTTGTCATTCCCTAGTCCTTCCTAAGGCAGAACTAAATATAGGTCTCTTGCTCTTTGTAAATGATGTTTACTATATTATATAACTTACTTGGAAGGTTAGATAACGTGCAATATCAAATAATCTTTTAAAGGTTCGAAAAAGCAGCAGTTAGACATTTACAAGACAAAATGTTTCAACAGAGTACTTGCTGTCATTTTCACACTAACAGTTCTTTTAATCTCAGACATCTAAAATAACACTTAAAATAACATGGGGAAAAAATAAAACATGCTTCATTCTTTAACAAAAGAAAGGCTTACAGACTATATTTTGTCAATAGTTTGATTCATTTTCTTCTGCTCCATCTGTCCGTCCTCTCCATCCCGTAGTATCGATTGTGCTGGTATTTTGAAGCTTCGCAATTCAGACATAGAGCTCCGTAAAGGAGAGACAGATATCGGAAGGAAGAACACCAGAGTGCGACTTGTGTTCCGTGTTCACATCCCACAGCCTAGTGGAAAAGTCTTATCTCTGCAGACTGCTTCCATCCCCGTTGAATGCTGTAAGATTGCTTTAACTATACATAATTTATACGCATGTTTTCTGCATGTGTCAGTAGTATTGTCATTCTGAGAATATTTATTGCCAGAATTATATATAACAAGTGTGAAAAGCATTGTGCATAAAAGCTCAATTATCAAAAATTGAGGTATCTTAAAGACAGTTCTTGCCAAGTGGTAGCCTGAAGGTTTAGGGTAAAAAATACCTTATAGTGCAGTCACATAGCAGCTTCAGTAGTTCCTTTGTATGAGAAGGGGCAGGTGATTCATCTCAGAGAAAATATTCATTCCAGGTAGAACTAATACTGTTTCATTTACAAGGGTCTATACCGTTACTTGTCTTTATAAAGTATTATCTAGTGAACAGCTGAACTTCTGGAGAGTTCATTTGTCAAATGCTAGCACTGAAGAATCAAGACATGACCTCAAACAATCTCAGTTTCTCCTAGAATTCACTTTGTCTAGAAAATACTAAAATAATTTTTAAACTAGTATTCCTAAACTAAAAATTTCATTTGCTGTAAAAATAGAGACTGTTGAGATTCATGGCTTTTTGGTGTTTCTTTTCTGTAATTACGCCATTTAAACATAATTTTTAAAACAAAGATATATCATACACAGGTATGAATTGTGTATGTAAATAGATGTCATTTTAGTTTCACTCCTGATTCTTCAAGTTAGAATCACAAAATAAATGTCATTATGATCAAAACTGTGCATAATAATTTTTTCTTAATATTTTTTAAAGCTCAGCGGTCTGCTCAAGAGCTTCCTCAGATTGAGAAGTACAGCATCAATAGTTGCTCAGTAAATGGAGGTCATGAAATGGTGGTGACAGGATCCAATTTTCTTGCAGAATCCAAAATTATATTTTTTGAAAAAGGACAAGGTAAATACTGTCTTGCTGTTTTTTCTTGAAACCAAAACCATTGTCTGAGTTTGATTTTAAGAAGCAATGATGTTTTAAAAAGAAAAAAAAGTCCTGAATAGTAATCTGAAACTTCATTTGGGCACTGATCGATGTGCTTGAACAGCTTTGATAGAAACGCTGCTGCTGCTGCTTTCCTGCTACCCTGTACAAACCCCAGTGACAGAGAGAGTCGAGTGCTCAGTTAAGGATATGGGTTATGCCAGGTCAGAGCAGAAAGAGGTTCCCTAGGTGATTTACTTCCTTACCAATGCAGACGACTTGCCCAGCAATTGAACTACAGGGTCTGTGGATTCAGGGGAAGGTGTTTGTGGTAAATGTCTATAACCTGTGGGTCGGGGCACAAAGGTGTGGCTTATGTTATCTCTTGCATGGTGACTTAGCCCCTAAGTCATCAGCGTGTTTGAATAACCACAAGTGTTAGAAGCAATTTAACTACCTTTCAAAAATGTTTTTAGAAAAATAGGGTAAAAAGCACTCTGTACACTTAACAATACCCACTGCCTCCTTTGGAATTCAATCTACTGTATGGAATCTACTGGGTTAAAATGCAGAATCCTGAAAAACAGTCAGCTTACAATGGTTGTAGTATTGAGACTCCTAAAGCATCTCTATACTTGACACTTTTTTTACAATTTATGTCTGCTGCTTATATGACCTCTTTATGATTGAAAAGAAATGCAGTTTTATAATAAGTATTTAAGTATTTTTAAGATTAATTATTTAAGTGTATTAGAAAATGCTTTTTGCTTGATTTATTTCTAAATTTCTCTCAACAGATGGACGACCTCAGTGGGAGGTAGAAGGGAAAATAATTAGGGAAAAGTGTCAAGGGGTGAGAAACAACTTTTCTTAATTTAGAAAGCTTATTTTTATTCAGTGAGAAAATACACATTTTCATTGTTGCTCTGAAATTTAGACTTCATTTAGTAAAGTAAGTAGATCACTGGCTAATTCAGACAGACAATGGGAGACTTCTAAATTGACTTAACACTGTAAAGAAACCATTAAGATGATGCTTTGAAGGAACTGGAAATAGCATGCTTTTTGTGAAAGCAATGAAAAAGGAATTTGAAAACTGAAAAAAGGAAACTTAAGATAATTTTACGGAGATGACAAATTATTTCCAGTGCATTAAAATTTTTCTTAAAAGCTTAATGATCCAAAATGCAATTCTTTGACTGCTAGAGGTTTTTTATACTCTGGCAGATAAAGCATCCTTTAGATGATGTGTCTATTTAATTAAAGCATTTATCTTCAGAGCACTTGAGTTTAAAAGAAAAAAGTCTCCAAATAAAAATTTGCTTATAGTACTGTTTTATTATGTAATGTGCATTAACTTGAAGTTTGACAATTTCAAAATATTAGGGTGCTTTAATTTTGCAATAAGTGTTTTAGATTTTCTGTAATTAATAGCAGTTTCATTTGCATTTGATACGTAAAACTTTTCTGTTTCAATTTTCCTGTAGGCAAACATCGTACTTGAAGTTCCTCCATACCATAACAAAACCATTACAGCTGCAGTTCAGGTGCAGTTTTATCTTTGCAATGGCAAGAGGAAAAAAAGTCAGTCTCAACGTTTTACTTATACACCAGGTATTAAATGAAAAACACAGAAGTTGCATTTTATTTTGCTTTTAAAGTAGACATTTGAAAGAAACTCAGACAGTCGCGTCCCTTTGATAGGTACATAAGTTAGCTTTGAATTGGCTATAAAAGAGCTTCTAAAGGTTGTCTAATTAAAAAGCTGAAATACAGAGTAATAAGCTCCAGTACTATGATTACAGCCAGGTATTTCTTCATTACATTTTCTAGAGAATTAATTTTTGCATTCTGCTTTTCTTTGAGAATGATGATGAATCTCAGAAGCTGCTTTTTAAATAACCCTGGTGATGACACGGAGAATAGTGAGATCATAGAAGAACAGGTTTATGGGGTTTTTTGCTCTTTTAAAATGTCAAAAAAACCCCTCAGGTTTAGATACAAGGAAGATCAAAATATTTTTTCCCCCACCCTGGACACATTGCAGCTTACTGAGAGAAAATAGTTTGTAACTTAGCCAGAAGTGAAAATGGAACATGTTAACTGTAAGTGTAGTTAAAACATCTTAATCCCTCCTCTTTGGATGTGGAAGTGGTTGCTATGAGACATGCAATGCCTGCTTCTTTGCCTGCCACTTTCTTTTCCTTTAAGAACTGCGCACCCATTTAGAGCAGTCAGAATTCCCAGGGAACCAGTGATGGTGGGGACTCTTAAGCACTGCTTGGAGCACTTGAAGCCAGATATCTGAAGGAGTCTTTAAAGTCGGATATGGATATTAATATAAACTTCTTGAAGCCAATATATATGCTGACAAACCCAACTTCCATTAGTTTACACAATTTAAAATAAGTTGTGCTCACTTGTGCTCTAAGATTACCTTCATACCTTCCTGTGTTATATAGGCAGTATTACTTTAGGTGTCTGGTACGCCTAATTGTTACCAGATTTCTGGTAATTTTCAACTATTTTTAAGAATATCAGCTCCTAAGATAGTTACACATCTTAAACTATGTTTTTGTTTGAGAAATCTGTATTTAAAGTATTTAACTGGTGGAATGAAGTAATGACACATTACCTAAATAAGAAACAATTTTTAATCATAACTGCAGCTGTTATTACACAAACACTTTAAAATCCATCTCATCTGTGTATTTGTAACAGTTCATTGAACTGCAATATTTAGTTAACTGTGTTTATAAAGTAGTAATTGAGCTGTTAAGTGTTAACATTTTTCTACTACTTGTACTTAAGATCAGTATCTTTTCATGAGACTATCAATAGTTAAAAAAACCCAAGCCTGTAACTGAAAGTGTGTAATTTTGTAACTGTATAATAAGAACAGTTGTTGCCATCATTGAAGTTGAGGCATGTACTGAAAGAGCTGCTGTAATTGAAACAAGGTGCACTACTCAAACTAGTTTCTGTATTGCCGAAGTTCGACTGTCATAGTGATCAGAGGTGAAGGAAAGCTTGAAGCCTGCTAAAAATTTCCTTCATGTTTTGCCAGTGCCTGATACTGAACTCACATCTACCTGTTTTCAGTGGTGCCCAGCAGCAGCCTCCTGGTCCCTCTGGCGATGAGTGCATCCTTTAGATGTACTGGACTTTCTCTAACTGGGTTGCAAATGTCTTTAAATACATACATTTCTTAGGAGGGTGTGTTAGAAGGGAAGATAACTACCTTTGAATACGTGCTAGGAGAGTTGTTGTGGCTTCTCTGGGTTAATATAGCAGGCATGAAGTCAAAGATGATGAAAGCAGAGCAAAAGAAGGGACATTGCAGCAACGACACTAACAGTGCTATTGTGGTTGTTAAACAGCAATTGGTGTGTATTTATCCCGGGATACAGATGGGTTGAAATTGTGAAACTGTTTTACTTTTTCTAGTTATAATGAAGCAAGAGCACAGAGATGAGGTGGATCTGTCTGCTGTTCCATCTCTGGCCCTTCCACACACAGGCAACGTCCAGGGCCTGCATTCGATCCGAACTCAGCTGCCTTCACCAGAGCAAGGGCACCCACATGACAGTTTGCTGTCTGCGTCACCCAGGAGCCTTGTGTGTCCTGTTCAAGCACCGTATACAGCAATGGTGACCTCGGCAGTGTCCCACCTGCCACACGTGCAAGGTAGAAACCTTAGTCCAAGTGAAGAGTGTCATGTTTTGCCTCCTGCTGTGGTTCAGTCTTTTCAGGTAACATCAGCACCTTCTGTGAGGCCTTCTTACCCGCCTATGCAGTCTAATAACGTGTACAATGGACAGTCTGGTCTTCCTATGAACTCTGCCTCCAGCCAAGGATTTGATGCTATTTCATTTCCTCAAGACACAGCTGTACCTCATTTGATAAATCTTGGCTGCCAAGCTCTACCACCAGTGCAGTTTCATTCTTCAAATCCAGGTTCTGTGTCAACATCAAGTACAGCAGGGCACCCATTGGCACATCCAGCTCATTCAGGAGAGTCATCTGCTCACCTGCCATCAATGGGATACCACTGCCCAAGCACTGGGCAGGGCTCCATCCCTTCTGCAATGGGTCTCTCCCTTGGGCAGTCTTCTCCCCAGCTGCAGCAAGTCCCATACCATTCTACAAATCCGGCATCCGCTTCATCCCCGTCCCCGACAGCTTCCCACCCATTGGTCCACTCGCCGCTGTCTGGACCTTCCTCTCCGCAGCTACAGCCTCTGCCTTACCAGTCTCCAAGCTCGGGACCCACCTCCTCCCCCCCACCCACTAGTCACTCAGGCCAGCACTCCCCCCAGGCCCCCAGCCCTGCCCTGGGGGCTCTCAGCGCTGTGTCACCCCTCGGGCACCACTCTGTGTGCGACTCATCTCCGTTTGCACCCGATGGGGCAGCTATTAACATTAAACCCGAACCTGAGGATCGAGAGCTGAATTTTCAAACCATAGGACTACAAGACATCACACTAGATGATGGTAAGTGGGTATAATATTTTAATACTGGGATATAATCTACATGAAACTGCAAAGTGTGTGTGTGAGGGTTGTTTGGTTTAGAATGCACTCCTCTTCACGGAAGGAAATTTGTATCATCACAATGGAGTCATATATTTGTGTCCAAAGAAACAACTTATTTAAAACTAATTATATCAGCTGTAAATTTGTAGTTATACAGTTCAAGTGTTTTAGTCTAATTTGCCCATAGAATTTGGTTTTGTCATAAAACAAGGCTTGAGGATTAACTCCTACACATTGACACCTTATATTCAAGGAATTGATTTGAAGCCTTTTCGGGTTGTCTCATTGGTATGTTTCAGTGAAAGTCATAATAAAATATCTAAGTTGCATAGATGTAGTTTAGATTCTCGTTTCTTGGAGTTGTCCCAGTTTTGAAGGGCAGGGTAGTGTTTTGAAAATCTCTCACATGCATTTTGGCACTCTCTTAGTCTCCTCACAGACGTTCTGTAGATACACTGCCATCATTCAGCACCTCTGCTCACAGTGGCTGTTTTGCTTTCTCCATGCTGGCTACCTTTTTGAGAAATTCAGTTGTTGAACATGAACAGAACAAGGATGTTTCAGTGCTAAAGGCAGGCTGTGAAAGTCTGTATTTTAAATACTTGGAAAGTGTCACTTACAAAACTTGTCCAACCAAGTGAAAAAAGAAGAAATATCCAATCCCAAACATCAGACTATTGGAGGTGTTGATGCAAAGCAATTTATAGAACATGTAACGCTACTAAGACTGGAAGAACAGAGGGCCTGGCCTTAAATGACATGTAAAATGTGTTTGGTGTTGATGAAGGGAATCTCACTAGTGTATCTTTTCTCCAATAGCCTTTACTGTTGTGGCTTGGGGATTTTTAACCATCCCTAGTAATTACTTAATTACATCAGCAGTAGTATAAAGATTTAAGTGTGGGCCATCTGTTAAATATGCATGTCAGTCCCAGCTCCTTGCATAAATGCAGCCTTGCTATTGTTACCTCCTGACAGTAGTAATAAAATTTAGTAGGAAATGCCTTCAAAGACAGGGCACAGTAGGAAGAAAATGAGAGAAACCAATATACTTGGGCTTTCATTTCAGAGGCCACCTTAATTAAACAAAGCTCTCTTTTTAGAAACACTGTTTATCAATCAACTTAACTTTATTTAGAAAAGAAGAAAGAGACTGATTCTATCAAGGACTTGCTGAGGAGAGGAGAGCAAGGCTTTGTGAAACAATATGCAGCAAAAAAAGTAGCATTTTCTACTTCTGTATAGAGGAGTGAGAAAGAAATCTAGTGTTTCTGGACATGTCAGGTTAGAACCTACTTTCTTCTCATCCTTCTTCCCTCCACACCCACAAACAAAAGATGTAGAAATAAATAAAATACAACTAAATACTGTAGTTAGACTGTTCTCAGTGTAAGCAGAAGTGTTTAGCATTTATGAGCATCTTGACAGTTTGTTTATACTTGTTCAGAAATTAAAATGGATGCACAGTAAAAAGAAAGCCATTTTTTTCCCTACATCACAAATATTAGTTGCTTTTATAAACTATTTCCATGGCTTAACACACCGACATTACTGAGTTGTTTCTGTGCTGGCAGACATCGAAGCACAGGAAAAGCTGTAATAGCCACACTTCAAGCATGGCCACTGATTAATTGTTTAGAAAAATATAATCAATGTACATGTGAGTCAAATGGCCACAGCTTTATTAATTTCTTTTTTAAATAATGATTCTTATAGAAATTTGAAGAATTTCTGAAAACTGGTGATTAAACAAGACTCTTCCTATATGGAAAATTGAACATGGATTTAAATGCTAAATAGCACTTGGCAGCAGCAATAGGTTTGCAAGCAGAGAGATTCCCTGCCTTTCCCTTCCATGCTCCTGCCATGCCTGGGGGTTGGGCTTGGGGCGTTTTTTCATTTTCAATCAGCAAATACAAATCAGATGTCTGGTCTGAAACCTGCTGTTCCAAAAGTCTTAAAGAGCTGCTCAGTTCTCTCAACATGAGTGAATACTTCCTCTACTTAATCAGCTTAAAGTAAAAAAAAAAAACAACAACATGTTTAGACAAGAACAGTTTCTTAATAATATATCTAATGTATTACTCTGGTTTTAAAATTAATTTAAATTTTTTTCTTTCGTGTCTATTTGAATTTTAGTTTCCGTACAAATAGAGCCAGGCACAAATGGCAAATAGGTTTTTCTGCAATAATGTTATAACAATTAAAGAAAAACATCCAAACATAATTACATACATAAATGAATGTTGATACAGTATGTTTTCCCAACTAATACATCAAACATGAAAACTATATTTAGTTGGAAAATAGGTTTTTAAGGGTTAACAATTAAGGCAAATAAAGCTCTCAAAACACTGAGACAAAGCCAATTAAAAATTCTTTAAATCATGTCTGGATTACTGACTTAAATATATGTCAGTAGTCTTAAAGTAAACAAAAAATTCAGAAAAACCTCTGAGGGCATAAATTACCTTCTTTCTTTTAAGTAACATGCACTATTTAAAAATTAAAATAGTAGATGTTTTCTTTGCCAAGAAAATATTTCAAGAAATATTTTACAAAATTTCAGTGCAGTATGGAAGTGCTACCTCATGACAAAGTCCTGGAATTCCTGTGTAGCTTGACAGGATATGATTTAAAATTCTTTAAAACCAAAAAACACTACAAAAAACCCACCACAAAAACGGAAAAAAAAAAAAAAAAAAGACAAAACCGAAAAGACACAAAACAAAAATCCCCACCAAAACACCACCACCCCACCTCCAGGAGTGGAGGTCTGGGTAGTAGTTACGTAAATTCCTGTGAGCAAGACTTCTAAAAGTGAATCTTGCTGCCTCTTCAACAAGCAGTTAGGTGTTTTCTTCAAAACACACCAAAAACCCCTCCAAATCCACTAATCCAGAACTACAAAGCTGCTTCATCCATCAGTGCTCAAGCCAAGAGCATCTGGATTAGTCTTAATCCAGCATCTCTTGGAAGGTGTAACACATCTAGAGTCACCATTTACAGCTTCCCTGAAAAGTCTAAGATGTTTGCCAATGACCAGTGGAGCATCTTTTTAAATTTTGTTGTGTTCCTTTGCCCTTTATGAGTCAGAGCAAGCTGGGCTCTGTTCAGAGTATGAGTGAACACAGATTACATAATTTGAAAGCAGATCCTACACCTGTGTGTCTGCATAAAGGACACTTTTTTCCTTTTTTTTTTCCTATACTGAAGTTTGTGTGACTCTTCATTATCTTGTTGTTCAACAGGATCCTGTTGATGTCTTTAGACTTCTCTAATCTCAAGCAGAATTTGCTATTCTGCTTTTTTTCTTCTCTTCCTGTCTTTGCTTCCTGCAGGAAACACTTTTTAATTCACTTGAAGAAACAAGGGATCAACATGCATGAGGATACCTAGATATGAAAATAAAATTATATTACAGAAAACATTTGAAACAACACAATTTCAAAGTAATATTTATTGTATGTTACTACTTCAAATGTGTTCTGGAAAACTCCTCTTTTCTGCTTAGGTCTTTACCACCTTAGGCTGCACAAGCTGGTAAACTTTCAGACCAGAACTACGTGAAAGCAGCTTCTTACACTTTATTTGTCCCCTCTGCTTTTTCTCTCCCCTGGTGTGTTGTTGGACCTTTTTTCCCTTAATGTCTTTCAGCAAGTAACCCTCTGCCCAACACCCCGGGTTAACATCGCCCTGGATAGACAGTGGAATGTTTAGGGCTGCAAATAGGTGTAAACAAGGCAGCTGCAGTGACAGGAAACAGGCAGCTGGTCATTTCTATCCTTTCCCATACCCATCATCCATACTGTGCTCAGTTGCATATTCCTCTAATAAAGGTCCCATTTCTTCCCCACTTGAAAAAAAAGCTACTCAAAGTCAGACTCAGTGTAGTTATATGATGAGGCCTTATTAATTTCCCCTCAGTCTGATTTAAAAAGTGCTCCTAGTGTGATGGTTTAGCTATCCCACTGTCAAGTTTTAGATTTAAATCTATTCTAATACTGTTGATCTAAAATTTAATCTCTTGTGGTTTGCAGTTTAGGAGGGAGTTTACCTTGGATTTCATGGCTTTCTACAGTGATGAGATTTCTAGCATGTACAGCTGTATTTAACCATTTTAAAGGTATTACGTTAGGCTGTATTCAGCAAATCAGGATGACCTTCTACTAATCCTCTTACATTTTGTAACTCATTGCATCTCCATTACATAAATCTGGAGATTAGAAAATCCAGTATGTGGATTTACTATAAATCATAACTAGAAATCCCCAACCATTTTGTGTATATAAAGCAATAAGTCTGCTTTGTCAGCCACATTCCATGTAGAATTCTAAGCCATTAGCATTCATTCATTTTAGTAGTTCTGTGATGACTCTCTAGCTGATAAAGTCTCTTGCTGAGAAGCTCAGATTATTCTATCTTGGCTTGAAAATGTGTACATCATTACAGGTTGCTTTTTACTGTAGCTTCAGCTTAATTTCTGGATAATCAAAGTAGTAATTAATAAGAAAATATTGTAGAATGACTGTACTTTGTATTTCTGCCTATATTTAAAACTTATGCAATAACAGGTCATTCTTAATTAAGGCAGTGTCCTGCCAAATGGAGCATTCAGAAAATACTGAATGAAAGAGTCTAGCTTAGTATGGAGGAGAGCAGCTCAAAAACCTGTTGTCTTGCTGGTGCAGCTCAGACTTGAGATGTACATCTCAAATCGAAGGTGGTTTTACTCTCTCCTAAGCATGGAGCAAAATGTTGCACCTTGCAGCATGCCCAGCATGGGTTAAGATCCAGACTGAGCAGTAGTTTAAAAGCAAAAGGTTGGAGTGGTGAGGAAAGGTGAAGAGTGTTATCCATCAGGGGTTGTCAGCAGTTAAAGGAGGCTATGACCATATCTTCTAGTGGATTCATCGTGTTCATAAAATTTGTGACAGCAAGGCATCTATTGAGAAGACCAGTTACACACTTCTGATTTGTAAAAATGTCAGTTAAATCCTCTGGTGTCTGACCAGCTCTCCCTCGGAGAGCCACAGGACATCTTGTAACGAATGCAAAGTAAGCTCAACTAGTGGTACCACTGCAGAAATATTTCCATTTAAGGATTAGAAGAGGTTAGAGACTTCTTCCATGAGAGCAAGTGGCATGTCTGCATCGTGGTGTAGGTGCTGGCAATAGCAGCAGAGCTGGAAGGAGCTCAGCACGCCTTGTGACACTGCAAAAATACACTGAGACACTTCAGCACTGCTTTCCACTGCACAGCACATGTCCTCTAGCACCAAGGCTCATGCTTAATCCTGGCTCAGACTCATCTCTCTCCTTGTGTGAGAGAAGGGGGTAAACATGACTTAAGGGAGTTGGGTTTACCAGGATACAGAAATGCAGAGTGTGACATCATGACCGAGACATGAACAAGATATTTATTACTGTACCACATAACTGCAGAGCTTGTGCTGTGACTCTGCAGCCACCTGCAGCTTCTCTGTGCAGCTATAAAGATGATGTGCACAGGAAAACTGTACTCCTCCAGCATTTCATGCAGCCTTATTTTGTCAGTTAATAAAAAGGCAGTACTTCTTAGTAAAGTTGGCATCAAACCTGAAATTATTAAAAGCAAGCCTGGCCTATGACTTGGAATGATGATGTGCAAGGCAGCCCACCATGTCCTTGGTGGTTTGCCATAGCAGACATGGCCTGGCATATGACTGATTTGGTGTCAAACGAGCAGAATCAGCTGTGGCTGCTCCACGGCACAGAGGACTGAGGCTTAATTATAGCCTGGCAGCTTTTTCTTTTTTGTTGTTAGGGAAAGTTGACACTCTATTAGTTGCTGGTCATGTGGAGTCAAAACCAGGCTAAATATACTGCACTGAGCAATGTGATGTAGTTACAGGGATTCTTCACATAAATGCAGCTGATAGAGTTCTTTCTGGAGTTGACAACAAAGGCCTGTGTGTGAGGAAATGTGTGCTGCAGTCTGTCCATAGTGTTCTTTGAGGTTTACTGATCATTGTTGCCTCTGTCAATAGAGCGATTCACTCAGCCCTCCCCTAAACACACAAAGACAATTGTATCAACTTCTTTTTGTGGGGCATGTTAAGGAACTCTTACTTCCTGTAGCTACACTACAATCACATATCCCAAAATATTTTTGGAAAGCCACTTTTCTAAAACTAGTACATCTTCTAGGTTTAAGTCCCATTGCCCACACATCCTACTTCAGTTCAGCAGCAATAAAGGATACACAGGCTAAACTTCTAATCGGATGGTGCTATAAAAAAGGAAGTTAGTTGACTCCTGTAGGAAGATTCTGAAAAACAAATGGTATAACTCCAGTAGCCTTTTGGTCTGCCTGTATCCATAACAGAGCTCTAATTTTAAGATGACTTCCTACTCTGACCCAAATCTGGTGCAGATAATTGAAGGTTTAAAGCTTTTCTTAACCTTTCTTTACTTAAGGGATGAGTCAAGACAAAGAAGTCATTCATAAAAATATGAATTTTTCATCAGTTAAACAGATCTAAAGGGTGTCAGGTTTCTTGATTTTTGTTTCAATTTAATAGTTTTAATTTTGGTTTTATGTTCTTTCAGTACAGAACACGTTTTCGTAGTGCTTTAAGATGTAAAAAACTTTCTCAAATGTTTATGAAATTATGAGGTAGAAAGGTATTTTTAATGTATGTTTACCTGGTAGCTCAAGTTCTATCTAACTTATGTGTGTGTTGAACAAACCTCTTATGCTACATAACACACTTGAAAAGGCTGATGCTTTATTTACCAGGTTTCCCGAACAACACGTAGTGTGTGCCCAAGGCAAGCGCATGTGCTTCATTCTAGAGGGTGCTGGCTGGAGACATGTTATGTGTGCTGTGCATGACAATTTGTCAGGGGTTGATAAAAGCAAACATTCAATATTTGGCAGCTTTGTTAGGGCACACGAGAACCTCAGAATCCCTCTAAGTATGAAATTAATTAGAAAAACTACTCAGAATCATATTTCCGTGCTAGAGTGACAGATAACCCTCACCGTATAGGCTGTGCTGTCTTTATGGTGCACAGCCTGTTGCTTTAGGAGCTAATGAACTGCACTGTTCTCTCTGGAGGTTTTTTTGACAGTGTTTGTTGTCTGCTCCTTTGAAAGCTGTGCCTTTAAAGAGGGTTGCTGGCAAACGTTAATTTGTTTCCCCTTGAGGTAGTTTCCTGCCCATCTCCCTGGTTTCATTAGATCTTTATTTAAATATCACTTTCTTGCTGTTTCTACCATAATTGGTGGAGGAAAATGCTCTTTTCTTAATCTCCTATTATTTGACAAGAATTTATCTTTAATCTACTCCTTTCCTTCACAGTGGCAGTGGGCATTTTCATTGAAACCCAGATAAAGCTTTCCACTTTCCATTTAAATACATGTAACTTTACACTTTGAACAATTAAGCATAAGAAGTCACCCAAAGAAGTCATTTGAGCTGCTTGAATTTCAGAAGGAAGTAAGAGGAGACTCATTCTCCTGGGAGTGACCCCTAAGCAGGGCTTAAAAACCATGCTGGCAAAACAAGTGTGTGCATCTATCCAGAAGGCACAAATTGGCCAAGGTCCAGAGTAATTTTGTTAATTGTGTTAAAGCCTAATTTACTAAACTTGCAGCTCTGTCTTGCACAGGAAAAAAAAAACCCTATATCCAACCCTGTACACTGTTGTAAGCTCTGCATAGCCACCAATCACAACTGAATAAACACACACTTGTTGGTTAAAGTAATGAACACACTATTTGACATTGATTTTTCTTCCAGGAAAAGCAGTTCAGTGAAACACAGCTCTCCACTTCCTCTGGGATTTCTCACATGGCCTTGGTCTCAGAGAGCCACCTGTGCCAAGATAGTACTTGGTATTCTGGCACTTGGATCTGTGTGTGGTCTGACTGCAGAGCAGTACCTTGGACAAAGTGTACAGACAGTGTGACAAGTAAAGAGGAAGACGATAGCTGTGTACAGGGGCAGTTTCCTTTGGTTAAGGGATAGGGAAAATAACAATAAAAGTTTTATTTACTAGTACTCTTTTGCCTACCTTGTTCAGCGGAGTTGCTGTCAAGGGGCAGAGCACTTTTTAATTTGACCACAGTAAGTAAAGCAGATTGAGAAAACTGCAGGAGGAATGTCTTAAACTAACACAAATACTAAAACAAACTTAAGTAGTATAAAAATCATGATGATACATCTAG
The DNA here is from genome assembly GCF_025592945.1 of Manacus candei. Classification (NCBI taxonomy): domain Eukaryota; kingdom Metazoa; phylum Chordata; class Aves; order Passeriformes; family Pipridae; genus Manacus; species Manacus candei. The sequence goes on along the minus strand of NW_026138179.1, from coordinate 1,469,758 downwards.
GCAGACATCCAAAAATATTAACCATTACCTTTATGGCTGCTAACTGAAAAGTAACTAAGTATAGAAGATAAGTGATACTGTTTTTTATAAGCACTCTGATAATTTATAAATAGTTATTTATGTCGGCTTACGCAGTAGTTAGTTGTGAATGAAGCTGGGTATTTAAATTTAGTGCTATTAAAAGAAAAATGAAAATCACTTCCTCGTTGAGTGAACTGTAACTTCTTGGTTTAGTCCAGTCAGTAGTTATGTCTGTCTTCTTCTCTGATACAGACAGTTTTATCTCTGACCTGGAATACCAGCCATCAGGTTCAACAGAGAAATGGACTCAACATTCAGCATTCATGTCCAACTCCTATGTGGAAAATCTAGAGGGTGAGTCTGCTTACTGAAATGCTTCAATGTTTGAAATTGGAGCACAAAGGAAAGGGGAAAGTCTTTTAATAGTCTTATGAGCTACAAGTGAAAAGCGCTGTGTAATACTGAAGTATTACTGTAATTGGACACCTGCATATTCTGAAATAGTTGGAAATTCAGCAGTTCTGAACCAGGTGTACAGTCACTCAGTAAAATCCGCCACTCAAAGTATACAGAGCTGCCACAGAACTTCCTGAGTGCTGTAGGATCTAGGAAAACAAAGAGGATATGAAAATTTTAAGCCAAATATGGGCAAGGTTAAAGAGTGGCCAGATAAGTTACCTGAGAAATTTGGAATGTTTCTCTTTATTAAAAAGATGAAGCAATATCAATTTAAATAGATGGAATACAGTGGTGTGCACCAGCTATCTAAGTATTAGGAATACAGATTCATAACTAGATTTCAAGTTGAATGTGCACTGTAATTGGGAAAGAACATCTGGATTTATTATTTCCGCTTCTTTATTTCACATATAAACAAGATAATTATGCACCACAACTCTTCTAAATACTAATGTTAGAAGTTGATGCATGGTATATGGGTGTCGTTTGTGTTTATACTTAAGTGTTTTTCACTTTATTACAAACATGCCTAAAATGCCAAAGAACTACACTGTCCCTTTTTTCCAATATATATGCATATACACATATATTAAAACACAGATAACATGTTTTACATTCCCCAGAGATTTTTAAAGGGTAATACCTGTAAGTGTACAGTAGATTTGGGATTAGTAGCAGTAAAGTAATCAAACTCTTAATAAAACTTTCACACAATTAGTGTGTAGACTGACCTTAAGTTTGCCTATGAAACTGAAATAAATCACACTGGTCTTTTACCATCCTTCAAGAAATTTAGCTCTGCTTTCCTTACGTATCAAAATGTTATTAGTAAGGTAAGTAGCTCCTGTTTAGAATGGCAAAACTAGGGAAAGGACTCTGTACACTAAGTTGACATTCCTAGATATTGAAACAGCAAAACTATTAGTAAATTGCAAGTTATAGCTTAGATTATTTCAGTGTTCTAGACTATATCCTGTGCAACTCAGACTCTGATAGGTTCAGAATAATTGTTGAAGAGCAGAAGTTCTTGAAGAATGAAAATTCAATTAAGTAATAAAATGACCCCCAAATACCAGTCTCATCAAGAATAACACACAGGTTGGCAAACCCCAAACTTGGGCTTATGAAATGTACACCGACAGATCCCTTTTAAAAAAGGCACACAGACAGAGACCCAGACCTGGAGAGAAATATGCTTACACACAAATGCTGGCATGTGAGAAATACAATTGAGAAATGGCATTTTTTTAAAACTAAAATAATGGGTATTTTATGTATTTGGCACAAGATAGTGTGGTACAAATACGAGAGATTGTTTACACAGGAAAGTAGAATGGTTTTGTACCTTGAAGAATGCAGTGTCAAATGAGAGAAGCTCTCTGTATCCATTGCTAGTACAGAATTCTTGCAGAGACAACTTTCAGGGTTAAACTAGGAAGAGTATAGCTTCTAAATTATACTGCTGAAGAGGAGAGCAACTGTAACTGGTGTGCTGCACGAGATCAGAGCATCTGCAAAGGCAGGAAATAACTAATGGAATATTTGAGTCATCCTTTATTGAATGGGTAAGTGTGATGACTGCTGTGTGGAGTACTAAGTCATGAGGAGAATGCACAAGGGGAAATATCTCTTTATTTGGTCCAAAGGACCATACAGAAACTGCCTGGAAAAAAATAAATCTTTGGTTTGTTGCAGTTTCAGCACTACAGGCTGTGACAAACTTGAAAAGGTGAACTATAGGAACACAGTCAAAGGTGGTCAAAGGGTCAAATAGTTGCAAACAGTCTGCAAACTCTTTATGAGGTTCTTATTAAGTGTACAATTACTCTGCAGTGAGAGAGACTACAAGCTGCTTCTAAATGCAGAAAACAGAAAAGAACATGAAAACTATTAGATTAAATGTGAAACGTGCCCCACAGATGACAAATCAGTTATTCAGTTAAAATAAGATAAATGATCTTAGAAAGTTTTTTGTAGTGATGTTCACAGTTGAGGAACTAGAGATTCTCATGCCCAAAGTCCTTGGAAAAAAGAGACATGTTGCAGGACCTGTCCAAGGTAAAGTGTCAGTGAAAAGTTTTCAGAACAGATAGTGACAGTGACAATTGTCCTCAAGTAGATGACATGCCAGACAACAGCTCTGAAAGAGTAAGAAACAGTTCTCACCTGTAATGTATAACCTCTTGCTTAAATCTGATTTAGAGCCTAGGTGAATGTGAAACTGCTGCTGCTCAGCTATTCAGAGGGGTGAAAACCAAAAACTGTCTAGAAACCTCTACAGGAAGACCTTGTGAGTAAAGAAAATCAGATAGTTAAAGAAAAAGTAGAAATTAGAGTAAGGGAAAGAATAAAACCTGTGCTAATCATACATACAATGACAGTCTCTCTGAACTATTATCATAAAGCTGTCTTGAATTTACAATGGACAATTCTATGAAAATTTGCTCAGTAGTGTTAAAAGTAGTCTTGAAAGGGTGAATAAATGCTAGGAATGAGCTTGTTATTATATTTTTTTTTAAATTTATCCAAACCAAAACATTCAGCCATTTATTAATAAGAGCATCGTTTTTCATTATGATGTCATGCTTCATAACACAAGAGTTTGTTCTGTTCAAATCAGCAAATATGGATCACTTTCTGTAGGTGGGACTTTCTCCTGAGGGGTTGGTCAGTACTGGAACAGCTGATAAGATCAGCACCCACAGCTCTTGTGTGTCACTGACTGCACAAATGTTCAACCTAATTTTAGTTTATCTTAAAACTCTGGATTGCAAATTGCAGAGTTTTAAGAGCTCTCCATGAACAGTCTGGCTGTCCTGCACAAACACTGGAACACTGGCTTTGCCAGCTGTCCCAGTGCAAACCTTCAGCAGCCCAGAGGCAAAGGGCTGAAAGACAAGGGCAGGGGAGACCCCAGTGCTTCAGCTGCCTCCATTTGTGCAGTGAGCAGGGACTGAAACCGGGCAAACAGAGCACAGTGGGAAGTGGAAACAGTGGGAAGAACCCAGTAAAACAGAACAAGTGGCTGCTCTTATTTTACAGCTTGACAGCAGATCCAAAAGTCAGACCCACTTCTCTGTTCTGCTGATATTGGTGTTACTACACTGCTTAATGTATTTGCAGGGTTCCAGGGGCTTGAGCCTCCAGCTGGCCTTCAGTGCTCTCTCAGGGCGTGTTCATTCTTTTTCTGTGCAGCACAGAGGGAGAAGAACAAAGCAAAAAAAAAAGAAAAAAAAATGACAAAAACCTTTACAATACAACGCTACAGTATCACTGGTATTGACCAGGCCAATCTAATCTGTTTGGAGCTGATTTTCTCTCTACCATGTTAACTTCTGTTCTGCACAATCCATTTTTAACTGTTAGTATAAATTTGCCAGTCAGCTTACATTCTACATAAATACTAGGGGAGGAAAAGATGAAACTATTGCAAATAAAGTAACAGCTGAAATTCTGAAATCTGGGATAACTGCCAAAGAGGTCAATTAAATAGACAAAGTTGTTAAAATCATTTCCATTTCACAGCCCAATTAAAAAAAAAAATTAAAAAAGCTGTGTTGCATTTTGATCTGAGCCATATCTGACAAACAAGTTTTCAAAGTGCAGTTATCACTGCTGTAGTGGAGGAATATGCCACACATGTACACTGTGTAGTGTGTGCCACCCTCTCTCTTGTGATCTGGTCCAGTCATTATTTCAGGATTAGTGACCCAGAGTGTAAGCACAGGAGACATTCGATAATGCTTTTGCTGTTATCCACTCAATTGACACTGATCATCCAAAATTATTTTAGATGATCAGTAGGTACTAAATGACTACTAAATATTCGCAATTATTTAGTATGTAAGAGATTTCTGGTTCCCCATGTCTTGACAGTAGAGGCCCAGGGTCCGGGATTAGCAGTGAGAACACCTGGTAGCACGCATACCCAACAGGCAGTTGCTAACTGGATGGCTTTTAGGATTAAGTGAAAGGGCATATGAAATCCAAGCAGCCCTTAGTCAAAACTAGGAAAGGTGGGATAAAGTGTTTTTTTGAAAGTATAGCAAAGAAGTTTTCTTTTGTTTGAAAAGCATCAGCAGTATAGAGTGCTCTGCCCTTTCTCAGAATGGTTGAAATTTACTTCCTTTCCTACCTGAAGAGCTTGAGTTTTGCTAGACAATGTTATAGAAAATGTGTGTTTATACTCATGAACTAAGTTTTCAGTTTTAATCACAGACCACTAAATGGTCTGTAATTGATCCTTGGTGGAAGGTGACATGTCATGCATTCAAATACTAACTTTTGGATTTCTGTTTTAGTCTTTAATACAGTTTTCTCCATCACAAATTAATACAAAAAGGAAAATGCTGTATGATTTCACCTTCAGCCTTGTACATTTCTGTGCAGGATTTTATCTCTTCTTACTGACTGCATGATTTGCATTTTAAACTACTTTATGCCATCACCTGTATCTCATCTAGTCAATGTACAGTCTTCTGGGGTCTGCAGGCTACCCCCATCCATGTGTTGCTCACAGAGTTCCAGACAGCCGAACGGGACACTCCTGGAAAGTACAAAATAGGAAGATGTGTTAGTTGGGACGGTGCTCTAGGAGAAAACACCTTGGCCAGACACAGCAGTAAAAGTATTCTGGCCTTTTCTTGAGGCCTTCATGGTGCTCTGACAGAACACTGAGTTAGATATTAATTTTTTTTAAAAAGGCACTTTTGAATACTCATTGGGTTTATAAATTAGCAAATCTAACAAAGCCACTGGGGCAAGTAAGAGTTCTCCACTAGAATTCTCTGCTGGGATGAAGACAAGATCATGCATTTTCCTAAGAAATGGTAGATGCTTCTAATGTAAATCCATGTAAGCCAGATAAATCTGTATTCCCCACATGCTAAAAGCATTGCCAGAAAAAGCACTGCGCTACCAAACAGCTTCTTACAAACAAGTCAATGATTATTTAGAACAAAACAACACAAACTAACCTGGAACTTCAATACTCATTATCACATAGTGACTTATGCAGAAGTTTGGCAAATAAACCCCCATGTGACCAGCTATTGTATTCAGCGTCATGTGTTTTAAGGAAAATGTAATGCCACATGGCTACGTGCTGTTCAGTTGAACACCTTTGCCCGTGGGAACTACAAAACATGGCAGCAGTATAGACCAGGTGGTGCTGATGGTGTCAGCACAGATACATATCATCCATCAAAACTTACAGGAAGTAACTGTCTAATAATTTCAAAATACTGACCTTCAAAAAGTTCTTTTTAATGTTCCAAATTTTAGCAGTACTGAACAGCTGCAATACTCAGTTTGCACAGACCAACTGCTCAGTAGCATTCAGTGGACAAGAGCTGTTAGAAGTCCTGCAGTTAGAGCAAGCTAATGACAGAAGCTGATGGCTCATAGCTCTTCTAAATGAACATCTAGATTTTGTTTAAAAAACAAAAAGTCTTGGGTTTTAGCAGATGTTTACTTATGGTATTGTGTTGGCCTAATAAAAATACTTGGAAAAGTGCCCTACCTGCAGTCACACAATTATCAGTGTCATAGTGCCAGTTAAGTTCATTGAATGAAAGGTTTTTTTGAAAACAAATAAATTGCAAATCTTGTAATGCTTGAGGGAATTGGCTTTTACATAGCTGGTCTGAACTGTTTGAACTTTGGGGCTGCAATAACGTGTGTATTTAACAAGCTGTCCTTGCATTCATGCGGGAGAAAACCATTGCCAGTGATTGACTCTTAGATAACAAATGCCCCCTCCATGGTTATAGGGGTTCTGTGACATGAAGTGGTTTTAAAGCTCTCTCGAGTAAATTAAAAGAATATGACAAAACCTTTTTTCAGAGTTGGATTTCATGTAAGTTACACAGATTTGAGTGCATCCACAATATTACTGCGTTTTTTTTTAGACCCACTTATGCTCCTGCTGCTGCTGAAGGTAATGCTGAGGCTGAAAATACTATAAGCAGCAAGAACAATTTACACTACATGTACATTGATTTTGTTATGCTTCTACCAGCCAGGAATGGTCAGTAGGAAGCTAAATCCTGCTATGGAAGATTAAGGAAGCACCAAGAAGGGTGGTGGGGTACATCAACACTGTTCTGTAAAGTTACCCAAAGGAGAACAAAATAGCAAAACCCTGGGTTCCAAATCTGTTAAGATTTTCAATAGAAGCAGCTTACTAGCAGAGCAAAACATTTTTTTTTTATTAAGAATGATCCTTACTCAACAAAAGAATCCCATTAAATGCCTGTTTATAGAAGCAAACTCATGCCAGTAATAAAGGAAAAGCCTCAATAGCTTAGCATATTCAAAGTCTTTCTCAGTAAGAGATACTGTAGCCAATTGCCACTCAGTCTTGGAAAACAACAGGATTGACTGCCTCTACCAATTAAATAATAATTCAGATTTTGCTTATAATCTAATATTTGTCTAAAATTTGTCATTAGTATTTAATGTGATATATCACAGCTTTTACATTTATCCGTTAAAATAATTATTTTTGTCATCTTCCAAACTCAAGTGTCCTGCAGCAGTTATCTAAGCTTCAGAGTAAAACTCCAAAATTTTCATTTGTTGATAACTTAGGTGCTAGTTTGTCACATTCACAGAGACATCCCTTACTTTTGAATAGTACTAGTTGATTAAACTTTGCTGAATTTGACGTATATGCACACACAGACACACAAACTGCGTCTTAGTCCATTTTAATTATTATAGGAAAATTGACTGATAACAAAAGAGTTAGTTACTGCAGCTTCAGAAATGCAAGGATTCAGAAAACTGGCCCATCAAACAGGTATATAGTATTTAAAAAAAATATTCTGTTAACCCAAATCCACGTTCTGAGGAAGTTCTGTAAGTAGCTTGAAAGAGCCAGGAACTGCTAGAGTTGTTTGTTGTGCCTGTAACACTCTTGACCAGAAGGAGTTCTGTGGGGAAACCTGCACTAACCTGCCCTGTGCTATGCCTTTCAGTTACCTGCTTATCATGAATACTCACGTGCCTATTTTCTTCAAGGGTATTAGGGATTCTCCAGCATGGACTATGGCGAGTACATGCATAATAATAAGAGAAACTAGAACCCTTTTTTTCCCCCTGTTCCTGAAACCAGGCTCCTCCTTCATCTTCTGTTACTTAACAGCATCAAGGCTTAGCACTGAAATATTTCTCTTTAAAAGGGATGACTTCTGCCTTTTGGAAAGCATAAAAACAGTCACTTCTTAATATTTCTTCTTTTTTTTTATAGTGAATGAGATCATAGGAAGAGATATGTCACAGATCTCAGTGTCACATGGAACAGCAGTGGCCAGCCAGCCTGCACGTGCGTGTCCTGGATCTCTGGAGACAAGAATATCTGATGGAATCCAGTAATGGATGAGCTAACAACTAAGCATCCATGAAAACTTCACAATTTCTCTGAATATTTCTTCATCCTCTTCCTCTTTAGACTTACTGTGCTTCCAACTCTGTGGCCTTTATGAACTGGAACAGTGGATCCTTGCAAAACCCTTTCAGTGGGTTACATTTTTGATGTAGAGACAGAGCATTTTAATTATAGTTCCTCAGATGCTGTAAAGAGACTTCTTAAAATGGACACACAGAATCTACACCAGATATTTTAACTATTTTAAAGTTACAAATGAGCTCTGCTTTTTGCATTTAAATAGAATACTTTTATATTGTAAGTGCTTCAGGTGTGTGGAGAGGTTAGTTTGCTCTTATAATATTCACAGTACTGAATGTGGAAAACACATCTTCAGTGTGCTGCTTTCCCTTAGAGATAGTAGAGTTTGTAACTGATGATTTGTAACACCTTTTGGTCATTTTGGAAAGCCTTTAAAGCTTCTATTATTAATTTTTTTTAGTAAGATCTTCCAGTGGCAAATCATACCTGTCATCTGAAGCCAATGCCATGGAAGCCATTGTGTATATGAATACTGTAGTGTTTTCTTTCTTAGATTCATAGGAAGCAAAGCCAAATGTAGATCTGCACTTGTTTATAAACTGAAAATGTTACTTGATAGGCAAAAAGACCATTCCATCATGAAAGTGTTGGGATAGAAATTACATTCCAAAATTTAACTTTTATAACTTTGTGGATAATCTTCCTGATCTTTATTAGCACAGGCTCCTTCTTGAAATAGCTTTTTTCTTAGAAAGTTACATTTTTAATCAAATTTGAGCAGTAGGATTTTAGATTAAAGAACAGCAACATCAAAGCCATGTTAGATACAGGAGAAAATTTTATATTTGCTGAGGATCTAAATGTTCCCTGAGGAATATGGTTTTGAAATCACCAGTTCAGTGGCATTCAAGTTTTTGATGCAATAAATCATTTGATCACATCTGTACGTTTTATATGCTGTATGCCTGATCATGCCACTTGGAAGTCCTAAGGAGATGACAATTACAGTTCCTTAAATTTAGGCTGTTTATAAATGTCAGTTTGCTCAAAAGTAATTTACTGTGAATTAGTGGTTAGGTAGTGTAATGTGTCCATGTTGAATTGTAAAGGTGTGAAGCAGAAGCTACCAAAGAAATCCAGCAGATTCCCCACAGCAGCAGTGAACTCTGTGCTGTGCTCCGAGGATGCATCTCCCTTACCCCCATGATCTGATAAATTGGAAACAATCTGTTCACAGAGGCTTTACAATCAGACACCTTGGAGAGGATGTGAAAGTGCCAGTGTCACACGCATTTCCCTGCCCCAAAAGGCACTCATTTCCATAGCTTTCCTCCGTGGAACACACAGGGTACAACAGTCACAGCAAAGTGAGACTGAAGGAATGGAATGTCAGAACATCCGAGATGTTCAGTTTAGTTCCTCAGTGGGGTGAGCCATGGTGCTCTAACAAAAATTGAGTGAATTAACTCAAAGAATTGGAAAATTAAAAAGTCTATCTGCGTTGGATCCAGTTCGGACAACTGGGGACATTTTAGCAGTTGAACACACGGGGAGCACATGCCTCTCTCTGTAGAGTGGTCTGACAGGGGAAAGTGCTGAGTTATAATGCCTGCAGGAGGAAACACAGGTTCTACTGATGTTGCATTTTGGCAAACAGTCATGGGGAAAACTTTCCATTGAGCCTTTTGCAAACAAAACACTACACCTGAAGTCAGTGCCCAAGCAATACCATTACAGTTGCTATAATCACATCTCCGTAATAGCTGAATCATGAACTTTTAAAAAGGACATACGTTGAGCAGGTGAAATTATAATTTTATCACGTAACTTCCTTTTAAGAGTGCAGCCTGAGGTTACTATCTTGATGTTTCATAATTATTTCAAACAACTTAGTGCTAGGCCACTATCTACCTGCTGGGAATCTTAAGCATCCTTTTTGTGAATGTACTGTTCAGTGGTGCAAATCTTGAAATTTGCAGAAAAAAATTGGCAGGGCTGGAATATGAAAAGTGTGATATTGTAATTGTCCTCAGCAGTGGTGCTTTACTCTGTCCTCTACTCATGTTAAAGATCCTACAAAGGACTCACATGCTCAGAAATACATCTACTTGTGTTTTTAACACCTTAATAACAAAACAAACCACACAACACTGTAAACTGTGTAATCTGTCTTCAGAGTGTGTGCTGGTGGCGAGGTATGTTCCAGTTTTCATTCCTGTGTTGGGTCGTTTGCATTAACCATTGTTTGTAGGAGAATTCTGACTTAAAAGCTTTTCATACTATATGGGATTTATGCTCCTTTATCCTGCTGGTACAGACTCTCCTTGCAAGTTCTCCAAGTAGCTGGAATTCACACTGTACCTAAAATACAGGAGCCCAAACAATCCGGAGTTGCTATGCACTAAATTTTCTGATGCCTTTAAATACCTTGATGCCTGTAGACATAGAGACGCTTTCCTATTTAAAAATGAAATTTAAAAAAATAGCTTTGGATACTAAAGCAGTTTTGTATTTGCCTTGTAAAAGCTTCAATACAAGGGTCTTAATTTTATTTTAGCTTGTGTGATAACGTAGGTAAAGACTGTTAATCTTCTATAATTTTAGTGATATAAAAAGCACAGGATCTCTATTCGACTATGCAAATTTAATTAAACAGCAGAACCCGGCAACTGTTGATATTTTGTTGGCATCCACTTCCTTGCCCTTAAGTCCTGTATTCTCCCTGAGTAGTTTTCCAAAAATTATAAGTAATTTAGATTATCCTGAAGGAAAGCCTTAAAGATGAGGTAGCTTTTCTATAAGGAGGGTCAAAGGTCAATGTTCAAAAAAAAATTAAGGGGTAGCATATTAATCCAGGGGGGAGGAGGGTGAGTTTTGAAATTACTATAAACTAGCAATCCAAATTTCTGTAGTAAAACTTATCTGTTATCAGGGGAACTGCCACCCTTTTTAAACCAAAGAATGAAAAGAACGTAATAGTTTTGTTCTGATACAAAGCTTTGAAACTCTATTTTTGATACTCATAATGGATGTCATTCCTTGAGGTTTGGAAATCGTTCAAATTGAAGTTTTATATTTAAAAATGTGGGACAATAAAGATTAAGTTCTAGATGTTTACAGAGCCTTGTATTGTAATTTCATGTACATTTTGTATTTTAAACATTTTTGTAAGTTATGATTGCAGTGCTACTTGCAGAAATAAAGGGAAAAACTTGCATTTAGGCTCTTAAATCGTAGTGTTCAAATAAATAAAAATAATGCAAATGCATTGTCATTTATTTAAAATGCAGATCCAGATGCAGAGTGGGAAGAAACTCCCTGTTTGTGATGCAGTGGTAAGCAGCTGTGCTCCGTTGTGACACGAAAGGAGGGACATTTTATATTCCCCCTGGAAGAGTGGTGGTTTTGAACAATCTGATAAGAGTATGGGGCTCAACTGAGATTAGAGGCAGCAACTGTGACCCTTAAATACGTAAGAAGTGATCAGCAGTGCTGGCAGAGTATCAATTTGCACAATACTGGTGGCTTTCCTATTTGCAAGTATCATTTCAATTTGACAATGACAAGATCATTTTGAGAAATTATTCCAGAAATTATTATTTAGGGAACGCATCATAAACAGTAATTTTCATTCCTGAAAGGATATTATCACAGGCAAGATGCAGTTAAACTGTTTCTGAAATAAATGTGAGATTCCTACAAAGTCTAAATTATTTACCTATTCTTGGCTGATCAAGCAGTACTGAGGGAAATGCCTTTAGGAAAAGTACGGTAGAGTCAGGTCTTAAAACCTGTATCTTATCTCAGTGATATTAGTGGTACTGAAAAGGTTTTTATCTCCCTTGCAGTTTTGTTACAGCAGCTTTTACTTACCTGGGGAATCCCTAGGCCCAGTGACATGTGAGAGTGTCCCAAACTCAACAGGGAGGCAAAAGCTCTGGCCTTTGGTTCCCAATTGCCACCTGCCCAGGATAGAAAAGGAACCGCGATGGTTCTCCCGGGAGAGCACGGCCAGCGCAGGATTAGCTTCTCCTTGGAGTGCCTGTCCTGGCCCATTACCCTCACTGGTGCTTTTTGTCTATAAATACAACAGAAAGGGGCAGCTGAAGTGCCAGAGACTGAACATGCAGTAATTATAGCTGAGGGTTAGTAAAAATAGCCCCAGCAGTTTGAAAGCTGTTCACATGTTTTCTAGGGTGATTACCCGGTATATAATTAGCACACACCGACCCCAGCAGTAAGCCACTGACTGGCTGTGTCTGCTCTGCTGTCAATTCAAGTCGTCCTTAGATGCAAATAGGCTGAAGGCTGATTGCCTTGGACTGACAGGGTAGGGGAGATGAGAGGATCTGCAGTCACACCAGGGCGTTCAGAGCTGAGCACTGACACCCAAAGCTGTGCTGTTGAGAGAGGAGACTTCATTCCAGGCATTGTGAAAACATCACTCTATCTTGCAAAGCACTGTTTTGGTATCTCAGGTGATAGGAGAGAAGAAATGTCTTATTAAGGTCTTTTCCTTTAGAAGAGTAACCAGAAGTTTGTTCATTTAGGACCCAAGCCCAAAGGAAATGCTGGCAGATATCAAGGCCTATTAATTCTCATATCGTAGCCACTATTTCTTTACAGTATTCCACAGCATTACTTTTGTTTTTCTTCTTTCTGCTTGTTTCTGGACTTCTGTCACTCTCCCTGCCTAACTCAAAATACCACTGTGTGCTCTGAATCCAACACCTACTCCACTGGAGTGAATAAGGTGAGGACTGAGATGTTTTGCAAATAGTCCCCTCACCTCTTATTTTCCCTTGGATTCACCTAATTTACAATAATAATATTCAGGAACTAGCCACTGTTGTAGCGAGTAAAGTATTAGGATATGTGAAAGGCCATGGAAATGAAAAAGGATTTCCTATATATTTAAATTCTTGCATAGTTTTGCATACAGTCATCTTCAGTAATGGAAGTTAACACTGAACTTTATTCTGCCAGTAAAAGGATAATGTTTATCAATCATTCTTAATCCACAAAAAGCATTGTCATTTGCTGAGATTCTCTAAGACAGGAATTATTTTAAAATAACCTACTGTTACCTTTGTTAACATCTGCTACATGCAGAAGAAAATGGGGGAAAAAATAACCAGACTAAGATATAGAAACAATAAAAATAGGATATTTACTTTGCAAAGGCTTGTATGTACCATGAATCTTGTTTTGGAAGAGACTGACCCACTAGATAAGTCAGGCTATACAAGTTCTCCAGCTGTTTCTGCAAATTTAGAGTAAAGTTTTTGTTGTCTTTTTATTATTAGAAACTGAAAAAAATGCCTATCTCTTCCTTACTGTCATTACTGTGACACCTGCTGGTAAGAGCTGGAAGGAAGAATGTTTGCAGTCTTTTCTTGTTCCCATTGTAAGGGCTCTCCTCTGAAAACAAACAAAAAAATTCATTCTATGACATTTCTCATTTGACACTTTTATGCATAAAAATGCCTATTTAAGTGTTATGCAGTGGTTGTGTATCCCAGAGAAACACAAACAGCCGCAGGTACAGGAGAAGCTCAACAGCTCCTGCCTGAAGCCTTAGAGAAGCCACCCCTGGGGGCTGCCCTAGCATGGCCTGTTAACCCTCTGTGTTCATCCAGCACCTCATCCTGCCCTCCCAAGACGCTGCACAGAGTTACAGTGCCACAAAGAAACACCTGGAACACCTCTCACAAACCCAGTCACATATATACATGCTGATAAGGAAGTGCAAGCATTTAAGAGGAGGGTAATAAAACTGGATGGGCAAATAAGCAAAGAAACAAACAAACAAAAATACTGGAGTCACTGTTTGTTCTTTCAGCAAGCCCATGTTTTGGTCTAAGCTCATTATTAACTAACCAATAGAATCTACTAGAAGTAGATTTGATGACATCTAGCATGGGCTAAAGGGCCCTGAAAATTATATAGGCAAGACAGTCTGAAAATAAGAAAAAGCAGTTCTGTTCAGCAAGCTCCTGCCCTTTACATCAAGAAGTTCAATGCCAACAGATAACTCTGATAGTTCATATTGCAAATAACTGACAGTGAGTATTTGAACCCCAGATGTTGTTTGTTAGGTGTTTGCTTTTGGGTTTTTTTCCCACCAGTTTCAGTAATCAGACTCTCCAGTTTTGTTTCTGGTACCAGTGCCATTCCATCCTCTCATACTCTCCTATTCACCTCACCTCTAGTATATGAGAAGAGCTACTGCCAAGTCTGTTCTTTTCTGTAATTTTTGATCAAAGGAAAATGATGCACCTAAAGAGGACTCAGTTATGGATATATTGCTTGGGAATGCAGTGTTGGATAATCAGTGTTGTCATGTGAAGTAAGTTGGAGGGAAAAGGGAACGACTATTCCTACAAGTTCTTGTGACAATGGAATGATACATGACTGATGACTTAGAAAGGTCCTTTGTGTAATAAAAAGCAGAGAAGACAAGGAAGCAGCCTTCTGAAAATCCTGACAGTTGGGAAGGTGAATGTTTCTAGAAAACAGGCACCTCTACACAAATAGGCATCTCTGCACCTTAACAACTGCAGTCTGGTATCAAAGACAAGTTCCTAAGCCAAATTTACTAGAGCTTCTGCATGCAGCAAGAGCAAAGCTGGCATAGCACTGGCTGGAACATCAACATCACCTTTCAAGATTTAGTCTGGTATTGAGCATTTCTTTAGAACAAGGCATGAAAGGCAGAGTTGCCTTCCTAAATTAACTACAGCTTAGGTGCAATGGATTCTCTCCACCAAGGTGGCAACACCACTGCAACAAACACACAGAATAGCTGAGCATTCTCTTACATGCATCATAAATTTCTGCTCACTGCAATAAAAGGATCTGTTTGTAAATATCCCATAAACTCCGTGGTGTATCCCCAGCCAAGCTGTTCTTACAGTGTATTGGAAAAGGACAAGACAAACTTTTAGAAATCAGTATGTCACTGTTCTCAAGTAGGAAATTCTGTAAGTATGATGCAAGAACAGATTTTTCCGGTGTCCTCTCATTCCAACAAGTGCCTGAAGAGCCTGCTGCACAGCCTGTCCAGAGCACTGGTTCTCTATGATTTAATGAAGTAAGGTTTAATTTGAGGTCTGCCATTGTAAGAATTGCATCATAATAAAGGTGCAACCATTTACAGCTCAGAAAACGTTTCAGTTCACAACAGATTTCCAGTTTAACTGCCATTAGTTCAACATCACCCTGTGTGCTTTCTAGGCAGTGTCTCCCTGAGTAAAGGTTGCTCACCCCTGCCTTTCCCTTACAACAGCTCATGTTCAGGTCTGTGCTGCGTGATCAGTTCCTGCTGCAATTGTTTCTGTCTCCAGCTGCACTAATCAGCACAAGCTGTTTTGCCAATACATGCATTTGGGCAATTCCATGTTCCCACCACTTCTTCCCTTACCAGGAATAAAATTTTCCTTATAAAATCTTCAACAGAAAGCAAATATGAGAGGTCAAGGATAACTTTATTCAAGTAACAGCAAATACCACCCTGTGACATTTGCCTGGCTGTAGTCACAGTAGCTGAAGGAGGAGTACGAGCCATCAAGCCAATAGGACAAATAAGGCAATACTAAAACTGAATTAAGTGCTACTATGGGATTATTTTTTTCTAAGGATATGAAAAAAGAAGTTATGCCAAGAATGTCATCATTGCCATCTGACTCCACCACTGACAGAAGTTATAATAGGAAAGTTGCACAAACAACGAAGTATACAAGCAATCCAACCCTGGCCATGTGTTGGGCTGAATGACATCGTGGTTTGGAGAGGCACAGCCATACATTTTGTGGCTGTCAGCAGAGTTTTGCTGAGATACTCAAGTGCTGGTTGCTGGAGCCTAAACCCTTTGGAACCAATCCAGTTGCTAAAATGACACTGGAGACCAGTAAGGTTTCCTTAGCTAGAAAGAGGAATAGAAAACATATAAAAGAAAGAGAAAAGGGGAGGGGAAATTCTGGTTACTGAGCAGGTCTGTCTCCAAGTGCAGGCTTTCACTACCACAAAAGCCTAACCTCAACTACTTCAGAGCAGAAAGCAGGAAAATTTCTCACAAAATTCTTTTTAGATATACTTTCTAGCTAGCAGTTAAGCTGCAAAGAACACCCTTTAGGTAAGCAGTAGTTAAACATATCACTGGCTGAGCAGGGTATGTTCTACTGTTAATTGTTCAGTTTTTATGTGCCATTTGTGCCGTCTCTCCTGCAACCCCCCCATAGGGACTGTGCCTTCATGGTTTTGTATTGCTTGAACATGTATTGCACTATGCTTAAAATTTTTTTCCAACAGTACATGAACTCTTAGCAGGTCAAACATTCAGACCACCTGAGTAAAATGGAATTCTATCCCTTATGACAAAAAAAAAATCCCTTTGGTTTGGATGGATGCAGTCTAAATACAGTACAATACTGAGTGACATTCAATATTATATTTAACCAGCAACTTAGTGTTTCATAATCAAAGTAGAAATAATTAAAAAGCAATTAAATTCTGTCTTCACACACAGCCTGTAAGATGGTTTTTAAGCTACCTGGTACTTCTTTCATCCAAAATCCACTCATGTAGCTTATACATCACCAAAGGCCACTTTGCAGACAGTCGAGGTGTGCTGTGGATAGACCCAGCAAACAGAATCAGATCTGCCTCCATGCAACATAAAAAGTGCTCAGGGGTGATGTTAACGAGAAAAGAAATCACATTATTGAGATTCATGGAGCTCATTTGATCAGCTGTTCTGAAAGTGTTCCTCAAGCTCTCAGATTTCTTTAAAATGACCAAGCACCTTCAAACCTTTGTTCAGTATTGCTGGCACTCTACCAGTCACACAGATACCATCGAGATCCTGCTCTCAACAGAAAACAGACCTTGTTTTAGGATTCCTTTTTTTTTTTTTTTTGTAAGAAGGCAAACTGCAGCTTCTGGATGGGGGCAGGGTTATTACAACATTTGATCAACTTGCTGTTCTATGAAGAGTCAGGGGCAAGAAAAAAGCTGACAAAGGGCGGTTCTCAGGAGTTTCTTTTGCTGGCAAATGAAGTTCAAGTGCTCACAAAACACAGACCTGAGTCCAAGTTATACTCAGTGAGCTTTCCAAAGCCACAGGACACTGGACATAAAGCAAGACATTAATAGTAGACCAACTTTAGCTTTCTATTTGCAGCTGAGAGGGAGGTTTAGGACCACATGCAGTTTGAATTATTTCTCCCCATTTGTATATTTTGAGTCACTTTATTCTCAGTAGAACTCCCACAAAACAAACACAAGCAAGCAGGAATAGGAGATGAAATCTCATATACAGAAAGGTCACCGAGGAAAACAGCTTTGGTCCTCCTGCACTGAGCCAAACAGGGCTGATCAGGAGGTTCACAGGCTCTACAGTGTCCCTCTATGCCAAACCACAAGGAAGTCCCTATTGCTTGTACTTCTAATTAATGACTGGACCATCTTATACCTTTTTCTGACCATAAACTATGGCAGAAAATATTGCCTTTCCCAGAAGAGGCTAATGTAGTGACAGCTAACCAAGATAAAATGAATTCAACTGAAAGCAGAGCCCAAAGTTCTGGTAGCACTAGGAATACAGCATCACAGGGCTAAGGACAGAGCAGATGAGTACAGGGGAGACTTGCCTAGAGAACAAGAAAATGCCAGGAAGCCTACAAAGGGGAAAAGGTTGGAAATCTGCTACCCCCGAGTGGTGCAGGGACACGTCTGGTCCCTCCCAAGAGCCAGTGACAAACCCCATGTAAGCAGGGCACGCTGCCTTCAGTGCACAGCCTGAGACAGAGCACGGCCTCGGGGAAACTTCTGCAGCAAGAGGTTGCATCTGTCCAAGGGAGAGGAGAGAATTCAATGCCTCATTAAGGCAAAAACTAAGCAGTTGCTTAATTTTTGAAAACATTTGTATAGGTCGAAGGGAAACTGCCTTTATTCTAACTAAGAGGGTGGCCCAACTCTCTCCTACTCAAGAAAAGAATAGGATCTGGAATAAAGGGGGCAGCAGGAGAGATTAAACTGGTATAAATCCTTCAGAAGACCTGAAAGGGACTAATGCCTGTAAAAGATAAAGATACCCCACCAAGTAGGTGGAAGACAAAGGCTAAACCCTTAAGGAGAGTTATCAGAAGGGGAAAAGAGCAATGCTGTTTACTGCACAAAAAGGGAGCTTTCTCACATAGTATAAATGCAACTAGACTAAACATGGGCTAATTTATTTATTTCTACTCCTGTGTGTTTTATTAAAAACAAAACAACCAAAAAAACCCCAACAAAAACAAACCTGCTTGCTCTGAGCATTATGATTAAACACAGATTCATGATCTAAATCACACTTAACTCACACTAGTTGAAGTAATCTAGGTAACAGCAAGACATTCCTTATCCTAACATATGGTGAATCAGGACATTTTAGCAAGTGACCCAACGACCCAGTACTTCATCCAATCAATTGAAATACTAACAGAGCAGGTTCCCAATTCAAAAGGCACTGCTTGGGGAAGAATTGAGGCACATGTGCCAGACAGGCACAAATAATTCCTAGTAGCTGCTGGCCATACTGGAGGCTCCCTGTTGGGCATTCATTTGTTGGGCACCCCAAGGGTGACAAGGGACAGAACATCACAGCAGTGAATAAGCCTTGCTAAAATACACAAAGATGTCTTAGGATGTATTGATATTTCAGTATCATTGTATCAGAGACATTTTGTGCTATTATTTTGTTTTAATTCATTTTCCATCATGAGATACTTCAAATAAATGCAAAAAACATCATATTAGTCACCAAGAAGACAATGTCCACTCAACTAGAACGCAGCAATTAATTTAAGATTAATTTAAGATTAATCACAAAAAGTGAAGAATTTAAGAAATATCACAGCTAGCTGAAATTCAGGTGAGTTTCAAGTAGGTATCATATAATTATCTGAGTTTGTGCAGGTCACTAAGGTAAATGTTTTCTTAAGCAATCATCATTTGAATTACATCTAGTTATTTTCCACTATGTCCCACAGAGATAACAAAGTCTGTTAAGTACCGTGCCTTCCAGTTCCCAGAACTCCATATGTTTTGGTTGACATTTCAGGTCACATATACAAAGCGTTTCAGAGCCTTATCGGTTACAAAGGGCACCTTTTAGTCCCAGTCTCAGCAAACACACCACCTACTGACCATGAGCTCGTCCATCACCGATCCTTCCCACGTAAAAATTCACCATTTAAAGTCAGTCCCAAAACAGAGGAAATTTAGGGTCCATTGCTTCTTTCCCCCTCCATGTCATTTAGTGAATCCATTCCAGATTCCACTTGGGAGGAGAAAAGAAGGACCAGTTCCCAGTTAGGAACCCTAATTCAGAAACCAGGATCGGATTGGTTTGGATGATGCTCTCGCTGCACTCAGGGAGGAGCAAATGTGTGGGGAGGGGGCACGACAGTGATATTCAAGGGCTTATATTGTCTGTGACTTACACCTGCAATGGCAGCAAAGCCTCCTGCCAGGTCTTGGTCAGAGAGCCTTATCTCACTCCAACCTGTTGCTATTATTTCCTATTTACAGCCCCTTTTTTTAGCTCCAAAATGCTGTTATGAAAATATACTCGGGCTCACTTAATGCCTTATTCATGCCCCATCATGAATAAGGCATTCACTTAAATAACAGATGGCGGTTGACAAACTCTAGAAATATTTAACACATCCTTCTCTTCTCAATCTTATTAATTTAAAAGTAATCAATAATTTATATATAAACAGTTAATTTGATGTGCTTCTCTTGTTCCTACAACAGTACAGAAGCATCCAAACCACATGAAACAATTGCTTCCAACACCAGCCATGTTAACAACTGCCCAGAAAGTCTTCATTCTCCCCTTGCCACAAAAGGTGCTCTCTGAGAGACAGGATCACACAGCTGGTGGTTTCCACAAAACAAACGCACAACTAAAGAAATGGACATGTGAAGGTGTATTTAAGAAAGGCAGCATTAAATCTTACAAAACAGATTTCTAGTATCCTAAAATGTACCACACTGCATGTCTCAAAAAATTGAGAAAAAACCAAACCGAACCAACTCTCTACAGCCTTATTTTCTAAAAAGTAGTGCAGAATTTTGCAATGAAAAATCTTCTTTTGTAAGAAAGAAGATACCTGGCAAAAGAGGCTGGATTCAGAGGCTCAGCCAGGTAGGACTAATGATTCAGTGAGAGCTTTCATGAAGAGGAGCCATTCTGAAAGGAAAAAATGTGTCCTTCGGGAAAAAAAGGTTCGTGTTATAGTAGGGTTAAGAGGAAATCTTCATTGTTGTCTCAGTGTTGGGAACATTTAAATTATTGTCTCTGTTTTGTCTGTATAGTTAAGGCTGGCCTTGGTTGGCCTTCAAGGAACTACTGTAGCCATGCCAGTGGCTTCACGCAGCTGGAGCAGTGTTTACAAGGGCTGCAGAGCTGAGCTCTTCTCAGAACATGGTGGGTGGGCTGGGAACAGGAGGCCCAGGGTGAGCTCACCCTGCCCAGCAGAGCTGTCCGTGCAGCAGCAGCCACAGCTCTGCTCCGAGCGCCCACCGAAGAGCCAAACCATCCTCCTCAGCTTGTCAGGCACCCCTTGGTACTTCCTATAAATACCTTCCCATCAGCCTTTCCTCCCAGAAATGTCCATTAAATTACACTTACAGCAGTACAGAAAGGATTATTTATAAAGCTCCACATTAGCAATCTTTTAGTGAACGCTTCAGTAAGATAAATGCAAAGGCATTTTTTGAAAGGGAGGAATGTTTTCCCATCATGAAGCATTATCAAGAGAACATTATCTTCAATACTTTAATACATTTGAGACAAAAGGCTATATGTGTGGTTTGATTATTGGCCTGAAATGAACTGCATTTACTGTGTTCACAGAAAATCACTTTAACAAAAAAAAGTTCTTTTTTTGTGCCTTGAAATGAAAGTCCAAACAATTTAGGGGAGGGAGCAAGTTAAAAAGAAAAAATCACAAGTTGCTGATCTTATTCACTGCTGAGATCCTACGTGGAATACAAAGATAATTTTATACTTAATATTAACATCATGCTTCAAATGTAACCAAAACCAGCTGAGCTCATTCCACAAATGAAATCTAGATGTAGGGCATATCAGAGGAAACCTGGGCAGCGCTGGCTGTTGCTTTGGGCACATAGTTGGCCCAGCCTGCTCATGCTGGGTATGTTCTGAAAAGGGAATGAGTACACAAAAACCAGGCCTGTGCAAGATCCTTAGATCTGAAACTCAGTCCAGGCCATGCCACAAAGGTGTTACAAAAGCACAACCTGAGCAACTGCTCATGAGCATCAAAAGGCAGGACAAAAGCTTTCCTTTCACACCCCTAATAATTATGTCACCCTTCCTATAAATTGCCACTCTCATTTTCATATTTTAAAAAAACAAAACAAACCTACCATACTTTACTCCTTTTGGCACTACAAAGCCACCACAGGACAGGGAGTATTTTGGATTATTTTCCATATTACTGATGGTTATTTATTTGCAGACCTCACTATGGGTGAAGAAGTGAGGTTGAGTTTCAGACCTTAGATTTCATTTGCCATTCAAGAAAAACATCTTCTTGTAAATCTATCAAATTTGGAGTGATTGAAGGCAAGCAAGTATGAAATTTTATTATATAATTCCTAAAGCCCATCAGCAGAACCCATTTAAGAGAGAAGGTAACTGGTATTCTCTCCAACTTAATATCTCCCAGTGAAGGGGATTGTCATACTAGTCACCTTCTGCCCAGCACAGCTGCTCTCTCACTATCTAAACATGGATCTGCAAAGCACTGTGTGTTAGAAAGGTACTGAAAAAGAAAGGTACTGAAAAAAATAGTCTTCTAGGTTTCAGTGTTCCACTGTAGATTTGGGGGATAAAAGATGGAGTGTTTTTAATAAGAAAATTCGAAAAACACCCTATGGTTTATGTGGGTAAAAAATAAAAATTAATTATAAACCACAGAATCTTATTTTTCTTGGGTACACTGAACAATAGAGAAAACCATTCAAATGGGGGCAGGGAGGGCAGTGGTTTTTGAGCATTCAGAAAAAAATGCAAGTCCTCTTACACAAAGAGTTTGCAGAGTTCAGTTTTCAGTGGCATAGTCTGTTAAACTGCAACTATTTTTTCCCTGTATACTTCACAAGTTTTATATCTAGAGCTAATATGAAACTGAGTATTTCTGAAATCAATAATAATACATAAGAATAAGAAGAATTTCTGAAAAGACATGCTGTGCTTGCTTAATAGAATTCTAAAGTTACTCTAATTCAGTAAGAACTTTTCTGAAGAATTTCTGACTCAAATGCCAGAGTCACAAGTTCAAGGGTTCCAAGAGCCAAGGGTACCAGCTCCATAATTATTCCTCAAAGTTGTGTGTTTTTTACAGTGATATCAACACAAATAGTGCATGTTTTCCCTTGCTAAATAAGCCTTGTTTTAAGGGAATGAAAACTGAGGAGCTGGCGTAAGGAAAACCGTCCCTTGGCTCTTTCTTCTGATTTCAAATCCAATTTCCTATTCTATATCTAGAGGCTAAACCTTCATTTATGCTCAGTGACAGACATGCAGCGAATAAACTGCAATTGTCTCCAGCAAACCCCCCTTTCCCCCATTTTGGTTTATCGTGATTGTCGCAAAAGTTGCCAAGTGTATAAGCTCCAGCTGTGAGTGCAGCTGCCGAGAGCAGCACCCAGCAGAGCTGTGCCGGTAACTCTGCATCCCCCGGCCCAGCTTGCAGGGAGCTGCAGGGGCTGAGCCCGCGCTGCCGGCAGTTCAGCCGCCCGGCTCAGAGCTGCTTTCCTACATCTACAGCGTGCTGGGACTGAGCTTCCTCCTCACGGGCACTGTGCCATTTCTGGCTTGCCCACAGCTACCCCAGGAACAGTCTGTCAGCAGGACTGCCCTTTGCCTGCAGCTCATCCCAGCCTGCCTGCAGCAGTGGCTAACATTGCAGGCTGCCTCCTCAGCACATTTACAACCTGCTTTTCCCGTTCAGAACAGGTCAGAAAATCATGCCACCTTCTAAATCCTTAGAAGACTCATTAGCCTAGTCATTACAAAGTCTGAAAGCTACAATATCCAAAAATTGCACTTGCTCTGTAGTAGCTGGAAGATCTTCGGGCCCACTTCAGTTGTGAGTTACACTACAGCAGCACTGGGCTATTTCCTCAGAGTAGCTATATCTAAAAAACCCCAATTGGATGATCTCCTGGTGCCAGTGAACAGAACAGAAACGTAATAATAAAAAACCTCAAAATATTGCCCTCACTGCATTGACAATTTCCCCTGTTGTTAGCACGCTCTCTGTGATGCATCATCAGTGTCTAGGCCAGCTGCCTTAAAATATCCTTTCTCTCCCAAATCATCCCCAAAACTGTCCCCACAACCCAAAAATTCAGAATCCTTTGTTTTCTGGGGGCTTACTTCTTACCTGGTAAGAAGAACACTGACATGCTGTTATCAGTCACCAATATCTTTTAGCTGAGCAAAAAGATTAATTTAGGGACAAGCAGAAGTCACATTTCATTGCTACCATCCTTTTGAGCCTTCTCCTCACAAGCAAGAGAAATGGTCTACTACTCACATGGACACTAACAGCTATAATCCCAACTCTAGCTTCTTGTTTAGGATATATCTACTTAGAGCCTGCAGCTCATCACCTGACCTGCTCTCCAGATCTCATCAGGGATACAATGGACCTGACTCCTGAAAAGTGATTTTAGAAGGATTTCAGAGGTAAATACCACACACAAAATACATAGCATTTTAAGCAATCTTACAGTTTATATTCCCAGGCATAGATTACTTCGTTGTCAGTAAAAAATAAGCAAAAATGATTGTATTTCTAAGTTTTTGCATTGTTTAAAAAAATAGTCCTTACCTTTTCAAGGACATTTTAAATTAATGCTATTACTACAATTAATATTCCACGTAGCTTGTGTGGATTTTCACAGTGAGATCTACGATTGCACAAGGAGTGCATTATATCAAACAAAAGAAAGACACACCTAATCCAATGGGAATGAGCCCCATATTTTTAGAGCATGTTTAAATAAGAATTCATTGGACTAAGTTGTAGCGACAAATGTTATGCTCCAGGTAAAGCTCAGACTGTCCTTTCCTCACTTAACCTCTCATGCCCTGACTAGAGATGAGGAAGCATCTCTTCCTTGCCAGCCTTTCCACTGTCCAGTTCCACCACCTTTAGATTTCTCTCACAGTAGATCGTTGTGTGTCTGCCATCCGTGATGAAGGCAGTCCCCAGAGCCCCCAACAGTGAATTAACTCAGAAAGCAGCACAAAAAGATCTTACTCTTTCTGACAAACCCACAAGCTTCCAATGCAGGAAAGAAAGTTAGATTCTACTGCTACTCCATTGCACACATCAGAGATTTTTCCAACAAACCCACAACAGTTTTTTGGAGCTTCTGGCACAAAACTCCTGTAAGTCTCCCCCTCCCCAAAGTACCATGATATATTTCACTCTTCCTCTCCTCAGTTATTCTGTTGCTTCCTTCCACCTCAATCCTGTTCTAGTGGTAAGAAGAAATACAGCAATGTTTCCTTCATTTTGCTCTGGCATACTTTTTAATATTATTATTTTAAAAATACCCAAAGATTTTGAAGATCTTTGCATACGAATACATATTTTAAAAGCCTGAAATGGAAACATTTTAAGTTATTTTAAAAGAGAATGTACACACACAAGTGACCCATGGGAGTAGCACATTAACTCTTTCCCTACCCCCAGCAAGCAGAAAATTAAGTGCTGATAACAGAGGATAATTAAAATCAAATAGCTACAACAAAAAAAACTTTCAAAAGTTACAATGCTGTAACAGCCAAGCCAGAAAGTAGGGGCCAGTACAAGAGATTGGTATAAACCAGAACAACTGCACATTCGTCAGGTCTACTGTAAAAGCTGCTCTCCCAAACAAAAAGCAATACAACATGTTGTTGGTCATATTTTTACTCATTGCTCAACAAGAGCAGGATGTCCTAGAAGGTCTAGGAGCAGTAGAAGGCCCTGTTGAGTGTTCCCAGACTTCAAAGCAAAAAAAAATTTACACAGACAATTCACGTGTTTGAAGGTTAAGGGCTGTGGGAGTGTTTGTTTAATTTTTTAAGTAACAGAACTATTGACATGCAGCCCCCCCTCCCCCAGTCACTGCTAATTTCACAGAATTCTCTCTTGAACAAATTAGGCAGTCCCAAATTGTGGCAAGTGCTAGAGCAACTCCAGATCCAATAGTAAACATTAAAAACCTCTTCCCATTTCATACTTCTTTCTGTACTATGTACACACTAGCCTGAGTGATTACCATGCATGGGATCCTCTACAAGGAGAATTCCCAAAGAGTGTCAGTTCATGGTGCTCAACAAGACCAAAAGAAATGACCTAAGAGATGTGGAAAAGGCTGACAGTGATAACAAGCCTATATCATTGCAAGGGGAATTTAACACATATGGGCTGAATCAGAACATCAGACATGGGCCTTAGGTGAAGGGGAAAAGAAAATGTCAGATCTGGTTCTCCCCCTGCTGAGCTCCAGCTCCCTGTGAGGATGTGTACAGCCTGCTCTGCAAAGGCAGCCTCAGGAAGAGGGCAGTCCCCGTGTCTCTGGACATCTGGCCCCCACGCCAGGACATCTAGCAGCTGTGGATCTGGAGTAGGCTGGAAATAGGATCAAAACCAACAAGAACAGCAAACTTACTCTCTGCCAATAGTAGTTTACAACCCCCAGCAGGGAGGAGCTGAACAAATAGCTTGAGAAAGTCGCCACCTCTGAGAGAAACGCTGCCAATATCGAGGTCATTTCACCAGACACAGAAACCAGGAGCCAACCACAGGGCCAAGAGCAAGTAAATCAATCAGCAAAGCACAACCACCACACTCAGCTCTACAGCTGGGAGCACAGAACCATCACAAGCAAATGCTTGTCCAACCGAGGCTGCAATCGTGTGTTTTGCTACCAAATTTAATCAGTTGTAAACCCCTAACGTTATGCTACTAGTGTGTGTTTTCCATTCTTAAAGCCAGAAGGCTGAAGAGTCATTTTGCTTTTATTTTTAGTCCCTTAGTTTCTTATGTTCTAACACAGTCTGTTCACATCTGGGTGACACTTTAAGCCATCTCTTTGCCCGGTAATTTCCGCTGGATTTCTATTAGATATTGTATTAATTTTGTTTTCTGTAGAGCAGTTTTGAAAAGTTTATTTTTTTCCAGCTAAACAGACACAACTGTGTTTTTCACAATTTGAAATCAATTTGTACATTTCAAAGCAACCGTATCAAATATCAATGAACACATAGAAAAAAAAAATTAAAAACAGGAGAAACAAGAACAAAATTTAAAAAAACCCCAAGACACACACAACAAACAGAAGTCAGTAGTTTCATGGGCAGCATAACAACCTCCGGTTTTAAGACGAACAAGCACCAGAATGCTCACTGGCATTCGTATGCAGAAGCTTCTCCTGCAGTTGGTAACAGGGAACTCCCGCGCCAAAGCACCGTGTTCCAAACCCCTCCTTGCGAAGCCCGATGGAGCGGGGACATCTACTGGCAGCAAAGATTAGCGGGGGCCAGGAGAGGCCGAGCCAACGGTTTAACCAAATTACATCCACCGATGCTCCTGACAAATCTAAAAATTCCTAGTCCTGCCATTAGATAAGGATTGCTAAAAAAGATATTTTTTAGCAATCTTTTCAGCAAAAGATATTCTCTCAAAGACACTGCTAACATTAAATAGACAAATCTGTATCAGTACTCTGGTAATGTTTACAGAAGGGAAGGTATTTTACTTAAACTCTTTTTATTATCAGCAAGCACACAGAAAGCAACATAAAACACCTATTTTTTAAAAAATCGGTTATTTAAAGGAAAAATATTATAATAACACACCAGTAAAAGAAATAGCAATTAGCAAGTCTAGACTAACGTGCCATCATCTTTATTTGAATATTCACATTTCAACTGCACATCCAGCTAAATAATACAATAGCCCTCACCTGATTATATAAAAAGAAAATAGGAGGGAAAGAAATCAGGTCTTTGGTTTAGTTTGGATTTTCTTTTTAAAAATCCGTAAAACAATTAGATCTAGAAAGGAAAAATTTTAAAATTTACTATAGGCACAGATCAGGAATTTTCTGCTTTAGAACATTTCAAGTCATCTTTAGATGCAATCAGCTTTTAGCAGATACTGTAAGCAGTTGGCTGAAAATTCATTACGACAGATTTTGTCAAATACAGTTCTGTACAAAACAGAACACGACAGGTTAAACTGCCAGCCTTGCAGTTCATTTTAACTGACTGAAATAAAACAAATATTGTTTCAAAAACTAAGGAGCTGAAGAGCTCTTTTTCTTTTAAAAAATGAGGAACTGAATTTTGCTAATAAAAATTCCTTGAAAATATCTTAGTTTACAGAAAGAAGCAAAACTTATAAGACTGCCTAGAGTAAGTCTGCTCTGCAGATGGAGAAATTCCAACTGCAAACACCTGATTCAGAAGCACAGCTGCAACTACTGAACTAGAGAATGGCCATTTCTAACTCTTCAGTCTCAGCTCATCTCAAACAAAAGTAATAGGAATAAACTATCTTTTCTATAAGTTGGGCAGGAACACCCTATGGGATGGTCCAACAGAGAAATCATTTCTGGGTAAAATTATCAGTATCAAGAGAACAGGAGCAGAAGTGAGTAAAGGAATCATCTTCAAAGCAGCAGTATCAGAAGTATGAAACTAGGGAAATAAATACAAACAATGCTAATTTCATTTCTCAATTATACAATATGGCAACACAAATGCAGGTAAGTAATTTTGCTGTTTGCAAGCACGGAAGAAGCTTCTTTTTGATAATCAAGTTTCATGGCTGTGAGGACCTTTTCTTTAACAACAGTAAAAGTCAAACGATAGTTCTTTACCAAACTTCACTTCTTGGGTGAAAAGAGTTAAAGCTTAATGCTTTCTGTATTTGTTATTCTGTTAAACCACGCGCATGTAAAGACAGCAATCCCTCTGATAAGTCTTTGTAACACAGCATAGTCTAAAAATTCAATCTCAAGGAGTAAATGCATTCATCAAAGAATAAAAAATATTTAGGCCTTACCCCAAGTTCCCAGCCTTCCCCAGAGACAGAAGCCACCATCCAAAGACATTTGATGCAAGTGTTTGTCTTCCAGGAAGAACTCTTGGATTTGAAGCCAGCTCATGGGCTATAAGGCCTCTACAGCAAAATTGCAGGTTATCAGCCCCCAGCCGGCGCTACCTGGGGCTCGTGCTGCTCACAGAAGTGCAGCTGAGGTGGAAACGTAAGCACAGCTTAACTTCCAGCAGCCACCTGCCCGACCTGAGGGCTCCAGCCCTCGGAGCAGTTCTGCCTCAGCACAGCCCCGCTCACCCCTGAGGCACAGACCCTGCAGGCACCGGGCACAGCCCCGCTCACCCCTGAGGCACAGAGCCCGCGGGTACCGGGCACAGCCCCGCTCACCCCTGAGGCACAGCCCCGCTCACCCCTGAGGCACAGACCCTGCAGGCACCGGGCACAGCCCCGCTCACCCCTGAGGCACAGAGCCCGCGGGCATCGGGCACAGCCCCGCTCACCCCTGAGGCACAGACCCCGCGGGTACCGGGCACAGCCCCGCTCACCCCTGAGGCACAGCCCCGCTCATCCCTGAGGCACAGACCCTGCAGGCACCGGGCACAGCCCCGCTCACCCCTGAGGCACAGACCCTGCAGGCACCGGGCACAGCCCCGCTCACCCCTAAGGCACAGAGCCCGCGGGTACCGGGCACAGCCCCGCTCACCCCTGAGGCACAGAGCCCGCAGGCACCGGGCACAGCCCCGCTCACCCCTGAGGCACAGAGCCCGCAGGCACCGGGCACAGCCCCGCTCACCCCTGAGGCACAGCCCCGCTCACCCCTGAGGCACAGACCCTGCGGGCACCGGGCACAGCCCCGGCCCGGGGAGTGGCGGCTCAACGGCGGGATTGTTCCTCAGCTGAGGAAAGGAAACTCCAAACGCCTCCTGCAGACGCGCGGGTGGCTGGGGAAAGCTGCTCCCGTCCAGGGGTGAGCGCTGTGGACACGGCGGAGGGAACCACAGACCCTCCGGGCCCCTCCGCCCCTGCAGCCGGACCCCGGGAAACCTCCCCGGCCCGGGCAGGCCCGGCTTTACCGCCGAAGGGGGAACAGGCAACTGGCACAGGTTTGATCCCACGTTGGGTGCCTGGCTGGCCCTGCCTCCCCCTCACACACCCACCAGCCACCCCAGCAGCACTTCAGTTTGTAACTGTTCCTCCCCCCTTCGTTCCCTTCGGTACAAGCAAGAACGTCAGCGTTCGGAGCAGGAGCACGCCCAGGCCGGGCCTGTTGTCAGACCCCACCTGGGGGTCTCTGCTCTATCCAAAATGCTGTCACCGCTCTTGCAGTCATTTTACTCAGATAACTGCTAAAAACTGGATACTGCTCCCAAGTCCTGCGTGTTGTGTTTGGTACACGCACAAACATGAAGCCTGAAACATCCAAGTTCACTTTCTATAACTAGTTTCCACCATCTCATGCTAAACAGGTATTGCAACAGCAGTTGGTGATAGCTAAGCCTCTTCTTAGTAGACAGGTAGATACACATTTTGCACATGGCAGAGCCTGTTTGCAATTTCCATTCATGTTACCATGGGACTGTATTTAAAAAGCAGAACTGCCATTATTGTCGACTAATCCAGAAAGGTGTTAGAGGAGTAAGGGGAATCTGTGTAAATCATGGCTGATGTTACTTGAGGTGTTCCTCTGCAGCCCTGGCTCAGCTTGCCAAGGAAACAGAAAAACACAAGTTCCATGCGTTTTTTTTTAAGAGAAAAATAAGACATTTCAATAGATTGCAAAGCCACAACCAAGATGTGACCAGCTGGACCATGGCAGACTGTAAGTCTTAACAGACGGACTATGTAGGTCCCAAATTTTTTAAAAGGGAGAAGCATGTTAATTAAAATTATGCAATCCTTTCTACTATTCAATTACTTTAAAAGTAAGGCTTGTGGCAGATTTCACAAAGATAAATCTTAGAAACAGAGTAATGCAAACAGTTCTACTTTAAAATAATGTAAAAGCTTTTCCTCCAGTCCCACCCAATTGTGCTGAAACTCCCTTCTGGAGATTTTAATGATGAAATGGCATCTGGCATGAGATAATTCTGACTAGAGAGAAATAAACCCTATTATCTTTACATGATTCCCTCCCCTTCTCCATTTTTACAATAAAAAGGCTGACTGGCTCCATCATAACTTAAATGTAGCATTTTGGGTTGCACAGAAAAGCGAGTGACCCATTAGGTCAATTAAATCCAAACATGAACACAATTTCAAGTTCAATACTTTGTTTCCTCTGGCAACAGAATGAGAACACTAAGCATGTAAACAGTTACATCACCGTTGCCTAAAGAGTGTTCCACTACAAAAGAAACATGCCTCATCCACATTTCTGGTTTACCAGCACACTCAAAAAGGAAAAAAAAAACCACAAGAAAAGTCATACCATTCACTCAAAGTACAAATGCTTATCTAAATCTAGGAGAAGAGAGAAGTGTGTAAGAGGTTATTTATCAAAGAATGATGCTCTGTGAAAATACATTAAACCAAAGCATACATTAAACCAAAGTTTAACGTACTTTCAAAAGCCAATGCACGTAGTAAGCATCTCTTTTATTTGTTGTAATATAAAGAAGCATACATCATTCAGTTCTTTAAAGTACAACTCAAATTGTACACTAACAAAAAGGATCAATTCAGACATCCATGAACATGTCAACAACAGAATTCATTACATTTTGCTCTGCTGGTATTGCACTTGGAATGGTTTTGAAGTAAGGCACAGTAAAAACAAAGTCATTTAGTGCTTCTACAGCAGATGTCTTTTTTTAAACACATGCTACATGACATAAAAGTACTTCTAGCTTATGTATGTACACAGGGGAAAAAGAAAAAAGCATGCACTAGAGAATTCAGATTCCAACATATCTTGTTGTTTCATAATATACAAATAAAGTAGTTTAAAGATGTAAACAAATTGCATGCACATAAACTAGAGCAAAATCTTTAATACAGTATCTGAAAGCTATTATGCTTAAATAAAAAAATATAACTTATCAGTACTCAGGTTTATGTGCCATTTTTGTCCTGCAGAGATTAAGTTTGTGGCTGGGGGCAGCAAGTTATGGGCAGGCAGGGAGGGTTTTTCTGATTTTGATGTTGGTTTTATTTTTTTTTCTTTACATGTTGGCAGCAGTACACTGGTAAGAAAGACAAATATGGCTTTGCAAAACAAGGTCTAATGAAAACATGAAAAAGCAAAATTGCATTTGGGGTCCAGCATCCTGATATTTTTCAGTCGAGAACAATACAAAACAAAAATCAATATGATCTATGCTTTGAACTGGGTAAGTTATGCATTCCAAAAGACCTTCCTAAAGACATTTAAACTCTACAAAAAACAGGACACTTTGTCAAGTGTAAACTCTTAAAAACTAAACACAGAAGAATCTGAATGACTCAAGCTTCGCTTTCCACTTCAAATGCTACTAAGTTTCTCCCAAGGCTGCAATAGCTGAAGTGCTGTTAGTGTCTTCAGAATTAACTACATGCCAGGAGTGGGTTTACTTATTTTTACACAAGTACATTAGAAATTAAGTAAATTAACTGCATAATTTTTGCTTTCACTTTATCTTTGGCATAGGATGCACCATTTTTCAAATTAAGTACAGGACATTTACCACTCTGCATTCCAACTTGTTATGCTGAAAAGGCACATTTGTTGCTGCCCGGGGGGCAAGGGAAGACTTCTTATTTTGCCAAAGGCAGGGTGTTGAGTGCGACATTCTCTCCTCATCCCCAGAGAGAGTTCAGTTAGACCAGGTACAATTCTACATAGCGGCTTCCCAGGAGCTGTCCATTTTTCTCAGCCACTGCTTTCTTAGCTAGATCCAGGCTTGGAAAAGTCACCAATGCCTCGCCACTGGGCTGGCCACTAAAGTTGTAAAGCATGAGGATGGAATCTGCTTGGAGCTGCAATGGTACAAGAAAACAGAAGAAAAAAAACTATAAAGACCAGAGACCACACCTGGAAATGCAATTTTTAATGCTGCACATCTGGTTCACTCCACTCCTGTGTCTGTGGTGAAAATACTCTGGATGTTGAGAGCGGGAAGGAGGAGAAGGGATTGAAGATTAGAAGAATTCAGCTTTTAGCTTGGCAAATAGCAGCAGCTCTTGTTCTGCTGGTGTGCTGAATAGAATAGACATAATTCCATGCAAAAATTTTGCTAGAGAAGCAATTGAAATTAAAGGTTGATAAGAAAATAAAGACGTAGATGTTAATAAAAGGTAAATGGAGCAAGAAAGTCCAGGCATTCAATGAATAGTTCTTGTACTATGTGGACTACTGGCCAAGTGACAAAGGATATATATAAGGTATGTGAATACTCACACATACAGTTAAAAAAACAAACAAACAAACAAAAACACATACACAAAAAATAAAAGAGCTGCTACGAGTTCTGTGTTGGGAGGATGAGCTGAACTCAACACAAGCATACAGCACAAGAAAGATTTTTCAGAAAAATGAAGTAAAATTTGGTGCAGTCCAACTGAAATAAGTACTTATTGCAATTTTAACAAGGTTAAGAAAAAGCAGGGTAGCAGATGAGATTATTTAGTCACTGGAGTTGATTTACTTTGGAGAGCATTAGCCCTCATAAAGTCTTAAAAGGCAGTTCCAAATTGCTGAGTTCAAAGCAGACATCTGTCTGCCCTGTTGTACTCCATCCATTTCCCATAACATGCAGGAAGTACTTCCAAGGTAAGTTTGGAACCCCTGTTTGTTGGATAGAAATGAATATCAGTGAAGTTTCAAAACCAAAGGCTGAAGGATCAAAAGCTCAGCATACAAGTTAATTTGTTGGAGAAAACAGTGTCAGACAAAACCATGCTGGAGAACCAACCAATTTTAGGAGTATTAACCCAATTCAAGTTAGGTTCATGTGACATATGTCCTCTTGAGTTTATAAAAGGTTAAAATATTTAAGGGTTTCACTTTTGTAGAATTTGTGTGCCTGGTATACTGTAAGAAATAGAATTCTCAGTTATTACCAAGAGCAGTTTCTGACAGCTTTACATTCAAACATATGGAAATAAAGCAAGTACATGCCAGAGCTTCACTTACCCAAACACTGAGCAGGTAGTACAAATATTCTTAAGATATAAGCAACGGTACACATTAGAAACCAAAAGCATGCATAAGACAGTTAGTACAGACTTTGCATTATTTCTTCTCAGGTAACTAAAGTTAGCCAAGAAATAGCATACAGAAAGAAATTCAAAGACAAATAAAAACCCTCATGTCTAAAGCCCACTTCAACTTTGGAAGTAATCTTGGTTTATTTCAGAATAACACTGTGCTCAAAGAGAAAGTTGAACACAGTTTGGATTAAGTCAGAAATCTGAGCTAAAAGATGCTCTACTCCAAACAAGCTCTGTTATTAATCCATATGGGATGAAGTCATTTACCACCAGCTCAGAACAGAAATTTAATATTGCAGGTTAGAGTCAGCTGAAAACACACATGGAGCACAGTTAGACTTCTAAGCACAGAGAAGAGCTTTAAAAACAGTTTATTGGTGTAATACCAATGTAAGGATCTGGAAATTCATGTTATAAGGGTTGCATAGAAAGCTAGCAGAGAAGTTTATGCATTCTGCAAGCAACATAATTAAAAGAGTTAAATAAACCCCTTCAGTTTCATTTTAAGACACACTAGGGTTAAGTTCTTATTCATATGGATTTATAGAGATAGAAATAGATTTTCTTTATGCACATATGTGTTTTATAATTAGATTCAGATTCAAAGAAATATTTTATCTGGATTTTTTTTTAATTCTAAAAAGAGTGGTATATGTTTAATACTACTTTGAGCCACTTAGAATTCAGGATGAGCTACTCTGTGAATTAGTCAAAGACTTTTTCCATGCCATACATAGTAGAAATCTACTGCTGATCTGGTTTTCCAGTTAATCACCAGACCACGCAGCCTCTAGTCTATCTGCTCCCCAGCAGATCCAACAGTATCATGAGAAACCAACTAATTTGAAAACAACTGAGTTGATGGTGTTTATGTGGAAGTACCTTTGTCTATGAAGGTAATTGTCTTAAGGCACAGTATTTGATTGCCATATTTGTACTAAAAGTTTGTTGTGTTTTTTTTTCTTAAGGAGAAAAAAATTATACTGACTAACCAGTAGCATTTTGAATGGAATACAATAGTACTGGGACATCCAGTACTCCACACAGGCCACAACGAGTTCTTAAAGAATTATGTGTTAGTGCCAAATATGCAGGCAAGTTTACTGTTAGTAAATCTAGTTAATTGCATCAGAAAGTCACTATACCCAAAAAACCTCTCCTAAAAAAATAAAGTAATAGCTCACATTGCATTAGGGAGATCAAGAAACAGAAATATTAATCTCCAGCCAGCTATATCGTACAGAAAAGACAAAGCCAGAGGTCTGGGGTTTTTTGCCCACAACTTAGCGCGTGCTTTCTAGCAAGAGGAAGAAAAAAAATCATCTTCTACCACTCTACTAAAAGTAAAATATTGGTCTGGAAGCTTTACATGAGAAACAAGCACTAAGAAACCCTGCTGGAAGTTTAACACACCATCTGAGCAGAACCAGGCAATCACACTACCTCCACCACTGCTACCCCAACCACGGATCACAGTGGGCCCATTTCCTTAGGTTAGTTGATTTTTTAAGCAGAAGGACTAATGCAAGGATCCCAACGCAAGCTAATAAGGGGGAAAAGCCACAAGAAAAAAAATCTATCACCAAGCCCTTCTTTCCCTTCCCATTCACCTCTGGAGACACAGGTTCTGCCAGTCATATCTTACCTTCTTCAGAAGTTACAAAGAGTTACAAACAGACCCACTCTTTCGGTGCTTGTAACACACTCCTGGCTTGATCGCTCAGCTGAATCAGACCATTGTAGTCATCGGGTGCATACTACAGTACAAGTGTGACACGGGAGAGTCAGCAAGAGAAGGAACAGTCCTGCTACAGCAACCCACACAGATGATCATTTGCAACCATAATTAAGAGCATCAGCTATAATAACTGGCAGGAGACAGTGAATTTGACAGATGCTATTTTTACACAAGATAAAAAAAATGTACATCAACTGTATTACTGGTCATAGGAATAGATATAAAATAAATGCTTGTGGGGAAAATTCTGAACTGTATTTGAACTGTTCCTTATTGAGGAAGGGAATTAGCTCAGATTATGAAGTGCTCATTTTTTTTTTCCTTCTACTCATGAGATGGCAGCATCAGGTAACCAAACTCTTCAAGTTTGCATGAGCAAAATGACACCTCCAGTAATGGCTCTCACTGGGACAGATGAGCATCTCCCAGCCTGCACACTGAAGTGGGGCATTGGTAGAAGTGTATGGACCTTGTTCAGACCTTTTATGTACCCATGGAAATAAACTGCACCTTCTCTAGGGTAGAGTGATAAACACTTTAACTGCATATAATGCTTGCACTACATAGACTACACCAATGCAATTAAAGAAAATCAGTGTCCTGGCATGAATGCACCTACAAGATAAAATTTATATCAGTGTGGTATATTTCTACATAGAAAAAAAGAAATAAATGATCCATGTAGCTGCATCATGATAGATTTGTAGAAGTAGTATATTAAAATAAAAATAGTGACTATACAGTACAGTCACACCAACAAATTAAAACAAAAACTCATATATGTACCAGATCTAAGATTCACTTGAGGTCCTGAATCCGAACAGTAATCACACATACTATTGGCCTGGTACAAATATAAAACACATAGTCAGAAAATACATCTTGGGGGATATGAAACATTGTTTTTATCTCATAATCTTGCCAAATTATATCCTGGAAAAGGATTGAGAATTCTTGCACATGCTGCAAAGTGGCTCCTATAATCCAGAAGACAAAGTGTGTAGCATAACACAAATTATCGAATATCCTTTTGGTGGCAAGAAGGTTTTCCTGCCCTACAAAATGGCTGTTTTGCACTAACATTTTAGATGATTGCCAAATGCACACAGTATGGATGTACTATGCTGCCTTCCTTTGATATTTCTATAATACAAAAAGTCTCCTGCCAGCTTAGGGAGAAAAAGGTGTTATATTTGGGCATACAGGACACATCGTATCCATCCAAAGGGAAGTTGAAAAGAAATAAACAGCCAGTATACACCTTTCACAGAGAACAATAACCAGGAGCCCAGAGAACATAAAAGAAAAGAACCTCCCAGAATTTTTACTACTGAATTCTAGTCACCTTCACATCTAGACCCATGCCATTAAGTAAAAGACAAATATAAGAAGTATTTTCTAGATAGTCTCTGCTAGGGAAACCAGACCGTGCAAATATTAGATTTATCAGTTCCCAGACCTGCCCTTGAAACAAATCTACAAAATGTAAGTTTGCTCTTTGGAAAGAATGTCTCAAGATAGTACATACTTTAGATTATCAGTAGATGTACAGTAGGCAAAGATCTACAGGCTCTTGTGAGGGACAGTATTTCAAAGGTTACGCTTGAAATGCAATAAACTATGTCGAAAACATGAAAGTGGGAAAATTATCCTGCACAGAAAGTCAAAGTTGTCAGAGCTTAGGCTCAGACCTAAAGAAAGAGAAACAGAAAGAAGAAAAAAAAAATCATCAAAAGACCTAGCGATAGAAGCAGCTTCTAATCGCAAGAACAATAGGTAAGAGACTGCAGTCAATTAAAACAGAAGCTGTGCAACAGGAAATTCTTCAAATGAAATAAAAACTACCCTAATTTGCCTGAGTAAGCACATGATTGTGAACATACTTCTGATTCTATCTGCATTTCAGAATCCATAAGAACAAAACAAAAGTATTCAACCACACAGGACAAAGCCAAGGGTAAACTGGTTAATAAAGAGGTAGTATACTACACTTTCTCTTTGTACATTTTTTCCTCTTTTATTTCTTTCATCTATGGTGAGGGAAATATGGGACTGTTCTCATCCCCTCACATACTATGCACAGATTTAACCAGGTCACTAACCAGTAAGTCATTGATTTCCGTTTCATTTTTGCAGTTCCTACAGTGAACATTCAAAGCTCAGTCTAAAAACAGCACATACAAAGCAATCTAGGTGAAAAAGAAAAAAAACACTGCTAAAAAAAACAAACAGGAAAGTATATTTAGGTACACCTCAACTGGGAAAAAATGGGAGCAAATAAAAGGGAAACATCACAGGAAAAATGGCCACTTCCTGGATGGCAGCTGCAATTATGGCCTAAACTACCAATAAACCATAACAGAACAGTTCCCAGAGGGATCTCTCAGACTTCGGGAAAAAGCCTAGATAGACCAAGTCTGGAACATAAAAGGAGATCTGATGACTAGGTAACTGCAACCTTTAGCACAAGAGTCAGGAGAAATGCCCTAAACTGGCTTTGCCCCTGAAGTGTCTCATATTCACAACAGTGCTGATATTCACCAGCAGCCACGGGAGCACTCCGAGGAAGGGACCCCACTGGAGTGGTCTGTGTGTCAGAGAGACCCCACTGGAGTGGTCTGTGTGTCAGAGAGACCCCACTGGAAGGGTTTGTGTGTCAGAGAGACCCCACTGGAAGGGTTTGTGTGTCAGAGCCTGCCTGTCCCTGTACCAGGTAATGCCTGTTCAAGCTGCCACTTCAGCCTTGCTTCAGCGTGGGAAGCAGCAGACAGAAACTGGAACCACTAATTTACCAGTCCCAGTCTCATAGATGGTTTCTCCACACAGGCAACACTTTCAGGTGGAAGATACATTTAGGACTAAAGCCAAACAAACAGCGTTCTCTATTCTGAGAGCATGGGGGTGAGCATAAAATAGTGTCTGTATTGCCAGATGACTTCAAATACCAGTAAGTGGGAATTCTATCCCCTTTCCCTTCCCTAGTCAAAATGTGCTATCCCTAGGATTGGCATACAGATGATGGGGTGTCCTTCTCAGACTACAAAGAGTCAGATTTCAAAAGGAACCCATAGGAAACAGAGAATACTTCTTTGTTTAAGCATGCATTTCAGAGAAAAAAACCTAATCCCTAAAAAGTCAGTAACAATGAAATCAGCTGTCCTGACACAAGAGAGAAATGTTGCTAATGCCCTTGGAATTTAGCCATGCACCCACTTCCTTTCATTTCCTTATTACTGTTTTAAGCACAAGTCGCCCTCCTCCCCTCCAGTGACAAGCCTTGAATTCTGGGTCTCTGAAGACTTGGAGGATTAATATACTGCAAAAGGTCTTTTTAACTGCGGACAACAGGCACCAAAGCCCAGTACAGGTTGAAAGAACAGTATTTATTTTAAGCTTCTCTTACCTAAAAACATGTACACAAAAGTTCCTACATTTCCATTCTAGTCTTTTTCAGCAAGTTCAGGAGGCTTTAAATAAAGTGCCCATGGTCCCTAAATCTTAGTCATCTTCTAGTTTATTTTTTTTACTACTATACTTAGAGCTTACCTAAATAGCAGTCTGCTTTCTAAGCACTAATCCACAGGGTCTTTTTCAGGCAGGTATGAATTCACATTCATGCCAACCTCCAAGAAACTGGGTAAGTCCTCCGAAATGCATGCTGAATCCCAGCCAAGACAACAGCTGGGAACTGGCTTTGGGCAGCTAAGACAGGGGCACAGTTAAATTGCCTCTGCTTATTCATTAACCTAACCCAACGGTTCTTGTCACGATACCAACTGGGTCAGTATTTGCATTCTCATAGAAAAACAAACAAAAGAGTCAGTATTTGGAGACTAGAAATATTTCTCATTGATTCGTTCAGTGGCTAAGTAGTAAAATCCATAGAGAATTTAGCCACTAAATGTGAAAAAAAATAAAGATATTTAAGTGAAAAAGTTTGTTCTGATACACACCAACCTCACATAAATCCATGACCACTACTACCCCTGTTCCTTCATTATTTACTTGAGTTTTCTCACTGCTTCTACAGCTGTACAGAGCAATGACCTAAAGGAACACTGAGGAGTCTTGTTGCATGTAATTAATATTTTTGCACCACTTCTTCTAGCAGGTGTTTTAGCACTTGTCAAAGCAACTACTGTCACCCCACTGTCCTATGAATTGCATAGTGAAGTCTCTGATTTTGTTGTTTTGGTTATTTTGGGGTTTGTTGTTTTTTCAATGTAGTTTTAGTTGGTTTGGATTTTGTTGTTGTTTTTTAGCTATGTATCCTTTAGCTATGTATCCAGTATACAATTGGACTCAAATCAATGGTCCTGTTGCATTACAGTGCAACTAAAAAGCAGTTTAAGATGTATTACTGAGTCAGAGAGTACTAACAATAGCTGTTTTGAAGATTACAGTACACTACAATTATATTCAGAAAGGTAATGGGGAAAATTACCATCTCCAAGATTTACTACTAAAATTTTTCACAAGTTTTTTGATTGTTTAATCCAAGTTACAATAAATAGAAGGAATTTTCAACAATAAAAACAAGAAAGCAGAACCATGAGAACAAATCAAGCTGCTGAAACACTAAGCAAGAGGCTAACGTTGATAAAATTAAACTAAAATTAAAATGCTGATCTGCAGACTTTTACATTATTTGTTATTAGAAGCATGTACTGATGTTGAGACCAGCTTGTTGAAGCCCACGATAAGCAAAGTCTATCTCTGAAGAGGCAGGTCTGGTATGAAAGGTGCTTTCACTTAAGTAGCAACATGTGCACACATGCAATATATAGAGCCCATGAAGACTGAAGGAAAAAACCAGAAGAGAATAAAGCAAGAACTAAAACTGAAACCCTGTTCCTTTCAGAAAAGGACATAAAAAGACAAAAATCACCCTTCAGTCTCAGCATCTCCGATCTGATTCCCAGAGCACCAACACTGAAGCCCATTGAACACCAACATCAATTAGCTCTACATAGATTAAAACCACACCAAACCACTGATGATTATTAGGGGCTCACTTTATGAACAAGCAGAAGAATGATGTAATAAATCCTTGGGCAGCAGCAGAAAATGAAAAAATAATGTGAGGAAAGGGGAGGAAAAAAAGAAAAAAAAAAAAGATTAGTTATTGCTCCAGAGATATAATTTTGTCCCATTACAGTAAGTCACCACCTCTTTTTCCCCTAAAGGAATCAGAGAGTATAAAACCAGCATTACCACACACAGGGTTCCAAGAACAATTCAAAAGAATTCCTTGGCTTCTTTATAAGATTTTGAACCCGATCTCATTTGGACAACATCTTCTAGAGAATCTGAAGAGGTGACCAATTTAATAACAGTAACTGATGATGACAGGAGGTTGCAGCAGCAGAACATAGTTTTCACCTTGTGGCAAAATTTCTATTCATCTAATCCTTTAACTATGCAATACAAACACCATGAACTGCTCTCCAAATGCAGAAAGAAGGAAAAGGGCAAACAGCACCAGACACAAAGTCCAGATTCACTAAACTAAAGATTTAGTGGGAAATAGAGCTACTAAAGATTGTCACTGACCTGTTCCATGCACAGACGGGTGCAGGCCACATTTTTCAAAGGTGCACTTGTTTACTTCTAGCTGAATTTCAGTTTCGAAAATAGGCTTCCCCACTTAAGGTTCTAATACATCTACCACCTACCCACCAAAAACCCCAGTCAGCTGAAAAAAACTGCAAGGCAAAATATCAGTGCCTAAACAGCAAGATGAATTATTATTACTGTTTGTGTGGAAATCATGAAAGCCACAAATAATTGAATTTGGTTTGAACTCTTTTCTGTTGAAGAAAAAGTCCTTAAACCACAACAAATTTAGTTTCTTTTTAATCTTTGTCAAAATTTATCACACTTCTTATGTGCTAATCTTCAAATTTTTCCACTGAGAAACTGAGTATGTAAAACTGTTTTAAACAAATGTAACATTTGAAAAAGACACAATAGGTAGAGCACTGCATCTTCCAAGTACTGAAAACTTGGAACATACACATTTAAGCATCTGTTCTCAGTGTACATTCACTTACACAGCAGATAGTTGGCTCTACAAATTAAAGCTCATTGTTCTTTAAGAATCTTAAGATAAAAAAAGAAATAAAAAAAGAAAACATACCATGCCTGAGTGTTTCCTATTAACTGCTGCTACGCCTTAAAAAGAATCCACCTGCATCCTACACTTTAGCACTATCACTGTTATCCACCTTACAGAATGCTGCAGGAAAAACATGCAAAACCTTTTCACACAAATCACTGGCAATGGTTTGAGACCCACCAAGAGGATTTTACGTCAGGGCTTCTGACTAGTACCCAGAAGAGCAGAGCTGGCAGTTGTGTAAGTGCTGTTATTATCCACAGAAGTTAAATATGGACTGGAATATACCATATTCAATTATCTTTCTTCTTAATAAACTTGTGATGACAAAACATGATTATAGATACAATATCCTCTGAGACAAAGGGCAGAAGACATGAAAGGACCCATTCCATCAATTCAAACAAGTGTTACTGGAAAAAATGTTTGTACTTGGTGTTTCTTTTTTTAATTTATCAAGAAGACAAGTTCTATACGTTTGCTCACTGAGAGCAGTCAATCAATACATACTGACTGAAATTATCTATAGCATGTAGAATATTTGCTATCAGGACAAACAGTTTGGAGAATACAGTTTTCCTTTCGTTTGCAATGTAATGCAATTTTAATGGAAAATATTCCTGTCTGTGACCAAAATAGTCAGTACTTGAAAGAGTGTCTGACAGAGGCATCTGTCTTTCTCTTGCAAGCAAGTCACCACAGCCAGCTCAGAGCCCTCTGTACTAGAAATTTGCTCTCAGCAGACTTTAACACTTAAGTCTTGAAGGACAAACACTGGGCCTACCTAAGGCTCCTACCAAAAAGTGGTCAGGACCGAAAGCTTTTGGCAGCTCCCCTTCCTCTGGCAGCCCCTTCCAGCCCCACTCACAACGGGGCTCTGCACTTTCTTGCTCTTCAAACTCAAACCCTAAACCTAGACACTAAATCACTGCTTTCTAATTAGGATATGTTTATTATATAAGAAATAAGGCAGACTGTGTGCTACACTTTGGTCTGGCAGTTAAATATGGAGCCTGCACACTCGTTTGGCAGATTCCAAAAGCACTCACTTGGCTCCATCTGATCTCCACCGATCAAGACTCGAAGGTCCAAATACAATGGCAAGCACAGGAACTGCAAACTAACCTGGTAGCCCTGGAAGAAGCTGAGTATCTCCTTCATTCCTGTGTTGTATGGCAAGCCCTGCATCCGGACCAGCGCTCCAGGCTGGGGCAGGATCGGAGTGTGGGTGGCAGTGGCAGCAGCAGCTACAGCTCCTGGAGGAGCTGCAATGTACCCCACTGTGGTAGGAGACACTGGAGGACTGAAAGAGAAAGAGGGAGCAAAACTGTTATGAAAACCAGTAGCCAGTTCTAGTTCTTGGAATAGGCAAAGATGAATCTGAAAATTTAAGTCTGAAAGTAAACCCCAATACCACAGAAAATCAAACAGCCCTGATGTGGATTGCTCTGTGGACTTTCTTAATTTCTCTTCAGCATCTGATGATCTATTTTTAGAGAAAGGAGGGAAAGGAAAATAGCTAACATTTGTAGCTAAAGACATAAGGAGTGGCACTTGTTATTTCACAGGGGAAAACAAAAAGTAGCTGCAGAAGACTTAAAATAGTTAATAATTTCCTAAAGAAAAAAGGAGAGGGGTGTGTCATAACATGAAAAGCAGGCAAATGCCCAAATCTGGCATTTCTGAGCCACAAAATAGCCATGAGTTAGCATCTCCAGCTCTGGCCAGGACCCATACAGCAAGTTACCACATACTCAAGCTAACAAGTGTCACAAGCCTAGGAACTACCAATGAACAAGCTATTTCCCCATGGACCCAAGCTCCAGACTGCAGTGACTCATGCTGATATCATCTCTGGGAAGGGAAAAGGTGGATATCTGCTTTGCTTTCACATGTAAAAGTGTTCTTTGGTCTCAGTGATACACAAAATCAAAACTAGTACACACCTATGATGAGCCTTTCAGTATGGAAACAGCGTTGTAAGTAAAAGAACAAACTAAGAGATGAGTGTGTAGAGGCATTTATTGACACAGCTTCTCTCCTGGCCAAGAAATAGAACTGCCTTGCTGACATTGCCTCAGTGCCAAAAAACTCTGTTAAATATTAGACCAACATTATCATGAGATTCCAACAGAACCTACAGAAGAGACGAACTTCACTGCGAGGTCACAGAGAATCAGTTAAAATGGTTACTGCCTCTGCTACCAAACATCGAGTTCCCAGGATCACCTACCCCAGAAGTACAAATTTAAGGGCTGTTCACAAGTGACCACCCAGTTGCCTGCTGCACTGAGATGAAAGGTCAAGAGAAGCAGTTAAATCTTGGGGTTACCTGGGATAGTAAGCTGTGTAATTCATATAAAGCTGAGCAGCCTGAGCTGGGTAGTAGGTAACAGCTGGAGGAGCAGCTGCAGAGGCCTGGGGAGTCCTGGTGGTTGGCAAGAGGGCTTGTGGCTGGTACAGTGCTGCCTCTGCTGGAATCACAGCTGCTGTCTGGAAAGCAGCATAAGCTGGTGGAGAGAGACCTAAAACCAAACCAGGACACAGCAGCAAAAAGCAATCAGAATGGAGGTCTCTAGGATGTGTAATTCCTTTCCTACAGCAATGTCACTAAAATTGATTGAAACCATCTGGGCACGATAGATAAACACCTGAGCAAAGACTTGTCTCTAACCTCTCCCCTGGAGACCCTTGCTGTGTCACCATGAATGACAACTGGAACATTTGGAATGAGTAATTCCTGAAAGTTCACAACTGCTAGAGCTGAGA
This sequence comes from Manacus candei, assembly GCF_025592945.1. NCBI lineage: Eukaryota > Metazoa > Chordata > Aves > Passeriformes > Pipridae > Manacus > Manacus candei. The sequence goes on along the minus strand of NW_026138179.1, from coordinate 1,425,914 downwards.
GGCCTTGTCCACATGTAAATGGAAAGTAGGGAACTTGAGAGTTATTCAAAGAAAGCATAAAGCCATGTGCATAGAGAAAGCAGGCGTGCACACCAACACACCCTCATTTTTTCTTACAGAAGTTGTACTCTGTGGGACAAAAGTATCAAAATAGGAGCTACACATGGGCATCCATAACTGCTGACCATGAGTCTTCTTCATGTATAAGCTTCCTGTGGCTTCAAAAAGTATTTTTAGGATATATCAAATGGAAAAGAGAATAACCCACTAGATCACTAGTCTGATGCATTTTGATGAACAATTACCTAATTTGTATAGGAATATTAAGCTTAGCTTGGTGTGCAGTCAGATTGTTTTTATATACTATATTTGGCAGCTTTTTACTCTTTTGCAAATACACGTCAGTATCTGCTTTGTGATTTGGTAGTGACACTAATTAGAACAGTACAGTAAAGGTTCATTTTAGTTCCTCAATAATGTTCACTGTGATTTTAAAATAAAAGAATTAAAATCCGTCTAACTTCACCACTCTGTAGTCTGTTAGTATATCAACCCAATGGGTGTTTTCCTTCAAAAATAAGCCCAAAGAGTACCTTCTCAATGCTCTAAGGCAAGATAGCAAGAGCACTCATCGGCAGCTAGAGTATAGAACTTCTCCCTATTTTAAAAATCCCCTAATTGCAAGTAGGTTTCACTACAGGCAAGTCTACTGCAGAGCTCAGAAGAACAGTACACCCATCAAAAGCAAAGTGTGCAACAATTTCACTGGCAAGGCCTTGCTGCCCTCTACTCATCACCGAAAATACAATAAAAACGCCTCTGATCAGTCCCATTATTGCCCAAAGGGAACAATTCCAATCTCAGCATGTATATTGATCATGGCAAAACCGAGTCAAAAGGTGAAAGGCCACAAGCTTCAGCACCTACCACATGTCAGCCTTTAGCAGCAGAGAGCAGAAGAATTGGAGACTTACATGGTAACTTACATGGCGGTGGGGATAAGCCACTACGATTTAAAGTGCCACCCATTAAAACAAAGTTCATCTCCTCTCCTGAACACTGGAATACTTCCACATAACGGTCCTTCATCATTTTTTTGTGACATTTTTGAGCCACCATAAAGGCTTTGTCAGCAGATTTCATTTGGATAAAAGCATCACCTGATGGTCGTCCCTAGGGGGAGGCGGGGAAATAATTGTAAGTCAGTCTGTTGTTAAATCACCCAGATCACAAGAAATGCAAGATCAAACATCTACTGAAAGTCTGTATTGCTCTTCCTCCTCTGGCACTAATGACTATTGACCCAACAATTATTTATAGGAGCAGAAAAATCAAGACACATGCAAGCAGTTCCCAGTTAACACAATGCTTCACTCTTCTGCAGAAAAAAACGGAGAATCATGAAGCACGGAAAAAAAAGTTTGGAGGTCTCTAATCCAAAGGCTGCTCAAAGCATGACAAACCTTCAAGTTATATCAGGCCACTCATTGCCTTCTCCACTTGATATCTGAGGATCTCCAGGGGTGGAGATTCCACACCATCTCTGGGAACCTGTTTGGGTGCTTAGCTAATTTCTCATTGTGATTTTGTTTTTTCCTTTTCACCTAAATGGGATTTTTCTTGATGCAATTTATAAACACTATCCCTTATTCTTTTGCTGTGAAGCTCTAGGAAGAGTCTGGCTTTGCCTTCCCTGCAACTACTTTTTAGGAACAACAGCTCCAGATCCTTCAGTAAAGTCCATAGCTACATCAGAAATTGATTTCCAGGTCTGATTTTCTGCAATCTGACAGACACAGTTGTATACATAAAATACTAAAAATTTCTTTAACCAAAAAAAAAAAAAATAAAGATAAAAATCAAAACAAGTATAGACAACCTGTTTCATTTGTTTTCTTTAATACCTCAGTATTTCTGTGGCTGAGAGTTTTTTTAACACAAGGCAACAGGGAAAATATATCCCTATGATCATGTCATTAAAATATACTCAAACCACAATTTTTAATTAGCAACTTCCTTTAAAGCCTGAGAAATCTCTAGTCAAATTATAAGTTAGGAAAACCTAATTTTGACACAAATACCACTCAAACAACACAGTAGGAACCCCAAGGCTGACAGAGCAGTTATGCCATCTAATAAGAGACATTTCTCTCTTGTATATCTCCAGCACCTCATGGAAACATAAGAACCATTTCAACAGGGTTGAAGAACATTATCAGTATAAGAACAGGTTTCATCCTCCCCAGACTGATGCATACACACATACAGAGAAAGAAAAGCAAGTCTGTATGTAAAAGGGGAAGAGAAATGAGGAAAAGAGACAAAGAGAACATTGTATTTTCCCAAAGTTAAAGACTGAAGCACAGCCAGGATCAGCTAAGCTGCCCTGACTTCCAACTCCGTTCAGACACCGGCAAGTCAATCCTCCCAGGCAAAGTGCTGTTACCTGCTGATTAAGGACCATGTGAACTCCATGGGGCTTGATGTCCCCGGTGGCGTCTCCCATGAATTCCAGGATGTCATCGATGCCCGCGGTGTACGGGAGCCCTCGGAGCCGGACACAGTCCCGGACACTGCCCGTGGCAATGGTGTAGGGCGGGGGGATGACTGGGATGATGGGAGTTGGCAGGGTTGGGATGAGAGGTGTTGACATATATCGATTAAGTACCTGTTGGGGAAAAAGCACAGCGACAGATTTACACATCATCTGCCTGAGCACAGACCAACTCTCACAGTACTTTTTCCAACAGCATGGAAAAAACCCCTTCTTAAACCAGATTACTGCTGTTACTTTCCTGTTGGGCATTTGAAAGCTTCAAACTCAGAAAGGGAGAGGGAAAGGCTAACAAATTCAATTTGCTAGACTCTAATAACAGACTTTTCTAATCTCAATATAAAAAAGGTTAAAAGCCAATTACAGTTGATTTTATAATATCTGAAACCACATTTGTGCTAATAAATCAGTATTGTCACATACAGTTCTTAGTTAAGTTAGGGCTAATTAAAACAAGTCATTTTAAAAGAACTGAGACCTGAAATAACCAATAAGTAAAAATACGAGCTCTAATTTATTCGTAAAACCTGACTGGTTAAGTGAGAGTGTTTGCTTTTTTAACCTGAGTGCTCATCTCCAAGTACAGAGCTTCTGAAGAAAACAAACAAATAAATAAGAACTGTAAGAGACTTCGATCTCGGCATGTCCTGTTGACTCGTTCCCAAATGACAAAATGAAAATATGATGTGTTAGGGCTTACTGCTGAAAAACATTTTCAGTGATGATTATCACAAATAAACACACTCTACTGAAAGAGGTACCAAAAAAGAGGCTACAGCTTTAGTTTTGTCAAAAGGGATTCTTCTTAGTTTTGAGTCTCACAGTCAATAGTTACAACCTGTTGGACTTCTGCTGCTGTGCTCCTGAAGAGTTCTATGTAACGTTTTCCAAGTATTTCTTTGTGCTTTTTAAGTGCACTTTGTGCATATTCTTCGCAGGAAAATAACACAAATGCGTCTCCTGTGGGCCTGCCATCTGGGTACTTGACAAAGAGAAGTCCCTCTTTCCCTCCTGTGACTGGGCACTCGGGCCCCAGGAACCCCAGGACATCCTCCTGCGTAGCAGTGAATGGAAGGCCTCTCATCCGGATGATAACTTGGTTCTCCTTGGATAAGAACTGGGCCACTTCATTGGAGGTGCCTGGTGGACAGAGAACAGCACGTGGTCATGCTGGTCACTTCTGTAAGACAGAGCAATGGCGAAGCAGGAAGGAAAAATACAGGAGGGGAGTAGAGAACAACAAACCCACAGAAGACCTGAGGCACTACTAACTCTCAGCAATCTATTCTGAAGTGAAAATCTCTGACCCTGAAAGTGTTTTATGTTTTAATGAAATTGGAACAAAGATGAGATCAGTGTGAACTTATACAAATCCACACAGGTGCCTCCACTGCAAGAGCTCATCTTCCTCCCAGACAGCAAGACCTGCCCGTGAACATCACAGCCCAAATGCTGACAGCTCACTTTCAACCACGTCAAAACAGAACTTGACAGGGTCAAGTATTCTTGTAAGGCAAACCAGGAAAAGCTACTTCATTATCCATTTGCATCCTCAGTCAAGAAAAAATATCAGAACTAGAACAACATTCCTATGGACTTAAGTAATGGCACTGAACTCCAGCATCACTTACCTCCTGCAATTTTTAAGAATTCCTCTCCAGTTGCTTTGTAAACCTTAAAGAGAAGAAGAAAGAACAAAAAAACCCTACATGAAAATCACAACATTTAACTCTAAACAACACACAAACTCTTTCACAAGCCAGAGAATGGTATTTTGGTACTTTGAGCAAAACAGAAGGGCAGTTTGTTCTTATTTAAAACCATGGCCTAAAATATTCACGTTTACCCTCCAAAGATTTATTTCAAGTCACAACTTTTTACCTCAATGTATCTGCTGCCCATGTGATGCTTATGCCTTTCCAGTGCAAGGTCTCTCTGTTCAGAATTTACAAACCGAACTAAGGCCTCCCCATTTCTTCTTCCTTGGGAATTCAGACAAAGAGCCACACCACCTCTGGAAGGCAAAACCAACAAAAATAAACTTAGTTTGACTTTTAATACAGATAATACACTAATACAAATAATTGTGTAAGAATAGTAAAGAAATCAGGCTTTAACGTGAAGGTTAGAGATTGGAAAAGAAATTGCTACTATCCACAACCTAATTTCATTTTTGATGTAACACGATTATACTTTAAAATCTACTCCACCGAGATCATGGATCTCAGGTTGCACCACTTTCTCAGCTTCCATGAAAATGTAAGTTTGCAAGCCCTTCCTATCACCTCAGAGACGCAGATTTTGATTTCCTCGGAACTCTAAATAAAGAACTGTATTTTCTCAGTGTTGAGAAGCCAGAATACAAAGTGACAGATATGCTAAACTAAACTTACTTTCTCTCTCTCTCTCTATATATGTATACAGACATACATCTATACAGAGGTGTGCACACGAGTCATATGAAAACTTCTTCCAAACAGGGAGGTTTGTGAATCTGGCCTGTTTAGGAGGTATAGCAAAACACTGAAGAGCTGGCACAAAATTAAAGTTTCTGTTGTACCCTGGACTCTGCTTTGATTAATGCAATAGGAGTTTCTCCCTTTAGATCCCAGCAATAAATGAACGTATGTTGGTTTTCAATTGATAAGTCTCTCAAAACTCTTTCTCACACACTTAAGGTCGGTAAACCTGTTCATTTATCATGACCACAGGACAGGAAGGGGCCAAATGGGAAAGACAAGTGGAAGTGAGGACTCTAGTGGGAAGTGTGGAGGACGTGTCAAACAAATATTGAAGGAACTTGCTATTAAAGACAAAGAGATAAAGCAAGGCAAATTCTTATTATCTTACTTGGCAATATTGAGACCTTTGAAGAATCGAGCAATATCTTGGTCTGAAGACTGCCATGGCAAACCTCTGGCACGTATTACTGTCTCACTGTCCACAGTTTCAGATTTGCTACTACACAAGAAAAAAAAAGAAGCCAAAGTAAGCTTGAATCTAGGTTTTCCATGATCTTACCAAATTTTGGATTGCAACAGATTTAACTGTAAATTGGGAGTATATTTCCTGTTGAGACTTTTCTATTTCTATTTTTCATTTCAATAAAGAAAGGAAAGATGGCTGGGATTATTCTTTTATATATACACAACACTGAAGAGATGCACTATCTTGTCACCACATTGCAGTTCCTTAAATGAAAAAAAGATAGGAAAACTGGCTTAAAGTAAAGTAATAAGGAACTGGATTAATTTTTTTTAAAAAAATCTAACAATCCAAGATAGATGAATACAGGGCAGTCCTAAATATCAGCACAAGTTACTTATGCCTAAAGTGCTTCATTCTCCAGTCACTGCAGTATATTTGAAAATAAAGAACATCCTGTTTCTTCTCTCCCTAAACCCAGCACACAGCACAGCATATAAGACTCTTTCAGGAGCAGCACACAGCTCAGTTGCCTATAGGGTGCACTGGCCATTACCCTGTTGACTCAGGGAAAGTTCACAAATATTTCCTCACCACTGGGTAAGATAAGCCAGCCTCACTGCCATGCAAACCAGCAGCAAGAGAACAAAGAGCATTTAACTTGCAGTGACTTTAAAGAGGCTAAAGTACAGCATCCAACGTGCCAGCTCCAGTCTGTCCACACCAGACTGCTGAGTACCTTGTTACTGTTCTCAGGAGCCAATCTGCTTTCACGGAGGGAAATATTCACAAGCCTTCCTTACTATAGACAAGACCCATCTTTGCTTGTAAACAACTGTGACACTTACCAAGGGCCTGTTTCATACTTGTGTTTCACAGTTTCAGGCTCAGTAAATACGTGATCTGCAACAAAACAAAGTTTATATAAAACCAGAGTCAGAGATTACTTAAGAATGACACTCCCAATTCTTTCAGAAAAGAAAGATTTCTTTCCTTATAAATAGTTCACTTACTACCACCTTCAGAGAGCATGCTGAAAATGATGGCCACCATGGTTTTCACTTGCCACACGCCAAAGTCCTCCTCTGCTTCATCTGTCCCTAAGCCTAGATCTAAATGGGTGATTATAGAAAATAACAGACTTGCACAACTGTTTGGAAACAAGCTATAAGGCTTTCCTGATATTAACACAGAACTGGTAATCAAATTTACTTGTCTTAGCAGGGACATGTGAACATTAGACATGTTACTCTGCTCATAAACTGGTTAATATTCACTTTAATGGTCAACATTCTGAAAACTAATAAGAGCTTACATAATTTCAGTGTTTACAGTTTAAAAAAAAATAGCTGAATAAGTTCCCATCACTTAAAACATAATAACTTCAATCACATTCAGGTGGCCCACAGGAATGCTCCTAATTTGCATTTAGATGTCAAGTATCGTTTGGGTTTTGGTTTTGTTTTAAACTCAGTTCAGTCGAGATCATGCAAAAGAACTACTATTATACGCAGACAGTAGAAACTTGTAGGTCATCCGGTGCTGAAAAGGCCACTGACAGCTCAGTTCTTGCTTTAAGATCAAGTATCAATACAAGTTACTAAATATGGTTTAGAAATCAGTGTTAGACTCAAACTGGAGGAAAAAAATTACAAGCAGAGATCCCCCAACACATGCTGCTTTCACATTCCTTTCACTTTACCTGTGAGTTTTTAAACCTCATATCTTAGTTTAGAAGAATAAAACCTGTAATTATCACAGGCATAAAATTTGAGGAAGCATAATTGATTCTGAGATAAAAGCTGCAGCAAAAGGATACATTCTGCCATGGTCTTGATGGTCTGATCTTTGCCGGCGGCTGAACTGGGGTAGCAAGAGCGGAATTCTTTGCGCAGGTCGTAGAAGGAATAGAAGCAGTCTGACAGCAGCAGGTTCTGCAAAGAAGGCAAAAGGGTTGTTTTGTACACACTTTTCCTTTACATTTCCATTAATATTTCCAGACTGAATGAGGCAGTCCCAAAAATCATATAGTTGCATGTCACCAGCTTGTCTGTGTTTGAGCAGTTCGGTTCCTTTGGAACACAGTTCAAAAACCACAGCTGTACAGAACTGGATCTCTAGATGAGCAAATCCAAATAGCTTCTAGGAGGCAGACCTGTGCAAAACAGCTGGAGAAGATGGCTGGAAAAAATATTTTAAAATATCTAGGTTTTGCTGTTTAATATTCCCATTTAGGACACTATTTTCTCTTTTGCAGCTACACTGAGAAGCAGAATTGTACCCAAACATGATGACAAAGTTAAAATAACTATTTTTACAGTACACAAAATATATTTCAGCAACTTCAAGTTATTTATTCATCACTGTTGTGTATTGGGTAAGAACTTTAATTATATAACACTATTAAACAAATGTTTAAGTAGCCTTTTACTCAGGCATTAGCTTATTTTCTCAAAGAATAAAAAAAATAACTTGGTCCAATTCTCCACTTTCTCCCTCACTCTCCAACTGCTTTACCAAATAAAGCAGTTGTAAATAATGAATTAAGAAAAGTCACAAGGTAATGCTTTTTAGAATAGTAGGAATAGCAAGAGCTAAGGTCTGAGGCTTACTACCAATGTGCAGAGAGAAAAACTTGCAAATGAAAAAGTACTGAAGGTGAAGAAAAAAAAAAGAATGAAGAGAAAGAAATGCAGTACTAAGAGACTCAACATTTGATACCAGATTGACATCATTTGTCCACACCAGATGCATTCCTTGATCTGGTGTGGAGAATTATTTCTTCCACAACATCACAGTTTGTTTTAGTTTAGTGCATTTGTTTCAAGAGGAAGTACAAAGAATTACCCCCACAAAAAAAATACCAGTGTGTTTGAATGACAAATATAATTCCTGTTTCCTTACTTACCTCATCCCTACAGAAACATGTGCTTTTTATAAAAAGTCATTGTTAAGTTTTAATACAACACAAACACCAAACTAATACTTGTAGAAACTCGGCATGAGCCAATACTCTTATATAGAGAAGAAAACCCTACAACTGGTCAACTCCTTCCATGTCAGCAGCTCTCATCCCTGTGGGGTTCCTGCAGGCTGGCAAGCAGGCAAACTCAAGACCCACCACCTTACACAAAGGCAAGAGCTGCAGCTCTGCCTCCTGCTGAATAAATGCTGCTGGAGAACCCCTGCCATTCTCCAGGGCAAGGACTGCCTGCATGCTGCCCCTGCACAGGGCACTGCCACAGGGCTCCCACTGATTTCAGAGCTTGGCAGAAAGCCATGGCCCTGGACAAATCTGGGCTTTACACAAGCCTAAGCAAGGCAATAATTCTCCATCACTTCTGCTGAGATCAGACCAGGACCTTTGTTTCCGCTCCTTGAGACACAGAATTTAGAGCACTTGTACTGTCATTGTCTCTATCCTGTCATTCCTAATTTTCCTCTTCATTATGCTCATCTGGGAGTCCAGGTACTGTAACTGACTTCCAAGAGCAAGTGCCAAGAATAACTACTTTGCTACTCCCTTGAGACTGGGAAGGAACCATCTTAGATAGTCTTAAAACTCTATAGTTCACAAGGTTGAATTGAGTGGCTCCCCTCAAACTCACACAAGCTATTTTCTTTGATGTCCTTAAAACACAGTGCTGCTTTTTTGCATCAGTTCTGATCTCATACCTTTTTGGATGTTTCTGGGTGGAGGACTTGTCGAATGAGTAACTGGCCATCACTGCAGAGTGTGTAAGAGCTCCTTCCAAGTACTTTCAAATCACTGGATACCAGCTGACTAAACTGAAAAACAAAGTGATAAATTTCATTGTATTGACTGAGAGACATAATTTCATGAAACAAGCACTTACCATTATTCCAGCACCTTTACTTTTTATTTTAGGATAAAGTAATTCAGCACTTTGCAGAAGTGCTGCAAAAAAGACATGATGGAGAACAGACATGGGCTCCTGATAAAAGTAAGCAATAAATGGTATGCTTTTGTGCAATAGAAAATAAGAACACCTAGAGTATAGTAAAAAGACCAAATAGGAAGATAAGGTCATGGTATTATATTGGTAATGTACAAAGCCTAAACTATAATAGAAGTTATTAAATATTTGAAAGAATTTTCAAGATTAATCCCAATACTGATTTTGCAATACCTTTTCTTCAGTTTTGGCACCTTTGACTTTGGTTATTGCCTTAATAATTTATTTTTTTAACTTCAAAAAGAAAAAAGCTACCTATCAGGATTTACTCATGTTTCAAAAGTAATATGCTAGGAATAGCCAACAGATCATGGTCTAATACCTTCAAAAGTGAAATTATAATGAAGTCAGATCCAAGCCAGTTAAAGTTCTTGGTATATATATATGGAGACACAGAGCTATGAACACCAGATAAAACAAAATTATTCCCTACCTGTAGGATGGATAATCCCCAGCAGGTTACTTCTCAAGAGGAATGATCTTGTTCAATGTTAGTTTCCATCCTTACACAAGTTTCCAACCTTTTTTTACTCCATACCACTGTTAAAATTCCTTGCTCATAACATCCAACTACCATATTATATTACCTACATCATATCAGTAAACAGTAGCTTGTTAACTAACTTTCAAGGGGACAAATATAATTATTCTAAGCTTCCCTCTTGATGCTACTCCCTCCCAGGAAAGCACCACCTCACAAACAAAGCAATAATTATCATCACGATGCAGCAGCCACCCAGTGCTTTCAGCAACAGCTTACAACTCCAAAACAACCAAAAGCAAATTACAAGTTGACTTGCAACTCAGACAATATCTTTGTGTTGTCCTTTAACCTGTGTATGGGGAGAAAAGAGAGTAGCATTGTTTTATCATCAACACATGTGATGCTTTCCATCATTCCAGTCTCTGCTCAGAAAGCCCATGTCCTAATGATGCCACAGCTCCACAATCCAGAGGGAACAAGCACAAATGATCCCAATGATGCCACAGCTCCACAATCCAGAGGGAACAAGCACAAATGATCCCAATGATGCCACAGCTCCACAATCCAGAGGGAACAAACACAAGTGATCCCAAGGATGCCACAGCTCCACAATCCAGAGGGAACAAGCACAAATGATCCCAATGATGCCACAGCTCCACAATCCAGGGTGAACAAACGCTGCAGCCTCTGTGGCCCAGAGGGAAGGGCTCTGCCAGGGACAGAGCGTGTCTTCAACGTGATTTAGGAGCAGAGATATGATTACCCAGGCTTTATTTCCAAATAACTGCTCCAATGCAATCCAGGCCATTTTCCAGGCTGGGGCATCTCACCAGCATTCCACTACCATTCTGAGCTCAGAAATCCTGTAGAAGTGGGTATTACACATCAAAACAGAAAACCGAGGGCAGAGGTGGGTAAGGAGAGGCACATAAAATGAAGTTATTTAATAGCAGAGAACATATCTGAAACTATAAGAAGAGAGAAATATCTCCCCCCTAAAAAAACCCTTTACAGTGCAATTCTTTGCACACTACCAAAACACACAGAAAGAACAAACACATCATACACACATTCAAAAAAAAAAAAAATCAACCAACCCAAGCCCTTGCAGATTCAGAAAGCCAGTTTCCTCTTAATTGCTAGTACAGGTTTGCATTCCTACCACACGTTGAAATCTTGAAGAACCTGAGGCTATAAAGCATGTCATTGTTCAAGGATGATTTAAAGTCAGAAAACTGAGATCTGAGAGTGCTCAAAATACCTCAGCTGATGTGTAAACAACAGAAAAAGAAGAAAATTCCAGTGGACTCAAAAGGAACCACTTCAGAAATGCAGTTCTCTGGACTGCCACAGTCACAGACCAACAACAAATATTCTCTCCACAATAACATGCATGAGGAGATTTGCCTTCTCACTAAATGCAGCAACTTATCACTTTCTGTTTTAACTTCTGGGCACAGTAAAGAGCAAATATTTGTAAAAAGGGATTGGAAATGGTGATAGGAATCAGCTTCCAGAAGGCATACGTGGATTCTCCCCAAAAGGAAGCAGAATCTTCCTGATGAAACATAATAAAACACTCCCCAAATCTTCAACTTCATACTCTGTGCTTCTGAAGATGCTCAAGAGACAATAACAAAAGTGCAGTTAGAGAGCTATTTTGGTCAGATACAAGAAGAAATCCAACCCACACAATTTGAAGGAAGCAACAATTGTGTGCAGCCTCCTGCTGTACAAACAAAACATAAGAACTGTAGTTCAAAAAAACTTTATCAAGTTAGAAAACAATAAGAGAAAAATGCTTGGACAAGGGAGGAAATGCTGAGGTCAAATGGTGTAAGTCAAGTTAGTATAAATCGGGACTGCTCACTGAAATATTTCTATTTTTTCCCATGTGGTGTTTCCCACACAACCTACAGCTGAAAAGACAGATACACAACACAGCTACTTTCAGAAGCCCAGAGTGAGAAGACACCAAAGTAGTAAAATATTGCATAAGGACACTGATAAGACCAGTATTCCAAGCATACTCAGGTTTAAAGAACTCCCAAGAGGCAGCATTAATTTTTATTTTTTACTTAGCCCTAATATTTGCAGTGTATATTTATTAAGCTTCAGGGACAATATTTGACACTGCAAACTCCTTTCCAATGAGACAACCAACATGTCAAAACAATTTTCTACTGTTCTTACTAGATGCCAGCAGCTTAAAGTGCTTTTGATAAACCTCCACAAGGTTGGCAGGCCTTGCTGAGAGCTTATTTAGAAACTTTTATTTCAAAACCAGCCATTTTCAAACTTTGGGGTGTACTGCTGCAGAAGAGGGCAAAAAGAGTGCAGGAAGAATAGTCAGGAGACATAAGCAGTCCTTCCCATCCAAAACAGCTTAACTATGGCAGGGGTTAACTGAGGAGAGAATGAGGGAACAGTACAAACAGGTAGATTCACCCAGGAGAAGAACATGGGGCAAAATAGGAAGCACAGCACTGCCCCAGAGGAATGACAGATATTTGAGACCAGCCTGAACCAGCTCCTTCATCTATGTGAGATGTCACCAAATTCTGCAAAGGTTGAGTACAAAAAGCATAGCAGTGGACTAGCTCGGGTTGTTCCAGACTAAGCTGGACCTTCAAGTCTTTTAGGCAATAGATACACCCACCATATCACATGTGTGGAAGGTGTTAAAGCAATCAGGGCAGGGGTGTTTATTAAGCCACATTGTTAGGCACAACAGAAGCCACAGCAGCTAAGCAATTCAGCGTTCCTGACAAAAGCCATTTTCAGCCTCCTTTCTTGCACCACAAGTTTCAGGCAGCATTTCAAAAACCAGCCATGACTGGGCATACACCCAAATGTAGCAAGCTGAGGACAAGTTGAGACCAGTGCCAGATTCACATTACGTTTTCCTGTCTCACATGTTGAACGACCTGACCACAACTCTGTCATTTGGTAAATTCCATCCACATCTCCTTCACTCTCCTTATAAAAACCATCTCAGTTATTTACCTCCTGTCATTCACCTTCATCCTGCCCTCCACAGCACTCCCCCACTTTAGCATGAAAAGCTGCCCCACCTTAAGGCTTCCTCCAAGCTTCCACACCCTGTCTGCCCTGTTAATCTCCTCACAGCAGAGTTATACAGTGTTAATTACCACTGCCTGCATCTTGCAACTAGCCCTCATTTCAACTGCAAGAACCAGTCTATTGGCATCACCCTCCACCTCTAGTGCTTATTCCACCAGATCAGTCTGTCCCGTAGAGAGCTCTGATGAGTCATTCCATATTTAAAGGAATATGTTCCATAATTCCATACCAAGATTAAAAACTGAACAGAGAGAAGAGGAAGAACCAAACAAGCTGCTCTGTACATTTGCCTCCATGAAACCAAAAACAGTTCTAAGAGAAAAGGTGATGAGAGGGAAGGACAGACTTTGAGCACCAGTTTGAAAAACTGGCTAAACGTGATTTTGGTTGTGCAGCTGAGAGTACAAAGAGAGTGAAGAGACACGTTCTGCCAGCAGCAAAACTGGATGAAAGCCAGCACAAGCTGCTGTGTTTTTTACAAATGAACCCCAAGGGACTGAAATGACAGCCCCCTTCATGTTGCCTTAACTATACAAACAAAGCTATGGATCTTAGACAAATAAGAAGATTCTTCATTAAGCTCTTTCTATAGTTATGATGCACAAAACACTAAAATAAACCTCTGGATATTTGGATATTCCCATTTCCTTAACTAAAAATAGCTCTCATCCTTGAGAAAGGCCACTGCATCTGTGCCTGGCAGGGTAATGAAATACTGAGATAATTCAGACACAGAATGCATCCATGCTGTCAATGGCACCATTTATAAAACACCAAGGTACTGTAGGGGATTCTCTCTTTAAATCACCCCTGAGAAATAACAAAATTTGGTTGCTTCTTACTCATCAGACCTCCAGCAACTCCTAGTCAGTCTTCAAAATGTGATCCTTTCCTCCGTTCCTCTGTTTTGCTTCTTTTGGCCCTACTGACCCATCACAGCTAACAGCACCAGGCAAGACACAGAATTATTCTCAGAGCTTAAGAATTAAAAGTATTTGCAATTTAACCAGGTCTGGAATGCCATGCTAAAGCACAATATAAAAATCCAGAAAACATCTTAGCCTGTAATCCATGCTTAAGCAGGTGAACACTGAAACAGGCTGCTGAGAGAAGCTGCAGTCTCCATCCTTGAAGATGCTCAGCACTGGACATGGTCCTTGCCAGCCTGCTCTAGTGCCCTTGCTTTCAGGGTTGGGCTGGACCACATCTACAGGTGGCTCCACCCTCAGCTCTGGTGGGACCGATCTCTTTGGACTCTGCTTTGCCTCCTCTGCAGCTCCACCATCAATGCCACCATAGTGTACCCACGGCAGGGGGGGGTTGGGAAGGACATATTTTCTGAGATGGGAGGGAAAGTGGAGATCAAGAGCTGAGAGGCAGCCAAATTTCATTAACAGAACTTGCCTGCCACCAAAACATAGGAGAGATTGAAGCATCACTGAAAAACATCATCCAGCAACCCTGAAGTCTGTCTGAAGACTTAAAGGATCTAATGCAGCACAAGAAAACCCAAGAGTAACAAGCCATGGCTTTGAGGTACAAAGCTTGCACACACACAACATACCACGACATGTCAACCCAGAGAAATATTTTCCCTTGGACTTGGTGCCTCAGATCCCACACGTGAGGGTTTCACATTTGTTTACAATACACTCTATGGGCCTTTTCTGCTCCTTCACTCTTCCACCCATGGTGATAATATCAGCCTTATCCATGCAATGGAGGAATTTAAAGCATGTCAATACCACTGGGAGGTGCACAGACTGCATTTCAGCAGTATTTACAAGTATGATAACCCTTTATTGTGCTGGGTAACTTTTTAAACAGAGAATCCCAGAGTAAGCCCTTGCCTTTGTTCATCTGTTAACTGCTATTCCACATGGCTGATAATGGATACATGGTGACCTTGTACTGAAATTGCAGTATGGAAAAAAAAAGAAAAAAGGTTAAGCCCCAGTGCAGCCATAAGCTGCAGTTAACTTCTTTTCCCCTTACAGCTAAATAGGAAAAATTACTGTATTTAGATACTATTCAGACACAAACATGAAAAAGAAATTGCCCCTTGGTTTTATTTCTTTGCAGGGCAAACGTGCAGGAAATGACAGAGGAAGCCCAAGTCCACTCACTAGAAATGTTCAAAAATAATATTGCCAGTTTGATTTCTCCTACCAAGAGGAAGGCAATTATTTGTTCTTCCGAACACTGATGCCTGAGATTATTTAGTGACTGCAGACTAGCCTGGACAAAAGCATGGGTTTCATTTCCAGATTGCCACAGACAATATCACTTTGCTTGATATGACCAGCCAAGTTACAGATCACCTTATGGCTCCTGATGTCCTATAGACTGTATTAAAGAACAGAGTGAGTAATCAGTCACAAAGGCCACCATAAACACATTCCAGAGAGAGAGATGTACATATTACCCCAAACCAGTCGGAGTTTCCATCCTACTTTGGAATTTACAAATGCAAGAGCAGCAGGTTTGCTCTCCTCAGCCTGTAGGAGAGGCAGGATGTGGCACTGAGCTTCAAGGACCATAGACCATCTTCTCATGTATATTGTGCTGCTTCTTACTACTATTAATCTTGCTGTCCTTTCATATTCTTTCCCAAGTAGAGCTCCAACTATAGCAAACCAAGTACCACACATCCTGCTGCTTCTCTAGATCCAAAGCAATTTCATCTACACAAGCTGCTTATATAGACACAGTCATATTATTGCTTCTCTCATAGAAAGAAACTAATTCTTTGCCACCCATGGCATGAGCCAACAAAGGTAACAACAGGGTTAAGGTCTCAATTATCCTATGCTTGGGGGTCTCCCATGGAATTCCAGACATAAATCTTCAAAAGCAGTAGTTGAAAACCACAGAATTATATTTTTAATGCTATTTATGATATTCACTTTTATTTTTTACTTTGTTAGGAAGCCAAAGTTACAGGAAGCAATATCACTTTGTCCTCCTCCTTTTGGTCATCAGACAGGTCATCACAGGTTTCTCAAGCCAGGAAGGCACACAGCCTACAGATACCTCTTAGAAATACTGCAAGATTTCAAGGGAGAAAAACGGAAGGTACTCTTCAAGTTTATTGCATCCTTCCATTCAACAAAACATAGCAAAGTACTTCAAAACTCATTATACTTCTCCAGAATTACATAAAGAGACTGGAAATTTTTAGCTTTAGTGAGCTAAAACTTACAGCTAATTTCCTGCATAAAAATAAGTTTGTTTAGCATTGTTCAGCAACAGGTAGAACATGACATGCAGAAACAGAGCAACAGTTGTCATGGTTTGTCTGTCCAGTGACAATTTGTGGAGCAGAGAAAACAGAGCATCACGACTCAGGACCGTGACAAAACTGTCTTAAGGATGAAACTTCCACATTATTTCTTTCTGTGGCTCATTTTAATTGGGACCAGGTCTTTGTGTGACAAAGTAAACAATAGTTAACTATAAATTTTAATTCTTCCTAGGAAAGAATGCAAACATCCAACATCCAACCTTCTGCCAAGACAAAGATCTGTCCAAGCCATGCCACTTGAGCATTTTATGACTATTTTTGTTTAATTATTTCTTAGATGGGAGCTTGCAACTCCAGATTATTTGCATGCTTTCCAGCCATGGTATCTACAGCTTCTAATTCAGGTAATACATTAAGCATAAAAGGCAAGACCATAGCTCGGGCCATCTAAATGTCACAGCAATCAGGTTGCAGCTTTTATCTTCAAAAGTACAACCTGTTTTAATAAGAGAGTGTTGAAATATGCAGAGCACTCCATAAATAAGCTACTTGAAGTTAGTGTTGTATAAGATAAAGCACCCCAGTCTAGCAGCATAAGAATTTCAGAGTTTCTGGACTTACTTTACTACTACTTTATGTGTCAGGAAAGTGCTATATAAAGAAACACTGAGATAAAATAAGTTTTCACCTTTATATTAACCTGTATGAAAGAGGCCACTAGCTATTAAAACTAACAAAATAACGCCAAAAAAATGGATATCTTGCAAAACATTTTAGCATTTGTCAGCACAGATTATTCATGAGTCTGACTTTAAGCAAAAAGAAAACTCTGAATATTAGTAATGCAAAAATCCCTACTCTGTCAACCTTTTACCTACATTTCAAGCATGATTACAGTGGTGCCTCACACTCCTCACAGGCTGCTTGCTATCAGCTCAGCTCACAGAGCAAGTCATTACAACCTGAAAGACAAGGTTGAACATACTTTCCAAACTCGATGTTTTAATTAGTGCCATATTAATTAATGCAATATTTCCCAAAGTCTTGATTTAAACCCAAACTCTCTCTGAGTGTTCTCTACCTCCCCCCCTCCCACTTACCTCTGTTTCAAGGACAAACTTTCATTAGCAATGTGATCTTTAGCACTGGCTCTATTGACTGAAATGCATGGCAGTGCTCTATTTACTCAACACTACCTCATTGTTTGGAGTGCAAGCTTAACCATTTGGAGGAGAAGAGCCAATACCTGCAAAATTAAAGCATTTTTTTCTATTGGGTTGTTTTTCAAGTTGTTTTTACACCCAGGGAGGGTAAAAAGGAGAGGAGACATTAAAAGAATGAAGAGACACCTATTATTCACAATTCAGTTTCCTGCATAATTTTCTCATACTCCTGCCTCTCCATCAAACTTATACTGGAAGAATATCATAGGCATTGACTTGCCCAAATAACAGCCTTGAGACCCATGAAATATCTTTTCTTAGATAATAATAATCAAAGTGATTCTTGATCAAACTCTTACAAATATCAGCAAAAGAAAGTAAAAATTTCATAAACTGGCTCTGCTCCACTTCCTAAATGGGGAGTGTTCCATTTCTTGTACAAACATACTTTCACAAAAATGTAAAGAAGTGGAATTAGATCCCTAAATCAGCTTGCCTTCAGTCTCTCAAATTCTCCAGTCACAGATTAGGGCAGCAATCCCATGCATCAAGAATTGATTATGAGTGATATAAGGACAAATGGGAGTAAGAAATTATGAAGACTTTAGCAGTTTGCAACTGAGTAAGATCCAAATTTACACTGAGCCTTCCAAGGGATTCACACCTGCCCAACACAGAATGAGGACTAATTATTTAGATGGTGCTTCCCCTTATAGAACTACATCCTCTCTTTCAAGTAGCTTCTTGTTTCTAAAGTGATTTATTGTGACTGAAAAGACTTGAAAGGAGTTTAGCTAAATATGAAGCAAGTCACACAGCTTCTTGTGATCAATTCTCAGCATGAGACTTATAGAAAAAGGGGGTTGATTTCTATTTTCTTTAGTTTCTTTAAGCATATCACAAGAACAGCAGTTTCTTCTGCACTTAATGTTTACATGGTGCCATTTTACATGCTTTATGTAGCTTTACAATAAGCTAAAGTCCATCCTGTGTAAGTTTAATTCTGTTGTAAGAAATAACACTGGTTGAGACACTCAAGCAAACCCCAAAATTCTGTTACAGTCATTCTTGTGACAACTACATATTTTCCATTTCTAAATCTCATGCATCCCGCTCCAACCCAGTAGTATTTGATTCAAGAGGTTTGATGTATTATACACTGTTTGGTGTCTTTCTTAAGCTGAAAAGGAAACTTGATTTAACTTTCAGCTACAATAAGATCTACTTACAAAGCAAAACCTCCACAGTGGTTTTTGCACTTTTATATTTCAAGTTGCATATATGGCTCCCTTACTCTTAGTGTAAGTCACTGCAACATAATTGCTGATCAGGAAAGTAAACATCTTTACAGAAATTATGGCAGAATTAATTTCACACACTGCCAATGTCTACATAACTCATGATAATGTTACAGCACATGCTTCAGTTTCTCTAGAATTAGAACCAGAGGATGGAAACCCCACTAATTAAGCTTTGAATCCAGTAAGAGTGATAACACACTTCTAAGACTGTCCTAGAGCCCTAGTAACAGAACCATTTAAGATAACAGGTGTTCAAAATCATCACAGAAGCCAAGTTTTTGTAAAAACAGAATGCAACTGCTTCTTAATCTTAAAATTAAGTTTCTATCCAATATTTTTGTGCTAACACAATATCCATTTCTCAACACCTTGTGCACCTCTCTGCCCAGTGCAGCTCTACAGAGACAGGTAGCAGGTGGAAAGAGAAACTAAAATATTTTGCAATGGAAGTTTGGGAGAAGTGGCAGCATCGATTTTGGTTCTTGTTTTGTCACTCATCACAAGGGGGGAGCATTTGAATTCCAATTTCCAATACCTTTTGCATAATATTTTATAACTCATATGTACCTTCACAACATGTGGATTTAATGAATGAGGGGCAAATTAGTAAAGCAGATGTTTATAAATAAAGCAAAATCAGAGGCTACTGTACAGAAGTATACTGGAGTAGTAAGTTGTGAACTGTTTAAAGAATATCAACACGAATTTATCAGAGCAAAGCACTGAAAAATGGTTTGTAGAGCAAACATGACTTCTGATTAAGTGTTCTCTTAGGACACATGTGAGGTTGTCTTCATGAAGGAACACAACATGATGTCTCTGAAGGTTTTATGCAAAGCAGCAACCATTATAAGCAAAAAGCTTTTCCAGAGCAGGTAGGAATCTGGGCATCAGCCTCAAAAGTAACTGTTCTGCAGAGAAGTGCTGCAACATGTTAACATACTGACAGAGCATTTGGCAGTGCTCAGGCACCCAAGAACTTCTGTGCATAACTTAAGGGTTCTGGTTTTTAAAAAGGGGGGAAAAGAAAAAAAAAATCAAGTAAACCAACATAGGGATTGAAGAACTGTGCAAGCCTTTCCAAATGAAAGGAAGAGGGGAACAGCACAGGTCTGCAGACAATCCAGAGCGGCCACACAAGGTTTTCTAAGCAGTTTACAGTAAGAACACATAGAACTGCATGTATGCTTACTGTCAAAATAGTAGAATACAAATCAGAGAACCATTTGGGTTGGAAAAGATATTCAAGATCACTGAGTTCAACCATTAACCTAACACTGCCAAGTCGACCACCAAACCATGTCTCCAAGTGCCACATCTACACGTTGAAATCCTCTATGATTCATTTATTCCTCGGCCACTTTTGAAAACCCCAACAATAATTCATTAACACATTTCCAGTGATTTTTTCAGTAGCTACTTACAGCAAGTTAGAGGAAAGAAGTTCAAAGTCTTTAGAGGATCATGCAATCCAGCAATCTTTGCATTAAAATGCTTCTTTCTGTTTTGCTGTCTTAAAGAAAAAGACTTAAAAGAAAAAGCTACAAGTACAATTTTAAGATGAATGCAAGTAGTCAGAATTATAGCTGTGAGAACATCCAGATGTGCCAGTGACACAGTTCTCAAACACTGCACAACATGACTCTGTGTGAAGACAGGCAGTTCAAGCTATTCTGGACAGGTCACAGTAAAGTTCGTGTGTCTGTACATGCTAATCCACTCAGACTTGGTAATTTAATACTCATCCTCAAACCACTGGGCCAAATTATTTACTTTGAATGAATGTTGGCACTTCAGATTTTAAGAGAAGATAGCCAGCTAGCCAAGACTAGGAGATTTTTATGCCTGCAAAGAAAAGAATACGCAGCTTTAGACAAATTAATTTATCTAATTCTCTGTTCATTCTGAAGTGAAATGAACCTAAATATAGGAACAAAGCAAGGGAACCTTCCTATTCCCTACAGGGAATACTTGAGGAATTCAGATAAAAGTCCTGCAGCCTTCAGAAAAGGTAAGGTTGCTGCTTTCCTGCAAAACCTAACAGAACAAAAATACTGCCAATAACAAATGCGTTCACATGATCTACATATGTATATTCATTTATACATATGTATAACATACATAACAGAGGAACTGTTTCTGCTATTAACTCTTCTCTGTTTCTGAGGGAGCAGATTTGAGTGTTTCAATAATAATGTCATAGAAGCTGGGTAGCACTGAGGATTTGTAAATGAAAACATAGTTTACCTATACCATCAACAACAGAATTATAACTAAGTTTCTGAAATGAGAGTTAGCCATCCATTTTCAGTGCTAAAAAAAGACTCTGCTGTAGCAGCCTACAGCTACAGGAAGCATTAGCACATCTTTATTTCCTGACAGAAAATACTGATGATAGTCCAATATTAGGTATCAAACATAATTTATCTACAAAAATAGGAGGCTATTAGATGTCAATACATAATAAGAACTCCACATAAGGCTACATGCACACAGAACACTCAGCTCTCCTATAGGAGCAGGAGTTCATCACGTACCTGCCCTGACAACCTGAAGGCCACCTTGTGACTATCAGGAAATCCTCATCACTCACTGCTGATACCACACCAAGGCCAGTTTCACCACGCAAACGGCTTGGTGGCCTGCATACCTTAAAATGTTCCTCTCCTTTCACCCCCACCTTAGTGCTAGGGCTGCCCTCAGAAAAACTACCTAATCTGCCACACTGTGCATCAAACAGAACTGCTGCAAACCAGACTGGTTTAACTCAGAACAGAGCCCTGCTCCAGTGCAACTTGTAGCCAGCCCCCCAAACTTGCGTATTGTCATAATGCAGGTGAGGTGAGTCCATGCAGCAGCACCCACCTAAGGGAAAGGTGCCACTCCAGTTTCCATCCAACTGCAGCGTGAGAACCCAGTGCGGGGGCAGAGACACCTTGAGCTGGTATCACCAAACATGTTGGGTCATGCAAACACAGCCAAGGGTGGAGTCTCATGGGACGTGAGCTTGGACAGCAAAGCAGCTTAGAAGCTCCCACCCCACCTGCTCATCTCAGTGATCCTGTTTATAGCACAGCTTCAAAAGAGTTTCACTGACACAACAAAAAGATCACTAAGTATGGTGTAGGGGCAGGAAAGAAGCAGCTTCACTGCTGAAGCCAAATCTTGTGAAACTACACCCCAAGTATTAGTTATAGAAAGAACAGCCTGTCTGGTAACACTTGCCAAAGGTTTGCCAAGCACCTGCTCCAGAACATCACAACTCAGACCCAGCAAATATTCCAAAATACAGACTCTGGTAAGGGTTTTATTGAGATGATGCAGTCACCAAATAATCTGAAGTTGCAGAACCAACAAAAAAATAAAATAATTTAAAAAAAAAATCACCTTGCATTTTCCTTTTTTCTGCATTTTGAAGATTGAAAGGTGTATTAAAAATATATTCCAAAAATCATTTTTGCAAAAAGAAGGTGTGACAGCTGGCAGGGGAGCCAAGAAAGCTTTCTGCTAGCATTTTGTGAAGAAGAGGCTGCAGAACAAGTTTCTCTTAAAAAAAAAAAGTTGTAACCGGTTTATCAGGTTAGAGGAATTCACTGGTTCTTCCACCTCTCCCCCCATCCCATTTGTTTCCAAATGCTCATTTAACCAGCTTGTTTCTTGCTGAATGTGTTGAAAATAAACTGCACCTGCAGCTCAGCTGGATGATCAATAGGCATCCAAACACACTTTAGAGAACTGGTAATTTGCTATCACCTGCTGAAATGGCAACCACTCTATTTTAAATTTGTGCATTGTTTAGGGGAGTGGGGGGAAGAAAAGGCCCAGCTTTGTCTTTCTCTATTTAGGAATATCAATCAAAATAATCATTCACATATTGGATTCAATGTACAGTGTGATGAAAGATCAGCAAGATTAGGACTGTGTTTTAAGCAAACTTTAATACTTAAATGTCAATCCATAGATGAAATCTGGATGCTTTCAACAGGTCCAAAAGCAAACCCAGCTCTCACTTGAGAGCCTCTCCCTTTTTATGTGTATCGTTCAAAGTAAGGTGGTAATTACAGCTAAATACTTCAGACAGCTCTCCAAAATTATTAGCTTTTCCTAGACTTATCCTTTGTCAGGAAGACATGCAAATATTGCCTTGTAAAAGGAAAGTAACACGTCTTAAGGCAAGTCACACTGATTCAGCCAGGCTTTCTGTATGTGAAAAATTAAGAAATGCACAACACTTTCAACTTCGTATGCAATCTTTAACTTAGAACCCCCATGGCTAAAATCAGAGAAGCACATGAGGATGTCAGCTTTTTAATGACAAAGTAATGGGGCTGAGAGAAAGGCAAAGTTCATTTTGGTTTTGCTCTTTAAAAGCAAGCCTTCATTTCTGCAAGGTTTCAGAGAGCAACCGAAAATAATTGTTCCCCCTTAAAAGCTTGGAAATTGAGAAACTATAAAGCTACAGCAGCTAATTAGAAAAAACATAAGTAGTGTGCTAAATAAGCCAGCCCTGTGATTTGAGGATCTGAACAATGAAACCTAGCAAGACTGTAACAGTAATGCAGGAAGAAAACTCTTCCCCTTGGTGAGTGGTGTAGCTAATGCTTGTTTAGAGGCTTATGTCACAGGCTCAAGACAGCTCCAAATACACACTTAAACAAGAGATCTCCCACTTTGTTAAACAAAAATCCTCACATTTTTCTACTCAGTAGTATTCTGCAACTGCAATACATCTCATTCAGCAGCACTCAGTTCACCATTGTTGGTCCAACATCAGAGATAAGTTATTAATGCCATTTTGAACTAAATACTTCAAGCAGGCTGCTTCTAAAGGGCACACATTTTATGATTTCAGGTAATTATTTCCCCGATATTTGTATGTACTCACCTCCCCACCCAAAGCATAGCTATCACAACATTGCACATCACCTATCAGAAAAAACAGATGGATCCCAGAAATGCAGTAGTATCTATGGAATTAAATGCTTGTTACCCTGGACAAGTACAGTATTTAAAAACTTGCAGCAAAACACATAGAACATACACTGCAGCAAACATTGTGGTTGTTTGGGGGCACTGTGTTTCAGAACCTCACTTTGTAAAATTACACAGCAAAAACATACTGATGAGGAACCCTATTTTAGAATATTTCTTAAGACAAACTCAAGTAACAAGCTGTGTGAGATGTAACACTTGAAGAATATGAAGTACAATTGAAAACATACATCATTTGTGGAAGTGCTTTCTCAAAAGCAGAGTAAGGACCTAACCACAGGTTACAGGCCTTTGGCAGACTCCATCATTGCTGGAAAGTGAACTAAATAGCAAAAGAAGGCAGCTTTCTGTGGTCAGTGGAAAAACTCCAGACCCACAACAGCTGATCTACTGTTTACCAGCTCCCAATCACCGGATCAGAACCACAGGACGCTCGAGGCTGAGAGAGACCTCTGAAGCACAGATAAAAGTTGCAACAGGTTTGTGCTTAGTGATTCTCACTTCCCTCTAGATGTAGAGACTGGGAACCCAAGGCAAAAGCCAGAAGTAGGCACTGAAACTTTCATTTACATGACTGAGATATGTGCTAAAGTGAGTGATTTCCAGCTGCATCATCAATTTTCTACTACAATCCAAGCAAGGTGTGAAAAGCTAATTTCATATACTCTACAACATTATCTCAAATCAAGGTACCAGTCTACTTCCTTTTCCTCCTCCTTTTCAAACAACCACTTCACCACCCACCTGCACTTTTGCTAATCAAAATGCTTAACTGAGAAAGAAAAAAAAATCCATATATGTTGAGAATATAGAGGTTTTCTTTTTGCCACCATTGCAAGCAGGAGTTTGAATTAATTCTCTCCTAACTCCCAGAAGGAGTCAGGACACATAGAGGGGAAGCAGGAATAGTTTAAGTAAGGTGTGTTCCAGAAGACCTATGATGGAACTAGCCACATCACAACTGGCACCCAACAATTAACAGCAAAATCATTATTTAGTTGCATAGATATGCAAACAAAAAGGAAAAAAAATTGTTGTTTTTCAAGAGTCTCTACCCACCTACACACAAAGGTAGTATTTCCTTTTATTTGCTAAAGCAGACCCACCTACAGTGCAATTTACGGCAATAAGATACAATCTTTCATAAAGTATCGAGTATAATTAAAGTGTGTCTGTTATAAAGGTAAATAGAGTGTACTAAGCTAAGCTGTTCCAGATGTCTTTAGTGCAAGATCTGGGACAAGATCAAACCTGCAGCTGCACATTTTCTCAGGGGTTATTATAGAGCTTAAAAAAAAAAAAATCACCCCTTGGTCTTGGGCTTCAGCAAAACCAGTGCAAGCAGAACAAATGCCACCTGCAGCTAATGCTGACAGATTCTAAGACACGTAAAAGTTACATCTTCAAAGACACTCACTACAAAGTGTAGTGTTAACCATTCCAGTATCAAAGAGGGTTTAGGACCAAGTCTGCCAAGTTACCTGTGTCACCAGAAGTTACAGCAACGTGAACCTGTTCTACTGCCTAAGCAAGTTTCTCGCTGAAACACACCTACGATGATTCAGACAAGGTGTGGAAAGCCAGGTTTATGTGTTACAGAAAAATGCACTATTGTATTTTTCCATTCAAGCACATTTTGTGTATAAAAAAGACAGTCAAAGCAAGCAAACTTTCAGGAACTGAGTATGTATACACTATTGGCATTTAATTATTATAAGTAACTGCGGTCTTTTTGAGATGTATCATACAAACTTACAGATTTACTGTCTTACTGGGACATTAAAGGAGCCAAAGAGCAAAATTACAGAAATCATAGGGAAAAAAAACTTTAATCACTTTATAATCCACTAATTAAGCTCATCTGGAAAAGAGTGATACACAAGTACAGCTGATGTTATATGAAAATACAGTTTTGAAGATTTCAACTAACTTTTAAAAATAACAAATGAGGAAAAAGTCAAGTTTTTAATACCCATGATAGCAGTGAACCTGTAGATTAAAACACACCACGTGAATTTTGAAACTTTGATTAGCATTGCTATATTAAGTAGTATCCTTACCAGCCTACTCTTTAAGGCTTAAGAGAAATTTAGGGTAAAAGCAGACCCATCAAAATAACCAGAAGTCAGATCTTCCAAGGACTTACAGCATCAGCTCAAATACTCTGGTATCACACAAAACTCTTTCAGAATTATGGGGTTCTCATTTCAAATGGTTCGGGTCCCTTTTGGGTTAGCTTTAAAACAAGCATGGAAACCCCCCTAGTGAGTTCAAAGTGAAAGGCAAAATTAAATCCTATCTCTATTTTCAAATCCGTTAAATCTGGTTGGCAGGTTTGCCCTGAAGAGCCCCTGCTCCCAAGGGCAGCACCTCACCTGTTGAAGAACCCGGTCCAGCGGTTCGGCTTTGCTCAGTCCCTCCGGCGTTAAGGCACTGACTTCGCGACACTGGTCACTTAAGTCCAAGTTGTCTGCTTTCACCAGGGATTTGTGTAGTGTCCCTACCTAAAAACATTTAAGAAATTATGGACAAAAATGAGGCCCAATGCCATGAGCTCTTTCAAAGGCCGCGCTGGGCCTGCAGAGCGGTCAGAGGGGTGCCGGGGCCGGGAGAGGTGCCGGGGCCGGGAGAGGTGCCGGGGCCGCCCAACAACAGCCAGGACAGCATTTGTCTGTTTCACAAATCGGCCCCGCTTCCTCTCCCTCCCACCCGCCACAGCCACACGCTCTGCTCTGGGGGGGCCGCGCCCGTTTCCGTGGGGTGCCTTTTGCAGTTAGCACCCATTTTCGCGGGAGTTGTTAATTGCAAAGGGAAGATCACTTAATGTTAAGGCAGTTTCGTTAATCTATTAAGGAAATTGATAGTCGTGTTTGTTTTATCAAAGCCCTTCATCTCTAGGGGGCTCTTGTCTATGATAGGGCTTTTGGGGGGAAAAGGAAACTGGGGATGACTTTTAGATCGGCCTAAGAATTAAAATAACTCAATAGTCTCTTAAAAGCTATCCAAATATTGGTTAAAAAGAAAGAAGGAAAGAAAGAAAAGGCTCCCGCAGCAGGCCGCAAAGGGTCCAGTGGTTACCGTGAGCCCGCTCCCAGGGAAGCGTGCGTGCTTGGAGCCACCCGGGGCAGCTTTTTGTTTTAAAGCTTCGGAAGTCCGTAGACATCCTCGAAGCTACACACGTTTTAAGGCGGACGGGGCAGCGAGGGGTGGGAAGCGACCAAACTTTCTTTAAAAGTTACTTCTTCCCTTCAGACGGAACAAAAAGGACCTTCTGGAGTGTGAGCCCCGGGCAGGGACTGACCCCCGGGCACGGCCCCGGGCAGGGACTGACCCCCGGGCACGGCCCCCGCCCTCCCCTCCCTCGGTGCATTTGTGAAAGGAACAAACGGCTCCGGGCAGGCGGCGAGGGCCGGGGCAGCCCCCTCGCCCCGTGCCCGGGGAACGCGCCCTCGGCCCGGATCGAAGCCATACCTTCTTGCTGTGTAGATCCACAACTTGCCACACCAAGAGAATTAGTTCCCTCTCATCCGAACCCAGTTTAGCCCCATATGCACCAGCTGTTGCCCCAAACAACACCACCAAAGAGTCACTGTGCGAAGCCGTCATGACCACAGGGGGAAACAACTACAATCAAAAGCAGAGGTCAAAAAAAAAGAGAGAAAAAAAAAAAAGAAAGACACACTGACAAACAAAACAAAAAAAAACCCACAAGGCTCACCCCCAACCTCCAAGTAATCAAAGGGGAAAGGAGCAAACGAGGAGTCACAATATCAAGAGGAAAGAAAGAGCTATTTAAGGAGGTAGGGTGTTCGAGGAAAAAAAACATGGAGAAAGCAAGCTCACATCTCTACCTGTTCCCGGTGCTCTCCTTCCCGGGGCTGATTGGGAGGTGGAATTAGCAAGCTGTGGGTTTCTTTCCCTCTGACATCATGGCAGAAGCTCAGCCTAGCCCTGGTGGTTTTTTTTTCCTCTCCTTTTTTTTTTTTTCTTCCCCTTCCCCTCTCCTGAGTTACCTGCCCTTGGTGCAGCTCATGTGACTCTAGTCAATCTCCCAAAGGGACAAGGCCATTGGGCCTCTGAAAAAGGTGTAGGAGGGACGGAGGGAGAATCAACGCCTGGTTAATCTGGCCTGATTGGTTTTTGAGGGAGATCAGAGGAGAACTCCCTTTCTCTCTTTAATTCTGCCCGCAGGAAGTGCCTCTACCTGCTTTCAGTTTTGCGGGCTCCTGCCCGGCGCAGGCAACGCGCGCTCCGGCCCCTCGTGCGGGGGATCCGGGGCTCTGAGCACTCACACCCGGCCCCTTTCCTCGGCAAATCTGAGGAATACACGCGTAGAGTTGCTAAAACACAATTTATGACTTAGCATTGAAATCCTCGAAACAGAAGTCTCTACCTGCTCCTAATTAATTTCCTTTTGTGTGCGTTGCTACGTGTGTATCCAGCGGCCCATGCCAACGTTAATGTGTAATAAAGGTGTAGTATTCTACAAGGATTTTAAGGGATATTACAGACAGAAAGTACTTTGTATTTTAGGCCCTATTCTCTAGTTTGTAAGGGGGGTCCTAGGAAAATATTTTTTGTTTGTTTTGAGAGAGTGTATGTAGGAAGTTTTGCAAAACAGCAATATAAAGTCCTGCATTTTCTACCCTACAACTGCTCAGTAAGGAACCAGCTCCTGTGTATTAACTGCAGACCAAGCTGGACAGCTTCTCTCTATACCTCTCTCGTTTCACAGGTGAGAATCCACAATGGGAAATCATCACCCAGTTTAGCTGCTACAAAAACACTGCTAAGCATTTCTGCTCGGCAGCAGCAGCAGTAATATTTGTAACATTGCAGACTGAGACAATTTTCAGAGGTATTGTCAAACTCAAATTTATTTTAAAGCAGAAAAGAAAATGAAAATGCCTCTGAACTGTTTCAACAGTTATTATTTTTCCTATTGCCACCACTGAGGAGCTACTAACGATTTTTAAGGGCCAGGTGCTGCTAGTTAGACTAGTAATAATATTTCTTTTGCTTAATTAAATCTTCAGTTTGTACTCCAATATTAGTGTTGTGTTGAAATACAGTTTTCACTGAATGAAAAATCATGCTGCTATTTAGCTACTAATGTCTATCATGGGAAAATGCAGAGTTGGACATTTAACTGAATAGCTGATAGCTTTAATTAGTAAATCACATTTTCTCATCTTCTTTTAACATGCTAATTTTATAATTGGTTAATTATAACAGTTATTGTGGACCTCCTTCAGCAAACACTGATTCACATGCTAACACCATCAGTAAGACTAATTCCATTTATTTCAATGAAAATAAACTACATTTCAAGGATGATGTCTCACGTGAAGTACCTTAGAAGTTATGTATTAGAAGCATTTACCTGACAGAGGCCATGCAGGAAACTCTGCAGTGCACAGGTGTATCTCACTGAACATTACAAGACAGTTGTTAAACACCTCTCAGCTGTTGTCTCTGCACCTCACATGTGCAGCTGCCTGAGAAGCAATTCTGAAGATATTTCATTGGTACAGAAAGGGCAAATTCCCAAACACTCAGAGATGAAAACTTTAATCTGCAATATGTATTTATATACTCAAATGTTTTCAGCATTACATTTTCTGGCATTGCTGAATTTATGCAACAGCTATATTTTCCTCTGTCAATACATTTCTAGAAGTCGTCAGTAGAATAAAAACCCACTTATATTCTTTTTGGTTACTTATATCCTTTGGATATAGTGGTAATGAAACAACATAGCAGCCTGATCATTGAGCATGGGATGCTTCTTATCCCCAAAGTCTGTAATAAGAACCATAACAATACCTTGACTCCAGGTGTGAGAACTGTTCCTCTTACCCCGAGCTGTTCCCCTCCTCCCAGCCACACTTATCTCGTGGGGTGCTGGAGGGGAGGCAGTGTTTATACACAGACCTGTAAACACAGATTTTACCTGCAGCTTTGTTCACAGAAAAAAATGTCCCCATCTGTTGCAATTTAGCTGCTTCATGAGGGTGTCATTTTGTAGCCCTAATGTGTATTTCACAAATAATGGGATTATAATGAGCAGATTTCTATAGAAGATCATGCCCATGATAAATTCTTGGCCAGGCTGACAGATATGATCCCAGGCTCCAGTGAACTGGCACAGAGAATGCCAGTACATACGTACTTGTCTTTTAGGAGCTATCGGAAAGAAAAAGTATTGTAATTCACTTAGAGCAACATAGATTAAAGAAGTCCTCCTCAGATCAGTGTCAAAGACCCTTGAAATCTTATTTGAAATCTATGCATGGTATCAAGGCTAGTGAGCTCAAAAGCTTCCATACTTTTCACAATTAAATTAGATCATCTCATAAAATGTAGCCCCTCTTCCAAAAAAACCCATCTGGTTTCTACTATCTTGATTCACATAATTCTACTGTTATTAATTTATCTAAACTATTCTAGCTAAATGAACTTCAAACATATTCTAAAATGTTTAAAAGAAAAATTTAAATAAATGCTGGCCTTCCTGGGATATCAAACATTTTAAAATATCAGATTAGGGTTTCTCATTCACCTTCTATCCACAGCCTTCCATCTCCCTGCCCTGAGTTATACATCTCTGCAATGATATTAAAAAATCTGAAGGAATGACATTGCCTGTCTCCACAGAACAGCAACAGGATCCACTTCCTGAAAAACATGTGGGGTAAGCCCTTGTACAGTGAGCATAGCAAAGTTAATTTGTAACCAAGATCTTGCTGAAATAAAGAGTTATTGCTCACCTTTAGCTTTAATCCTGGCAGGCGTATTTGTACAGGTACTTGTTTGTAGGCTCCATACAAGGATAACCTCTCATAAATGTAACTGGGTGGAGAATAAAAGTTTTAAAGATGGACATTCATTGTTATGCAAGCTCAGTACTGTAGATATTTTGTTTGTTTCTTATTAATCAAGCAACTAAGACTAGAAAATAGATCACAGATCACATGACAACACTGAGCAAACTCATTAAATGCATTGTGAGTGCAATGGCTAAATCTTGGATAAATCTAGTTGCTTTTCATTCTTAAATACACACTACACTGTTTCATGAGATGAGGAGAGGAGTGGAAAGGAGGAAAGGGGAGGGAAAAGACCACCACCTCTTTTACCTATATTACATTATTATTAAAAATTCCTGTGGACTGAATGTCCTAATCACTGAAGCCCTTTTGTTAAAGCCGAATATGAAACTTGGAGACGTGGGATCTGGAGTAATATCCTAGATGCTTTCAGATCTACAGAAATACTTCAATTACCTTTCAGGGAAGCTAAAAGTCAATCTTCTGTTCCAAACTTGTATGATATTGAGAAGTTATTTCTCCTCATGAATATTTTACTCATCAGTTAAAAGGAAAAAAATATGATGTTTAACCCTGAGACATGCCCTGAGAAAAGTGAATTAACTCTGAAGATGGATCTGACTTCAAAATTGGCTGTGCTGGCAGGGCAGAGAGTTTGGACCCAAAGACGTCCAGAGCTCTCTTCTAGATGAATTTTTTTTGTGATTCTGAGAAACAGAGATACTAAATAAAATATGGAGCCCTGGTGTTTATCTGCACAATAGGGGTAGTAGTAAACTCTCTGCATGCCTCAGCAGCTCCACAGTGAACTGGCACAGGAAGTAAAAGATCTGTGAGTGATCTGTAAGCAAATGTGAGAAGACATTTAGACTTCATATCAACTCAGTCCTTGGCTCCTGGGTTGGATTATAAGCAACTGCAGCAATATTTTCTGAAGGAGGAGCTTACTGTAACTCCTGAAACATAAACCCATATGTAAAATATTTTCTGGCATCCTTTCTTCAACAGCAAATGAGTGGGAAAAGGCATGGGAGAAACTGCTTAATAGTGTTCTTTGATTCCTGTCTAGATATTTGGAGAGATCTGATTTTTTTGGTCTGACAGGTAGGTCTGTCATTCTTACAGTGCAATGTAGAAGCCTTGAAATAATTTCCATCAAGATATCCACAGAAGCTTGGCAATATGCAAAAGAGCTTCAGAAAGGTGGTTTGATGGATTACTACCTTGCAGATACTAACACCATCAAGCCATACTGAAAGTATTGACTTATATTCCTGTATCATTTGGAATTAAATTTCTATTGACTTAAAGGTAAATTAAAACATAAAACTTGTGACTAGACAAATAAAAATGGAATTACTTCCCCTATTATTTTACATAGCTTCTCTCCTTTATGGGATGAATCAATCTAGTGTTTTAATCCTACAAAGGTTTTATACATGCTCAGCTCCCATTGGATATAGGTGTGTGCTGTTTAGCCAAATTTCTCTGGATTACAGGTATCAGGCTTTTCAAAATCTATGCATTTACTTTTCTACCAGATTTATGGACAGATCAAACATGCATGCATAGTAGTGTCTCTTATAAATATTACTATAGATTTACATTAAAGTTAAC
This sequence comes from Manacus candei, assembly GCF_025592945.1. Taxonomy (NCBI): domain Eukaryota; kingdom Metazoa; phylum Chordata; class Aves; order Passeriformes; family Pipridae; genus Manacus; species Manacus candei. The sequence continues at coordinate 1,393,743 of NW_026138179.1, read as the reverse complement.
AGTTTCTAACAAAGACACAATGAATTTCCATTTTTTTGATTGGAAATAATGCTGTCCTTCAAATAAGTTACTAGACGGTTTTCTGGAATTAGAATAATTGAAATGATTCCTGATGAGGACCTCTGCAAGTCCTGTCCAACACTGTGCCCACAGCTGGACTATTGCCAGCAGTAGATTGACCCAGCCAGGATTTTGTTCTGCTGTGTCTTGAAAACCCCCATGGATGACCTGTTCCAGTGCTGCACTACATTGCTGAGGAGAAACTTTCTCCCAGTTGCCAATCTGATCTGACTGTCAAATTTTTAAATAATTCTCTGCAACTAGTTGAGACAGGATTGTTAAGCTGTGGTAAATTAGACAAGCCATGTGATACAATTTCTGTTACCTAATGAGATGAATATGCAAGTGCTTCCTGACCCTTTCAGTCTTACCTGTGATTAAAACTCGACTTTGCGTGAAGCTTTATTGCCCCTATAATCTGTCTAAATAAATTTTCATTGCAATTGGTTACTTTTTTTACTTGTCTCAGGTGTAATATGAAAATGGAAATTCAATGGAAAATATTGTTATTGTGGCAGGTTTTTAAGCAAATAGATATTCAGCCTTAAATCAAAACACTTCTATTACTGACACATCCTCTCTTTGTCCATTGAAAGGATATAGCATTTTACAAGACTGTCAGTGCAGCAACATAACCAACAGTAAAAAATTTGCTTTTTAATGATAAGACTAATCTAGTGAGTTGTTTGTTGCATAAGCTATAAAGGAAAAAAGCTCTGCTATCACCATCCCTGCCACCATCACTATCACCCCAGTGAAAAGAGTAAATACATAAATTGGTAACACAACCTACTGCAATACAAAATGCTGTCTGTTATTCACTAGTATTTACATACAATTAAGTAGCATCATCTTCTTACTCGAAAGCAATAAGATTTAAAATTATTTCACGTGTCTAAAGTTCAACAGGATAAAATTATATCCTCTTGTGAAAAGATCAAGAGGTTGACTCATCATAATGAAAAATGAGAATGACCTGATGTCTACATGAGGCATGTAATTTGGGCCATTTTATACTTTATATTTAACAGATCAACTCAGAGACTTCCAGTCACAGGAGTAGCAGGACAGGTAACTCAGTAGTCCTTTAACTGTTTAGAAAAGGATTTTTGCACTACTCCTTCATATCCTCCTTCAATGGCTCAATGATATTCAGCCCATTGTATTCCCACACGGAAATGCACTCCCACTGCACAGCTAGAAAGTTCTCAGAAGTTCACTGAAACACAAAATCACTGATGTTTTACAGTGAGACAGCTACAGCCATCTGTTACATTGGACATCTAACTCCAGTCACCTTGTATGGAAACAGGAAAACAGACAACATGAAAAATGTAAATGCCATTATCTACATCAAAGGATCTGCAGGCTCTACATCACTCTCATTTACTGAGAGTTGGTACTCAATGCTGCAATACAGCAATGATGAAAGAATGGATCAGCAAGCAAATACAAAGGACTGTATACTGGAAGTCCAAACTACTCCATGGAAAACAACTATATAAATTACACAATTAATGATGAATTTATGCACGTTACATTTTCTCAAGCTTAACTGACAATTGACCTCATGACATTATCTTGGCAGAAATTATGAATCTCTGGCTATTTATTCAGATTGTACCACAAGCTCTCAGCTGACACATAAAACCTTCATAAAAAAGGAGGGTGTGTTCCTATAATATTTCATTCCCATTTGATTTAGCTGCTCTGACATTTAACCTGTTTCTTCATTAGGATTTAATTAAACTTATTGTACATACAGATATGCTAATACACATCTTTTTCTCACCACAGGATAAACAGAAGTAAAATATAAATGCAAAATTTAAGCAAAACCTAAACACCTGTTGAAGTACTTAATTTTAAAAACATTTCATCAGAGTATTGTATAATAAATTGATGAATGCAATTATATGCATCCAAAATAGACATGACAGGACCTATCATTCAATGATTTCCTGATCTTCCATCTTGATTATCTTTATTTTGCTCCACTTCACTTCTACCACCAACTGTTACATCCCTAGGATCTGACAGGGGAATTTCAAACACACTCTGGGTCCTATTCTGTCCCATTAAAAGGATGGAATGATCTCCTCAAAGAAGCAGGCCTCTGATACAACTTTTCTTTGTATTTCTCTTTTCACTGTCTTTTTCTTGAAAGTACCTGATCTTTCAAAAGTCTTGTCTGACTTGTTACTACCAGACTCTAGAAGAACTATTATGCCAATTTCTAGGAAGATTAGATGAGTTTATTTTCTACTCTGCCATTTGTAGCTTGACAAGACAACTACAGTTTTTGCAAAGATATCTCATTTTTTTCTAGAGCACCTCTACATGTAATTGCTTGCATGCAAGACTCGAGTTTACACTGAACTGTATTTTACAGTTACAGTCACACCAGTAGAATCATCAGATTCTCACTCAGATATATTCCCTTGTTCCATTCAACAAATCCTCTCCTCACTTTGAGCTCTGAGCGTGCTTGACCAAAGATCTTTCTCCCTTTTGCCTGATGTTCACCTCATATGCTGTGGAGTGTACAGTGGAAGGAAGACAGAAGCAGTGTCCTTACAGACACACCTGGCTGACACAAGAGAGCCATACAGGTTCTTGAGAAGAAACATTCTCAAAGAAACATATTGTACAGTCAGTAACTGTATTCAGACAGAAAGAAGACAGATTATTCCCTTTGGCATACTGCAGAAATTTTAAATTTAAGATGCCATATGATTCACTCAGTGCATTTATCACTTAATAGCTGCAGAATCGCTTTATAAACAGAGATAATAACTAAGCACATGGCAAGCAGGTGCAATTCCCTTCCTAATAAGTTGGAGTTGTGATAATATACTGTGACAGAGCTGTTTCATAAGTGCCAGTACTACCTCACCCCCTTTCCACAACCCTCTGCTCATGTGGCACACCCTTGTTTGACAGGAGATATCACCTTGTGTTCAGTCATTCCTTGTTTTCCTCAAGTAATTATTTCAACCACACTGTGACATCCTTAACATAGTAAGATTTTGCCTTTTCTAGGTTCAAAGATATGGTGGTGAGGAAAAGAAAAAGAGCCCTGGGGCAGACACAAGAGAAAGTGGCCTGGCACATTCTGGGAGTGTCCACCAGTGACTAAAGTGAATGTACTGATAAAGCTCTGGATGAAGTAGTTGTCTGGGACATAACTTTAACTCCTCCTTTCCATACTCTAGTGCTTTGCTTTGTGTGAGCAGGGAGTCTGAGGAGTCCAATCTACTCCCTCATTATTTTTCAGATAAATAAAATCCTAGTATTCACTATAAGCAAATATATCCCCACTGAGGAAATGGGAATAGTTAGAAGTTGGTTGAGGCTGCCACATATGACAAACTGTGTTCTAAAGCTGTAGGTTTCATAATGAACTCTGTTTGACATAAATATAAATTTCAGGCATTCCTTGTTCATCCAACTTCAGCTACTCATTCTCATCCCACCTTTGGCTTATTGGACCCTCTGATTCTTCAGCACTACTATTTGTGGGGTTCCACTCTGAATCAATACTTGATATTTTGATGTATTCCTTAAGGTGGACTCATTCCCTCATTTGGTTCAGTGGTTGGTTCCATAAAGAGTTATCCTGGCAAAGCAAGACAGTGACTCATGGGCCAACAAGAGGGGCACTTCTGTCTCACAGTCTGGTGGATCCATGGCTTTGGGGCACAGCAGGCTCTCCTGGGGCAGCTACTGCCCAACTCCTGCAGCTGTCACTGAGGGCAATCAGGCTGTGATCACTGATGAGTCACGATGGGCAGCATTTTACACCTACTTTGTACAGACATAAAACCTAAGATGTGAGATCAGATCTTTCTGTCTCTTAAAAACGCCAGATTACTGCCTATCTATGCAGGAATCCCTGTCAGAGAGTATATCTAGAGTAGCCTTTTGCAGTGTAGATTGCTGGAGAAGGGAATACTGTCTATAAATTAAATTCTTGCCAGTTAGATCAAAGTACCAGCAATCTGCTTTGCCTCGTGCAAGAGTAGAACTTTTCCTGGTCGGCTTCTGGCAAGAACACATAACTTCTCCTGGGAAAGACAAGGCAAAAGGACTCAATAATAAAGGGTGGAGATTTTCAGGATTATGGGTTCTGCTCCGTATCTCTCAGTGTAAGATGAGCCATTCTGTACAGGGTAATGTGATTTTAAAGAAATGATACAGGGTTTTTCTTCTTATTTAATACTATATTTGTAATACGTTAATGTGTAAATGTCTCTTTTTCTCACAACATGTCCTACAAAAGTTACCTTTAAAAATATTTTCTATTCTGCATTGGTATCAAAAGCATGAGACTTATAAATCCAAACCTTGTGAACTTGTTTGGTTTAGGGGAACAAGGTGGAGCCCACCACCTTCAATCAAAGATTAGCTGCTTTAATCAAAGAGATGTGAACAGCTTGCATTCTCAGCTTTTGATTTCCACAAAGCCTGTTTGTTTTACTTAAGGCTAGTTTACCACGCCCCTGCTACCAGGGAATTGCTGGGGAGCTAAGCCACACCTTTAGGAACATACTCAGCACTTCCTGCTCAGTGCAGCCTTAAAAGCAGTCTCCTATACTCCAGAGAGATAACTGGAGGTTAAAAAACCCAAACATCTACATCTTAAGATCTCGGCTGGCTGGCAAAGCCAGTGCACGTCATCTGTCTTTGTGCTCTTGGTAAATAGTTCACACAAGGTCTTGGGGAAGTGTTTACCAGAGAGGCATCTTTCAAAAGTGTTCCATGCTTAGGAGGCTGATAATACCTTTCCTCCCCTTTCATCCCTTTGGATCCAGCGCTTCCATTGGTGGTGCTTTGTGACTAGAAGAAAATGAATTGGTGGGTTCCTCTCAAATCCCTCAGGGCTGATATGTTTGCTGTAGGCTGACTGGTAGCTCCAGCAGAGAGGATAAGGTTTCATTATTTGTAAAATATGTAAACAACCTTCTCAGTGCTCTGAGGCAGCATCATGGTATAATTGTTAGATCACTTGTACCCTCCTTTTTCTGCTTCATCTGTAATTTAAATTACTATATCAAAAGATTTCCCAGTCCCAATGGTGATCAGTATTTGCATAAATCTCAGGGAGTTGTGTTTGTTGCTTGGGTTTTTTACTACAATATGCTTAAAGAAACAAATTTTAAACACACACACGCACACACACATTCAGTACTATAAGAAAACACAAAGCACAGAACTCACTGCTGAAACTTCAGCTACCTAAAAATGCCTAATGCACACCTAACATTAGTACCAGGGACCATCATTCCCACAGCTTCACAGATCTCCCCTTTTACCCTTCTCTCTGATTCAAGATATAAAACTATCTTTTGATTTATTGTCACTGCATACTGCAAATGGGACTTCAGGTTACCACTAAGTATTTCTTACAGGTTTTGTGACATACTCCAAATGACAGTAGCTTCTAAGGCTTGAGTGGACAGTAAGGCTGATTAATAAGATATGGTTACTAGCACAGCAGTGAGGTGGAGTAGGAGTGAGTAATTGTATTCTGTTGGAACTTATTCAGAATCCTCCAGCTCATGGGCATGAAAGTGTTTTGTAATCACAGCAATTAAAAGAAAAGACAGAAAATTAATAGCATTTTTGTATAAGTTTCCTTCATAAATTCTATAAAGAGGAAAGTATTTACAGGTAACTATAGAAAGTTAAAAATTTGGAATCAGTTACTCTACTGTTAGTTTTGCTTTTCTGAGAAGGAGTCCTGCAGTACACATTAGAATGATGTGGACTCAAAGGCAGTGGGAAGGGATACATGTCAAGAATTACAACTTGGTTGCACAGGCCTAAAAGAAGTACAGGAGACAACAAATACCTTTGAGGATGCCTCTTCATTGCTTCTAAGGACCAGCAGTCTCCATAGCAGTGACAGTATATTACTGGGGGGCAGAGAAGGAGGTTGTGAGCAAATACATAATGAAACAAAACTAGTGGGTGTAAAATACCCCCGTTTCATCAGTTTGCACAGTCTATCTATAGCAGTAACCAAAGCCCCATTACACAAACAGCCTGGGCAACTGGGGTGGAGGAATGTATTCCACAGCTCTGCAGAGATTTCTCATGAGGCAATACCCTTCTACTGGGATTAGTTGCCTTACTCAAGACTAGGCTCAGAGGGATTTACAAACCACTGTATACACTCCCTCCGAGTCACACAGTAACTTCTTCATTGTTGTGTGGACAATAAGCTCCATAAGATAGACATGTTTTTTTCTCTCCTGTAGAAGAGAAAACATCCCTTTCTTAAAAAAAATCCTAAGGAATGGGTATATGTGGATTAAGCAGGCAGGATTACACGTCTCAGCTGAAAAAAAATAGTGTATGACAACTGACATGAAGTGTTAAGTCCCTTTCAGGAAAAGAGATAATTAAGGCAACAGTTCTGCAAGTCGGGTCCACAGTTTCTGGTTCTTGGCCAACAAATATTCATTGTCAAGTACTGCTATTTAATATAAAATGTGCTTTTCAGTCTTTGTTTGCCTTTCCACAATACAATAAAGGCTAGATGACAAAAAAACATGAATCACATTTTAACAGGGAACTTGGCTTGGCATTGGGCATGATGGTTTGTGTAAGGCCTTAGGAATACTGAAATAAAGGATATATATTGGAATGCTCCTAAACTCATAAAGTCACGGTTGCTACCTTTATTTTTAATATGAAACAAGAAAAGGTATGTATCAAGATATTGTAATGTATCAAGAAAGATTAGTATGGGGATGATACATTGAAGAGTTTATTGGATCCACTGTCCTTAAGTGAGACAAAACACAGTAATTTCAAGAGCATTGTTTACACATGAAGGAAAAATCAGAAGTCAAGGATCTATTTGTTTAATTTCTTTAGCCCTTTAGAGGATAAAGACATTACTGCTTGAACTGCTTCAGTGAATTCGACATCAGATTTCAAAGAATCAAAATCTAAAGGTTCAGTTTCCCAATCTGTTCCCTAGATAAAAATACATCTTATTTAAAACAAGGTAAAGTTAATGTTTGAATAGTAAGCTCATCAAAAGACCCGATCCCATATTATAGACAAATATGCATGTATATCTACATGCACATATACATAACTCCTTTGTTATACATTCTTTTTCATTCCTCACCTTTCTGTTCCCTCAGAGTTTTCAAGTTTGGGCCAAAAGGGAGATACTTGATCTGTTCCTTTTTAGCATCTCTGACTTCCGTAATTTTCCTTTAGTTTCAATTTTTCTATGCTTTCTCTCAAGTATCTGAAAATGCAGAATATTAGCTGAGTATGTAGCAACACAGAATGATCAAATGTCTGTAGAGATCACAAGTTTCCCACACTAGTATTACAAGCATAAATCGAATACATATTTCACACATAATTCACAACACTCACTACTGTCTCCCCCTGCCCCCAGCAAAAGGAAAGGACACTTCAAAGAAAAACTGCCTTGACAGTGTGAATTCACATCTGCTGTAAGGCCATGGTACACTTCATTTCACATTTGATTTGAATGTGACTTGCTCCCTTTTCTACCAGCAGTACACACAACCTTTTTGGGGAATGACTGCCTAGGAGAGACATGCTCCTTCCACAGAAATGATTCTTTAGGATGCCTTTCCTCCACCCCTCCCAGCAGTGCCTTCATGTTTAAGCAGCTTCACTCTGAAGTTACTATACCTATGCAACTGTTGCTCATTGTGTAGCTCTTAATAACTGCTTTTCATCTGGATAATGCTGCTGTCACGTACTCTGCATAAGGCTACACCTTAAAAACCTAATAAAATGAAGTTCATGTCAGAACAGCAAGAACTACTTCTGAACTGCTTGACTGAAAGCAATTTTTTTTCAAATGTTTGTTATGAAGAACAAGTACTGCATGAGAGGGGTGTAGAGTCACTTCTCTTTTTTTTCCTCATTACTCCTTCCTCTGTGGAAGGAATTTTTTCCCCATACTCCTTCCTCCTTCCTACACATGCCACCATATGGCCACAGTTGCAGTCCATGTGTCTCAGCCTGATATTCTTGATACAAGAAAAGGCATGGCTGGCAGAATTCTCTGTGAGGATTCAGAAACTCAGGATATCTGCTCACACTTGAAAATAGCATTAAATTGTATTTTAGCCACAATTCAAAAGACATCTCAACAGAGCCTTTGGAAGGGGATGAGGATATGCTATGATTGATTAAGAACACAGAAAACAATCCTGTGTATTTCAAATCAACTCCAATGGCAGCTTTAGACCGAGGCTGGTTCATGACTGAATTTTTCTCAGGGCATGCAAAGATTCCAAATGTGATGTAAACCACACTCCTGCAAAAGCTCTTGTATTTCTTAGCATTCACACAGTTTCTCAAGAGGTTTCATTGGGACATGACAGATGTTAGTTGTGAATGCAACATCCATCACAGAGTTAACTTCTTGTATTCAAATTTAACTACTGCTTCCTGCTAACCAAACTCAATAAAAGTCAGCAAATAAAAGACTCCAGTGGGCCTTGTAAAAACTCATTTACTAATCCTGAATAGAACATGGGTGAATTCCTGTTAAAAGTTAAAGCAAAACCTTTATTGCCATTATTTTGATATCAATTAGCTATATTGTACTTCCTGGACTCTGGATCCATTCCAAATAAAGAATGCAGTGCTAGTGTTATATTCCATGGATCCAGCTCCTTTGCACCATTCAGGTGCATTTCATTCCACCACGGTAACTGTGCAGCGATTACAGGTTTCAAGGACATTTGTAATATTTGCCTTCATTTTCATTTTGAGCATTTCAAAACTGTGTCTTTTGCCCGTGGCTAAAGGGTAAAATTATATGAATGGACCAGAACTGCCATTTAACCTGCAGAAGGTGCCACACTGGCTCTGGGACCAGTGCAGGATGCTCTAGATGCTGCACTGGTTGGGCCATGGAACTACAAGCCTGTTGTATGAGGTGCTCTGGAAGATGACAGGGCAGGCACAGCAGGGCTCTGCAGCCCCTGCCCCACCTTCCAATCAAATGCTTAGTGCTAGCAACTGAAGCAACAGCCCACACTGAAGTTAGTCCTGTGTACTCATCCAAAAATTAATCCTAACTTGTACGTTGTTCAGGAAATAGCAGAAGTAACATTAAGCTGCACCTCAACTACTTTTATGGTTGGACCACTGTGCTGATCAAACACCAGTCAGATTTACAAAGTCAGTCTTATATGACTAACTACATGTGAAGTTAGTCTTGCTTTTGTTTGTTATAAAAGAAATCTTGCTCACAGTTGCACAACATCCTTTGCCTTCTCTTTCTCTTTGCTTTCTTCAGCTTAATTCTCATAATTCTCCTTAATGTCTTGGGAAGATGACAGTCAAATGTTACTCAATGATTAGACTTTTCCCTTTCCCCCAGATTTGTGTGTTCTTTGGGCCAATTTGAATTTTTTACCCTGGAGAAGAATATCAAAACAAGTAGCTGTATCTAAAATGTACAGTAGGCATGTTCAAACAGTAATAAGTCTCACACTTCTTTTGCACTACAAAGAAAACCACAGGATAATAAACACATCCAATTTTAAATATAAAATATGTATGTTTATATACATATAATAATGACATGTGGGAATCTGATACAAGACTTTCATAATATAGAGGTGATGGATAGAAGCCTCAAAGAGCCCATGGATATTCTTTCCCTTTCCCTTTTTAAACAGGCATTTTTCTTTACAGCCCACCCAGAATTAGGTCGCCATTGAAAATGGTGCATGATACACCCAGGGCAAGAGGACAAACATACTCCTCTTGCAGTTGCACTGCTGTAGAGTTTGTTTCTATGAGGTAGAAGGACAAAAAGAATATTTCAATTTGTTAGAAAATAAAAAAATCTGAGTATTTTACTTGAATTATCATTAAAAAAAGGAAAATTTACAGTCCATACGAACATTCAGCAGTTGCAGCATCTGTTAATAGAAACACTCCATCTTGTACTTAAATGGTAAATGTCCATTTATTTGCTCAGTTTAGCTTTCATCATTACTACACTAAACCCTAGAGCTGAGTAGGAACAGCATCCTCTGCTGGAACATTTGCCATGATGTAGATCACGGTAGTCAAGCTGTGATCCAGAAGGAAAACACAATTCACAACTTAGCTCTCCTGTGGCCTACACATAACAATTTTTCACATTTTGTCTGACTTGTAACTAGTTAACACATAACTGTGTTCTCAGAGTTGGTCTAGCGGAAGCATTTCAAAGATCTATTCGGCTTTAGGGTAAGGAAAACATTTCCAGACCTGCTACAGACCAACAGGTCATGTGTGACAGCATCTTCAACAGCCTCAGCAGCACTGCTAAGAGAATGCAGGACTAGGGTGTATGAAACTGGGACATTCATAGGAAGCCGATACACTGCTCTGCCACTTTTCATCTTGGTGGGCATGACATGATGAGATTACTGCAAAACTGGTTGAGGGTATTAAAATCTCTCTGTATTTGATTTAATTGCATTGTAGTACCAAGAGAAATTCTTAAAACCTTAATACTGAGATGATACCTAAGTCTAAAACTTCAATGATTTGGACAGTTATCAGACAACAGGCTCACATGACCACCTGGAAATCTGAATTGAATTGTGAACTTAAACTCTGTTCAGAAAAATCTTAAATATGACACATGCCTTTTCAGGCAAAATTTCCAAACATAATTTTTGAAGTTAAATAGTGCAGCTAAGCTGGTTTGACAGCTCCCTACTGCCAGGAATGGGAGGTCCTTCTTGTTTCTCCACACTTCTTTTTCCCAGCTTCATGTATCCCACCTCTTTGTACCTGCCACAGTTGTGGTCAGACTTCAGCTCAGCCAATGCAATTTGTTAATCCACCAGTAAAACACGTTTTAATCAGCAGCCAGGCTGACTTAGTTCTACAGAGTCTGTTCCTGCCAGAGCCTACATAAATAGATGGGTTTACAGTCAGGAGTGAGAGCAGAGTCTCCTTTCAGCAAACCCTAAGACTGGCCAAAGCCATGATGCAACCCCTTTCTCATTACTCACACACTGTAAAAAGCTGGGCTTGTGTTTGTGACCAGGAGTTCAGAACTTGTTTTGGCAAGTAAAATTTTCAGGGAATTTTCAGAAGCCTTGACTCCCCAACTTTCCTTTAGCTAAATAAAGTTGCAGTTTTCACAACTTTTTTCTTGTTGACAGTTGGTTGGGGCCAGAAATGCCATTTTAACTACAAACTGCTTTAGCAAGTACTGCCGTGAAGAGGAATGAACACAATGTCATGCCCTTATAGGGTCCTTCAAACAAATAATTTAGTATGGGAGTAAAGCAAGGACAGACTTCCTTAAGGAAATTCCTTAACTAAAGTGTTATGACCTACATCGTAATCAGTTTAGTATAGACCATATTGATTTAAAGACCTAACAGTAATTTACTTCAGATGCATGTACAGAAGGAGACAAAACAATAAAACAAGAATAAACAGTAAGCAGCCAAATTCTTCATTAGTTAATGGGTCACGCACTCATAGCTACTTAACAGGATTTTGAAATACCCACAGCAACTCTTTCAGCCCAAGGGTCTTTCAAATTACTTCTGGAATTTTACATTTTTCAAATCTTTTGAGAGTGGTAGCTAGAGCACAAATGAAGGAAAGAGCTGAAGAAAAAGAATAGTACAGCACTATGCTTAATTTTTTTATACCATCAATGCCTGAGAAAGAAATTGATCTTGAACGAGAATGTCAGCACTTCTTTCCCAGAATATCACAAAAACCTGATGGTATGAAGGACAGATCTTTTCAACATATCAGATGTACAAGCACACGTATTTTGAGTGTTGTCCTCAGGTAGGTCTGAACATACACCTATAGCAGGATGCACAGACATACACTTTGAACAGTTGCCTTTTTTTAAGTATAATTTTAGTTTGCTATGAAATTATTCAGGTTGTTAAGAAAGGACTCTTTATGGCAGGAATAGTCCTTTTATAAACATCCTGTCCCTATTTGTTAACCAGCTTTGCTCATGAATAAATACCATGCAGCTTTTTTCTTCCTCATCCCCACCTTTTAAGAACAAAAGCAGCCTCAGGCCATCGAGTCTTCCCCATCACCTCTTAATCTCTGGGAAACAGCTTCTTTCTCAATTGTTGTTGCTTAACCAATGCAACATTTAACGCCGCAGATGAATCAGCACTGAGCTACTAGTAACCTTCTGACTACTGATGCTTCAGCTCCACCATACCAAATTTACTAATGAATGAGTCAGGACTCAGGTGAGCTCCATTTTGGGAGGTCATTCCAGAGCCAACACTTGTTGTGATACTTTCTGATCTCGCCTCCCTCTGACTCTGTTCCTAGATTCTGCTACATGCAATTAATTTCTGTGATGTAGTGTATTCTGATTTTCAGGACCCGTGACATCTATATGGGGTTTGTTCTTATTTGTCAGGCCCTAGATGATGCTTTGAAGTTTAGGGATTCAGGGTTTAGTACAATACCTGCAGTGATTCTCTCTATGACCTTACTAAAGATCAAAAGGAAGTATTCTGTTGGTCGAGCTATTGAAGAGACAGCAATTCCAGTGAACAGAAAGTTTCTCTTTCTCATCTGAACTAAACAAGAAACTCCAGTGTATTATGGAAACAAAAGGACAGATTTGTTATGAACCCTTTCCTCAACAACATGCATATGTATTTATATATACACATATATATTTTAAAACGTAAATTATGTAAGTATTTATACACATACACTTTTTTTCTCCCAAGCAGTTATTCAGAAGGGTGGACAAGGATGAAATCCCTTGATATTTTAGGTGGAGTTCTAAATTGCTCCTGTGCACAACTTTTCTTTTTTTCCACCCCTCAATTTCATCGAGCAGAATGGCCAATATGTAATAGAAATAGCATCAGTCAGCAAGATCTTGTCTTCAACTGTTAACACTTTTAATCAGCAAATAAAATGACCTAGAAATCAAAAAAGAACCCGTCCCCCCTTTTTTTTAACTCCTATTCTTGTACCTCCCCATATCCCATTCAGGAAGAACACGTTGTGTTTTCGGTAACTGCTCCATTAACGCTTCTCTTCAGTCCCCACACGACCGCAGCCCCCTCCTCCGGGCCGCGGCTGCGGGGCTGCGTTTCTCGAGCAGCCTCTGGTGGTTCCGCAGGAGCCACCCCGGTCTGGAGCTGTGTGTGCTGCTCACGTCTGGAATCGTGTGTGCTCACACCTGGAACCGTGTGTGCTGCTCACACCTGAACTGTGTGTGCTGCTCACACCTGAACTGTGTGTGCTGCTCACGTCTGGAACCGTGTGTGCTGCTCACACCTGGAGCTGTGTGTGCTGCTCACACCTGGAGCTGTGTGTGCTGCTCACACCTGAGCTGTGTGTGCTGCTCACACCTGAACTGTGTGTGCTGCTCACGTCTGGAACCGTGTGTGCTCACACCTGGAACCGTGTGTGCTGCTCACACCTGAACTGTGTGTGCTGCTCACACCTGGAGCTGTGTGTGCTGCTCACACCTGGAACCGTGTGTGCTGCTCACACCTGAGCTGTGTGTGCTGCTCACACCTGAACTGTGTGTGCTGCTCACGTCTGGAACCGTGTGTGCTCACACCTGGAACCGTGTGTGCTGCTCACACCTGAACTGTGTGTGCTGCTCACACCTGGAGCTGTGTGTGCTGCTCACACCTGGAACCGTGTGTGCTGCTCACACCTGAACTGTGTGTGCTGCTCACACCTGGAGCTGTGTGTGCTGCTCACACCTGGAACCGTGTGTGCTGCTCACACCTGAACTGTGTGTGCTGCTCACACCTGGAGCTGTGTGTGCTGCTCACACCTGGAGCTGTGTGTGCTGCTCACACCTGAACTGTGTGTGCTGCTCACACCTGGAACCGTGTGTGCTGCTCACACCTGAGCTGTGTGTGCTGCTCACATCTGGAGCTGTGTGTGCTGCTCACACCTGAGCTGTGTGTGCTGCTCACACCTGGAGCTGTGTGTGCTGCTCACACACGTGTGCTGAAATATTTTTCTTCCATAATATAACAGGACTGTAATTAATGAGTATCATATTCTGGATTAGGAATGAAGCTGTAACTCGTACTTACAGGATGCAGAAAAAAAATCTTCATATGTACAATTGGTGCTGTTCTCTTGTGAGGTAGGAGATTACCAGAATTCATCACCTGGTTCATTCGTGTCAGTGTAACTGGTTTACCCTGTATTTCTGGGTTTAGTTCGTATGTGACACTGCTCAGGATAATTTTTAGGAGCTCTCAGAGGTCAAGGGTAACAATAAATCTTATTGTATCCAGCAGGCTCAAATGAGTTGACATGTTGTCATATGAGGATAACATTTTTTTGAGGAAAGTTAAAGATGACTTCTCCATTTTGTGGTGAAAACATCTGATTATTTTTCCATCCTCTTTTCTGTGAGGGAGCCAGGTACCTTTCAGGGTCAGTCTTGAAGAACTTCCATCACACTTAGACACTGAAATAAAAAACAAGCCATAAAAAAAAAAGACAAAATGAAGGCTTCATATGGATAACTTTTCAATGAAAGTAACATATCTTTTGGGTTCCTAACCTTTAGGTTTCTTCTAAAGATGCTGTTGAAGCATCAAGATACAGAAAATAAAAAGCAGTCATTGATTTTGCTTGTAGTTGACAGTAACTCTTCTATTTTATGGAACCTTTTATAAATCTTGGCTTCTGTTTACATGTTTGGAACGTACAAACAAACAAACAAAACTGCACCTTTTTTTTGGACTGGGAAGGTAAAGAGTGGGACATAAATACACCAGCTGCTTCAGACCAACAGCTCTCACAATGAGCCCACCAAAATTCTTATTTTGTTTCTGTGTGTCAAACATGTTGTGAACCCCCAATGTCACAGAAAGCAACCCTCAGACTTTCTAAACCTCTTGCTACTATAAAAATCCTGCCACTCTGAACATGTTACTGTATTGTATTTACACTGCAATTCTGAGCAGGCTGTATGGGGGGATATGTTTTGCATGAGAATCTGCACCTAAAGTTTCCTTTAACCTCAGTGAAATTTAAGAAGAGATTAATACAAATTCCCCTTATCTGACTAGGAAAGGAAACAAGAAAACATGCATATATCCAGGTACCAGCTCAGGGATCACTCAGATCTAGCTTCACTCTCAGCTTCCTAAACCAGAACTGCATCATAACTACTGATGCCTTTCTTCCCCTCTTACTCCCCTCTTTTCTTACAAAGAATAGTAAACCCCTCCTATACCTTTTCCTTCAGCAGCCTAAGGCCAGAGCTATTTCCAGGAGGATAAGCCCTCTGGGCATCCAAAGGGGATGGGGCAGCAATCAGAGGCAAGGTAGGAAGGCACTGCTGCTCCTGCATTGGGAACAGGGCTCTCGGAGCTCGACAGGTATCCATTTCAGCCATCTCTAGGTTTTAGCCCAGTTATATAGGAAAAAATTTCCAAGTGACTTCAGATTCTCTGGACAACACTGGTAAGTAAAGCAGAACGAGAGGTTCACAATCTGCAGTACTCATCTACGTGTCTTTCTGAATATAATAAGATTAGTGCAATCAAGTGTGATACTTGGGCCTTTGTTATGGGTAAGAACTGAATTACTTTGTAATTACCCTTGTGGCCTCTCTTGATGGTTCAGAAAGCCTTAACCCTGACAGAGCAGCTGTGTGTGTGTACCACAGACAGGCCTTCTGTTATGCTAATTAGCTTTACGTTTATTTATTTGGTCCTGATCTTCTGAGATTCTTCCATATTATCTGCTATGTAAAAAGAAACTCTTTCTTCTCAGAGTATTAGCCAGTATAACTGAGTGTAATATACATTGCTTTCCAAAATTCCCCATAACCTTTTTTTTCTTAATGTCAGCAAATTCAAAGCTGAAAATTCATTACTCGTAGAAAACAATAAAAATTAAAAAGCTTGAACTTTGATTAGACCCTCATGTGACCCTCATATCAAACACTGATCAGTCAGAGTGGATCATAGGGATATGTGGCAAAACTCCTCTAATTTTAACCAGTATGTTCCACGATCTTTGTTCTGACCAAGGATTGTGGATCAACAGTTTTGTAACACAACTGACGTTTCCTTTCAGCAGGCAAGCCCTCGGGTAGGGACAGAGAAGATGGACCTGTCTAGATCTGATTTATTGTCTCCTCCCCAGCTATAGCCAGACAGTTCACTAGTCAAAACTTGCTGGAACAGACTTTTAGGTTTTGACTGTCAATCTCCTGCAAGTTCAGGTGCCTGTGTATGAGCTGCTCTTCATTGGGCTGTTGTGGCCTTTCAGAGTATTTCTGTTCCCTCTGTCATGTTTGGAACACTGCATACCATCATACTACTGAATACTGAACATTATCATATGAAATGATGTCTCAGGAGCCTCTACTCCCATGCTCCTGCCTGTTCTCAATAGCATGATCTCACCTTCCCACTGCTTTTTTCTACTGTCCAGGCAAAGAGGAAGTTTTACAAAGCAATTCCAAGGCACACACTGATTACAGGACCTGCCTGTGTCACACTGAGTGCCAGTCCCTGAGGAAGGGAACCAGTAACACAGACATGCTAACACAGAAACTGGAGAAAACCTTGTCTAACTGAAATTAGAGGGGAGAATTTAGGTAGGAAATGTAATTATTAAAATGGAGTTTGATGACACCCGGATTGACATTCCCTCATATGGAATCAGGCATTTTTGATGACTGCAGGCAAGGAAAACCTCGGGTTTGCCTCTTCCAAAGAGTTGGTACTTTCATCAGGCTGGTCCAATGTTATCAGAAAGACTTTTTAAACTAAAATTTACATGCAAATAGAAAATCAAAACAGTTGATTTTTTTTTCATTAAAATACAAATTGGAAAAAAATAAGTCTGTGTAATTCTATCAAAGCCATTGTTTAAAACTGTAGAAGTCTCCTATCAATTACTTTTTACTTTGCTCTTACATAGAGTAGGTTAGAACAGTGGTTTTTAGGAAAATGTTGTAGTTAAAAATTCATTTTCACTAAGATTCTGTTATACAGCTAGGAAGAACTGATTTGCTTTAATAGAGCTCAACACTTAAAGTAGAAGAAATTTATATATTTATTGTGTATATATTTATTGTGTATTAAAAGAAAAGAGCCACAGACTGGTCCCCCAGCCTCCCTTTTTACAACATCTGGACACCTCATGGAAGTTCCCCTTTCACTGATAAGATTGCTTCATGACTGAAAACTGCTTTAATACCAGTCACAGAGACTGTTTTTTCCTCCAGAAAATTACTGTTATATTAAAAAAACCCTACAGTTATATAAAAAATTGACTTGGACATTTACAGTAAAAATTATAATAACGTGGGATGGGAGGGGTGGAGCTGTGCTGATAGAGTTCATCCTGGTCCTCTTAAATTGCTGTGAAACTGGTCCCTGACTGAGCTACCTCAGAGGCCCAGAGGTGACCCAAGGTAAAACATCATCTGGAGAAGACAGGGATCTCAATCAGTGTCTTGCAAAAAACTGAGTCATACACTTTATACAGCACAGTTAATATCATATAAAAGATAGTCAACATATGAAAGACTGAATATATATTAATAATGTAAAAATCTAATTATAAAATTAATTATAAGGGCCTTCTAACTGTTGCCACTGTTTATGTTCACATATGTAAACTTGGTGCTCTAACGTTTTGCTATATTAACTTGAAAATTTAATGTAAAGGACTTCAGGTTTACATGGAAATTTTGGGTTCTGAAAAACAAATGATGCCCAACCATTTTGTGGTCTTAGACTGATATAAATGAATATGACTCAGCTTTTTTCCACTAGTTTTTTTTCCACTAAATATCAAGAAAAGAAAAGTCAGCAGCATATGTGCTAGTTGACATGTAAAAATGTGATCATCACAGCAAGAAAGGAAAGCTGCATTTAAAGTATCTACTTAATAATTCCTCTCGCAACCTAAAACTTTAAACTTCAAAGAGCTCCAACCATTTTATTCAGTCTGGTTAGGATTCTGAGAAAAGACTTTTCAGCTGATTCTCTTAATTTGCATCCTAAATTGACACAAAGCCTTAAGTGCACCCCCGGCTAAACCCGAAGCCCTTCCCACCGGTAACGAAGGACTCGCTGCTGCAGCGGGCGTGTTTTCACTCCCCCCCTGAACCCCACCGACCCTGCCCTGAGGGAGAACAGCTCCCCACCTGTCAGCACGCAGATATGTTTGGTATGTCAGTCACTGCAAAGCTGGGATCCCACGAACAAAAGACTGAGCTTTCCTATGACTTGGAGGCACATTTTCAAGGGGTCAAAACAATGGACCAAAGGGAGACTCTGAAACTGGGAAACCAAATTTACACTTCTACCATGGAAGCAGAAATACATGGAACCTCTAAAAGTAGAAATTCCTTGGAAAATACATGGAAACCCCTAAAAAATTAGGGCAACAGAAGAGTTCACCCACCAGAACTTTGTGGTCTGGGGGAAAAAAAAAACAGCTTGTGTACCTTTTTTTACTTGGCAATGTTAAAATTCCCTTTCTCACCTTTTTTTTCTTATTTGCCATTTATCCCCAGCATAACTGAAGGTCATCTCCATTCTCCTTCCTTTCCTCCCCAGTAAGGAGGAGCGGGTGAGCAGTGTGGGAAAATAATGCATGCTGTGACTGCAAGCATTATGTTGTTCTTAGGATAATATAGGAATCCTGTCTCCCAGCCATGGTAAAGCTTGATTAGGGTATACATGGAATCTTCACTATCAAAACAACTAGCTTCATCATACGTATTTTTGATCCTGCTCTGAAGACCTACAGAAGAAAGTGATTTTAAAAGGTGCAAAAATACATTCTTAAAGGCTGAATTTGTCTACAGAGGAAATATGACATAATCCGTAATAGTCCAGGGTAGATTTAATTTCCACATCCTTTAAGCTTCATCTCTCTGCTGATGCTGAAAATCAAAGGGCCAGTTCAGACAGATTTTTTTTCAGCAAGAACACTGAAGGGTGAGCAATATCTATGAAAATTTTTAGAGACACACAAGACTGTAATTTACCCTGCATTTTAAAAGTGACTAATATCTAATTAGAGAAAGTTTTTCACTAGCAATGATTTGTTCTTATGCTCCTCGTCTTTCAAACTGGTGAAGTGTTATTTGTGATGATGATGATGAAGCACTTACTTAAACTTGTGAATGGAATTGACACCACTTTGGAGACCAGTGAAAAGAAAGAACCTGTAGAACTGCACCTGAAAACGTGTACTCTCTACTTGCAAGTGTACCAAGAAAACAAACAGAATGTGTCTGTAAGAAAATCATGCAAGTAGTGTCCCAGTTCTGCCTCCTTTACCAAAATGACCTGATCGATCCTCTCGATGTCAGTTTAGCAGTTACCTTTATGACTGGCCGCTCCTGAAGTGTCTGCTGCTCTCTAGTGGCTGCCACAGAAACAATAACGCACATTTCTACACTGAAAATCCATGAAAAACAAAAATCTACTTTTCAAATGCTTGAAGGAAGAAATTGTCTCGATATCCTATGTTTTCTGCAGCAAAGTCTCTTTGAGGAGTTCCCTGTTCCCATTCTGGGGTTTGATACAATGGTTCACACAACTGCCTGTGGGGCTGCATGATGAAAAATATCAAGTATTGATATTATTGTTAAAAATTATCCTTTTTCTTAGGATATCAAGGGTTACATTAACCCTAAGAAAAAGGTTTATTTTAAAAATTCATAATTTCCCTGATCTGTTAACCATGTAGACTCACAAACAGCTGCACTATCACCACCAGGACCATGCACCAGGATAGAGGTACAAAGGGAGCAAAGCACTGAGAACAACCTGTGCACTCACAGTCCAAACTCCTGATTTCTTAAACATTTCTGTGGACTGACTGTGTACAACCAGCTCTTGCTTTGGCAGAAACCAGAACACTACGAAAACTAATCAGAGAGCGTGCAAAAACCAATTTACATGCTAGTCATACATGTTCTAAGTTAAATCTTTCAAAAATGCTGTTAAAATCAATCAGAAGCTCTGTTAACATCTCTCTTTTTTGCCCCCACCTCACCCTTACATTTACAGGCCTCAGTGAGGTTGGTCCTCCAGAGTAATTTTCACCTGTCATCCCAATACTTCCAGCTAGATGCCAGTTTTTGCTGCTTGTTTATTTATTTATGCCCAAACCTGTCTTTCATCCTATCCCTTAAATCTAGAAAACCCTGCTCAAATTAATTGGTATTCAACTTAAAATCCAACCTCGAGACATATTACACTTTGATGTTTACAGTAAACTGCCAGTTAATGATGGAGACAAAGATTGCATGCAGGGAATTTCGATACCAAAAACACTGTTTACTTCCAGCTTCAGGAAGTCTCCTAAGTATGCAAATAATGAGACTTGTTGCTCTGTGTTGTTTCTTATTTCTTCCATTAAATTAGTTTGCTGCAATTATTGCAATATACTAAATGAAAGAAATCTCTATGCATTGTTTTAAGATTATGACACAGAAAGCTGATTATTGCTGTATCTCTTCTGTTTGATATTGTGGTCATATAAAGTAATATCCACGTGCCAGGAGCAAAGCTGCCTAATTAACATTTATACTCATGGGAGCACTGTGCACAATTCACCTTTTTAATAGTTTTTTGACCCATACTGAGGTTAACTATACATAGCAGGGAAGTTGTTCTTTCCTCAAAGCTGTTAGTGAGATATAATAAATTTTACATTTATCTGCCTTGCTTTGGCAAAAGACTTGAAGGACTAAAGCTTGCTGTTTTACTTCAATCCTGACTCCATATCCCAAGGGAAAAATTCAGTCAACTGTAAAACAGGAAAGGAAATGTAATAGACCAAATCAAATCAGATCAAATAAGCTTCACCATAATAAACTCATCTGATTCTATATGATACTGTACAAGAAAGAAAATCACGAATCTCTGAATTTTGTAAGCAGAAACTCAGTTTACTCCTGATTTCTGATATATTTTCTGTGCATACACAGATATACATACACTGTAAAAGGGCTGTTCCCAGCAGCAGTGAATGTATGCCACTTTTGCATATTTTCATGAGAATCTGTAAACCTGCAGAGTCTCTCATGTTAGCAAATTAAAACTCTGCTGAATGTTCATAGATCCAAACAATTCTTTTAGCACTACTATGTTAATGATTAACACTGGAAACATTTCCTATGTACACTGGCCCAGAAGAGAAGGTAACTCTTTGAGGCTAATACTTTGATAAAAAGCTTGTTAGGGGATGCTTTAGAATTCCTGTCTCAGTATGCCAGGGATGACAGGGTCAATAGATGTGAAAACTTCCATAACTTTTCAAAAAGCACTTATGGTCTACTCTGCAAAGGCTAAGCAACAAACAACAAACTATCATTGCAGTAGTAGCTCTCACAGTGTTAAAGGACAATTCACAGACAGTCACAAAATGGATCAATTTTGTAGTTAGACTGTTCAATTTGTGCATGATGTCATGGATTCATGAAGATGAAAGTCAAGAAAGTAGACATACAAAATCCTGAGCAGAATTAATCAGCTGTATGTCATGGTATAGCCTCTGTTGTCAAACACTATGTGAGCCTACCTTCATTTGCAAGTGTAAGTTAAGACAGTAGGAAAAATATACAGGACAGTTTTACAAGACACAGGGGTAGCAGGACTGTCTCACTGATACAGTACCTCACAGCCATCTTTTTTATACCCAATCCATTATTTGTGAGCTTCCTTTAGCACCACTATGACAAAGGGGCTGTAAAACAGCTAGTAGAGGGGACTTGAATGACTGAAAGATGTGGCTGAGGAAACAAGGAAATGAGGATGGATGTAGGAGGAAAAAAAGTTGCAAACTCCTTATGTATGTTAGAACTGTCAGGACAGAACAAATGAAAAGAACAAGTACACCAAAATTATCATGATGTGCCTGAGAAAGACAACCTAATGTGGAAAAACTGCCATGGAATCAGAGAGTCTTAATTCTGTTTCCAAATTACCTTCTATGTTCCAAAAATTTGTACAGAGGTTACTTAATCTCCTACATTTTCTGTCTGTAAAATCAGAGAGAATGCTTATTTGATAGGCAACTTGGGTATATGCAGACTGAATTTAACCAATTTAATAGTTCTTTTCTTTCTGTTTCTAATATCTATATCTGTATCTAATATCTAATAATAGAGGCTGTTTGCCTCTATTCAATGAAGTTTAGGTAAAAGGTGAAACAAGGATTCTACTGCCTGTAGGTACAAACGTACAAACAAGCTACTACAGGGCGTGCTGGGGTGTGAATATGCAGCACATCACATGCTCTGCAACCTGTTCTTTGTCCAGATTGTTATTGCTCTTACTGCACAAAACTGCACTTCATGATACCTCGTTAGCCAACAGGAACTTGTGTACAATATATATAGGTACTCAGGCTAGGTGATCATGCTGGGCCCCTCATTCTTTATATACAAAATTATTTTCTTCTAGGAGTTACAATTTTTAAATATCTTTAGAGAGCAGATGCATCTCATATTTCAAGAACACATGCACATGGCAATAGACTACACCTGTGAAGAAACTGTTGAAGACATCAGAAATATCATCAGGCAAAGTAAAATACATCTTAGGAAACTCTTCCAAAAGCAAAAAATCCCTGAGACCAGCTTTCTGTTTGGGAAGATCTTTATATTCTGGTTCCTCTAAAAATCTAAACATTCAGCACAAACTAAATTTAAGTTTGGGAGTGGTCATATTAAAGTCAATGAGACGAAATAATGCATGCAACAGTTATGCAGGAACAAACTCCTTGCATAGTTAGGGATTTCCCTTGCTTTTATAACAGATCTATTTGAATGACTTTGGTAAAACAATTTATTTATCCTGTGGAAAAGTATGACACTCTCTGTACACAAATTTCTCCCTAAAATACCAGTGTATGTGCACACATACATGTGTGCACACAGACACAGTTACTGTGTGCTGACTGATTCCTTGTGCTGATTGAGCAAAAGGTTAAATGATGATTCATCAGCTCACTAAACCTTTTGGGAACAGGTATCATTTTCTCTGTATTCTAGTGAATATGTGAATACTGTAGGTTATAAAAGAAATAAATGCCAGAGGCTCTGAGATGGCTGTGTTACATAAAAGTGAAAGCCAAGTGAAAAACCTGGGTGTCATCTGCAGCATCCCCCCAGCTCAGCTGAAAATGGAGAGCTGTGAAGGCACGAATGATACTTCAGCAAAACCAGCTTCCCACTGGATTGCTTTTCCTAAATGCAATGATTCGTAACAGGCAGTCCCACCTGGAGACAGGGTTTAAATTCCTGAAGAAAGCTGGCTGTGATTGATACCTGAAACTAAGGTAATACTGAGATAAATATATTGTAGACTGAGAAGGAAATCCATTTTAGATGGATTAATAAGAGATGTAGGCTTCATCTTCTTTGTCTTCTCTGAGGTATAATCTGCCCAAAATTAAACTAACCTACAAAAAAATCTGTCCCACACTATTGTGCTCATCACATCTAAATCGAAAATAGACAACCAATTTGAAACATCATTTTAGAGGTCTGATATTAAAACTCCAAATCACGACACAGCATACCAGAAACTCTATTTTCAGAATGTAAAAATCAGGCATAATACAACAGGGGTCTTAAATATATTACTTTTAAAAATCAAAGCTTGTATTATCAATGAAAAATGCCAGGATTCAGGGTGCATTTCCAATTTGCTGCAAGTTTGAGACTAAAATCATTTTTTGGTTCTATTATGAAACTAAAATAAAAACACTCCTTTTGTTCTGTGGCCTTCTAAGACATCTTACAGTAGCCTCTGGGCTCATTTCTAAAGTGAGGGATTATATGTGATGGACATAAAGCAACTATTTGTGTGTGATCTTCCCTGTAAACGTAGGAAGTAATAACCTTGAATTGCAGTCTGACCTCTGAGGCATGTTGAAATCAAATACCTACAAGGTAGGTCTATATTCCTTGCTTTTTAAAAAACACGTTTAAACACTTTTGCAATCAAAACCTAAAACTTTCATTTTAATCAAGTTGTGGAAAACTTTGTAAAGGCAATTTTTTATATGTTTAATATATACTTTACATATATAACATTTTAGTCATTCTATCTGAGGAAATTTATTTTTTAAACTTTAATATATTATTTTAATTGAAATTTCTCTGTTATTATTTCTCCCTTATTGTCAATCCAGGAAGCCATTTGAAAAACCCTAGTTTAAGAAGTCTACCTTCCTTAAGAAGTCTACCTACATACCTTCCTATCTGGTATTAATTCCTATAGAATTTATACCAATTCTATTAAAACTTATGAAAGTATTTTAACAATAAAATTTTGAAGCTTTTTGCCCTCCTGTGTTGTGTGATGATAATTTTGTTAGATCTATACTTAACCATGGTAAAATATTATTATACTTTTCCAGCTCTTAGCCTGACATTTATTGTGCAGCCTTGGGCACTTCCCTTCCTCTCCTCTTTCCCTGCCTAAAGCAGGAGCAATGAGAGCCCAGCTGGGGCTCACAAGCAGCACAGCCTCTCTCAGCTCACCAGGGCACTCCTGGAACCCACTCTGACCTTTGGCTTTCATTGTGAGGCATGACAGAATTTCTACAGGAATATTTTATGTTAAATAGGAAACTGAACTCCTTGTCCAGAATATTAACCATCTGAATTTTCTAGGAATGTGAATTCTACTCAGAAGAAACAGCAAAATTCTTCTTTTGAGATGCAGGTAATGTTGTGGCACTAAAAGGAGTGCCCTCCTGACCCCTGGCTCATACCCCGGGGCAGTAGATAGGGTTACTTCCTATCATTGCCTTACCTTGGATAACTGGTCATAAAACTAAACTGTTTTAAAATTCCTGCAACATTTCCATCAACACCTGCAGCCTGGGTTTTCCTAGGCCAGTTTTAAATTTAGTCAAGAAATATTTCCTTACTTTCACTGCCCTTCTTACTATAGCATCCCTCAAATTTCTTGTGGATTGAACGGAGTCCTCTCCATTCCCGATTTCCTATTTCCTGAGCCTCTTCATATACAGGTTAAAATCCTTCTTCCTTAAATAAAAAATATTTGTATGCTGTATTATTTATTTGCTGTCATGTAACCATTAATTACACATCTAGAATTAGCATTTAAACAATAGATTTTAGAGATAATTAATTGTTCAAAGCAGCTCATGATGTTATGAAAGAGAAATCCTTAAGTTCTCTCTGCCATTGGATTTTTTAGTAATTACTGTTTCTTTAATATACAGCTCTTTGAAGAATTGAATACACTATAATATTAATCAAAATATGGGAAGTTGCTAGTTTAAGAGGCTTGTCTTTATCTTCTGGTTCAGACATATCAAGCTGGGTTTCCTGTGAGGTTTTTTAGTTGTGTTTTTTTTGGTTTTGTTTGCTCGTTCACTTTACTGAAAGATACCGACCTGAGGCACGTTTCTGCATCCCAGTTCCAGCCCACAGCAGAGATCAGAGACACCACCATCCTCCTCCTTAAACAGGAATGATGGTGAGCCACTTTGTGCATGGAAACGGGAGGAAGCAGAAGGAAAAGGAAGTGCATTTGGCTGAAGCAGATAAGGTGAAATGTTTGTTCACACTTAGCCTGAAAGTATGAAACTTCACTTCCCAAGTTTAGCAACAGTACCCTATAGCCAGTGCAATGTGAACTTGCTGTTGAGAAATGTGTCATCATGTTTTTAAACACATACCAAGCATTTTTTCATTTTTTCCTGTTGTGCTCAGGATGCTAAATATTTAACTTTATTCAACCCACGGCATTCATTTAAATGAAATGAAAGATCATATCACATGGCCAATCAGTTCCACTGGCTATTTAATTGTCTGGTTAACTCAAGCCAAAGTTCAGTGACCCAAAGCAGGTAAAATCCTCAGTGCCGTGTGTGATAACATCTTTGTGATCAGAGCAGTGTATGCTTCCCTAGTTCTTGCACTCACAGAATTTCCATGTATTTCCAATGGTAAAAATTTAAGATGTATTTTTTGGATCTCAGAAGGAACAAAGTATCTTTCTGTTATTCAAAGATAGAAAAACTCTGATGAGACTTGAAGAATTAAGGAAAGAAAAAGGATTAGACGTAGGAAAAATATTCTGGTTCTTCTATTACAATTCTTCTCCAAATGTAATATTAAAGTTACAAGGAATGTAAGTATAAGTGAAAAAGTAGCAACCTTGAAGTGTTAAAAAGGAAAAATAACAGAGTTTTTTTAGGAGGCTCCTCCTCTTTATACAAAGTTTCCCAAACTTAGCCCATTACATAAAATGACAATTGTGGCTTGTGGGCATTATTCCATGAATAATTTGCATTATCCCGTTCTTGTTCCTTGTGTTTCCATTGCTGCTGAGAATCTAAGGGGTCCCTGAGTGCACTAATGATCCTTAATGACTCTGATTAGCTCCACCCTGCAGACCCTGCCTATAGGTCCTGGAGCCCACACAAAATCAGGCCTGGGACTTGCCCACTCCCTGCCCTGTGTTGTTGGAATGCCTGCTGGAGTTCTGCCATGCCTGTGTGTGGCCATGGACCTCGCTGATACAGGCCCTGGCCTGTGCACTGATTTCCTGACATGACCTCAGGCCTGACTTACCATGGGGGTCCTTCCTGGTGATCACTGGCTGTTTGTGATGCTGGTTATTGTCCATGGCCCTGATCCTGACACACACATCGAGTCCCTGGCATCACACTTGGACCCATCTGCATAACAACAAACAACAGGAGCACGGAGTGAACCCAGAGAGACAGATCTTCAATCTTCACGTTACTTTAGTCATCACAGAACAAAGTAAAATGGCTGGGGTTTAGTGTGATATACAGTGTGAGTCTTGGGGTAGAATGGATATTTAAGGAAAGCATGGGTAGAACCCTTTAATTTGTAAACTCTTCTTCCTAGAAGCGCTTATGAGAAGTTCTTCAGCAAAATCAGGTTCTTCTGATTCTGATCTTTTTAAAGGTAGGATTAGTCAATTAGTATAATGCTATTCAAGGTGACAAAAATAATAGGATTAATTAAGCCAAGCCTTGTTCATAGACAGTAAAAGCATTGGATACAGAAACTAAACATGGCTATAGAGAAAAAGGGAATTTGTAACCAAATCTCATTGATTCTGTTTTCTGCTGTATTCTTAAAACTTCTCTTTTTTTTTCCAAAAGGAATTGCTTTTATAATCTTCTTATTATGGACATCTTCAACACTGCAAGAACCATTCCTAATTAATCTCAAGGAAGTCAAGATCTCTTGAAAATTTTTGAGAACACCTCAAGACTACCAGGAGCCTATAAATCAATACTATCACCTGGGATGAGATGTGGGCTACTCAAGTTCAAGAGTCACGGTCCAGCTCAAAATGCTTATTGATGGTTTTGTTGGGAAGAAAAAAAAAGTTATTTTCTGGTATGAGGTAATTATATTCTGTCAAACATTCTCAGGTCATGTAATTTATGCAATGCTTGAAACAGTGGGGGCTTGGGCTCCTGAAAAGTAAGAAAAAGACCAATTAGGTCTCTCTGAAATGAACAGAACTTGAATGCTTAATATACTGTTGTGGTTTTTTGTGAACCTTCCTGAAATATGGTTCACAACTTAAACAATGAACAAAGTACCTCACCACTCGTTTCAGTGACTTCGAGGGTATTACAATTAGGCCTTTTTTTAAATGGAAAAGCCACATGGTGGCAGGAGAGAGCAAGGCATGGAAAAAACCTCCCTGCTAAACGCTTCCCTCAGTTTAGCTGTGACTTTCCCTTCCACAGCACAGCTGAAGCTTCTTGGCTATATTTTTAAATGTAATGGCCATTAACATAATTCATTAGTTACAATGCTTAACATAGTGTCCATGACTTCTAAGTTTCTGCTACTACTGACCAAGTTCAATAGGGAATTATACAGTGAATGTAATATTACAGTAACTTTGGAAGTTTTGCAGTGCAGCTAAGATACAGAATCTATAACCTGTTTTCAGACTGTCCACACTGCCACACCTTCCCACAGCATCACTGATACAGTGACCAGAAATGATCTTCATACAGCTCTTTTCCTATGGTCGTTTTTATGGTGACACTACCAGGCTGATGACAGGCCATAAGTAGTGCTTCAAATTCATAAGTCTCTGAAAATGAAATATTTAGCCTTGAATTTTTTATGTAATGTGCCACATCATAAACAGATCTGCTATGCAAAAATGAAAAGTCTGCTTTTTCACTTTAAGATCTAGTAGGGGCAGTCTAAACCAATAATCCTCTGATTTAAAGCCATCTGGACATCCCCTTCACTTTATGGACATCCATAATTATGACACACTAATGTTTTGAGATGTCTCAGTACAGTTCTCACTGTTAGTACCTACACAATTGCAGCCAAAACTGAAGTGTATCCAGTTATTTTTGCAATCAAGCTGTAGTTTAAACAGCTGATTTCTACTAAATGAA
Source organism: Manacus candei (assembly GCF_025592945.1). Taxonomy (NCBI): domain Eukaryota; kingdom Metazoa; phylum Chordata; class Aves; order Passeriformes; family Pipridae; genus Manacus; species Manacus candei. Next base: position 1,365,228 of record NW_026138179.1, on the reverse strand, counting down.
GAATAAATGGATTTTGCAGTCGTAGCAGAGGTATAAAATCCTGACTTAAGAGCTGTGACTCTTTAACCTGTATTAGAAGATTCTGGTGCATCTTTTTTGTTAATTCCATCATTTAAATCACTGATTTGACACATTCCATAAAAATAATTTTTTCTAACCCGAACCTTTCTTCGACTTAAATGAATCTGGTTTAAAATGTTGAATCCTTACTAAGAACCACTTGCATGACTTTTAAAATAATTGATTTAAGGGGAAAGAACACATGAAGGAATCAGATTGCATCTGATTCTCTTATCTCCACACCTATCAGTGCAAGAACTTTCTTAGGACTGTAAACAGTGTTGTAAAGTCTCTGAAATTCCAGTGGCCATAGTCCTGGTCACACCCAACTCTCAATGCCAACAGGGGCAGCACAAGCCACTCGCCCTCTCAGAGGACAGGCTTCTGTCTCTAAACTCTGTATAACTGGATTTTTTTCTTTAACCTATTAACGACCAGTGCAGATCACACTGAGAAGTTTTCTAACAAAGAACTGTTTTAGTGATTAACTGATCTGACAAGAAAGCATTTACAAAAATCTGAAACTGTGTTGCAACAGAGTAGCTTTCACTTCCCCGTCTGTTCTCTTTTTATACTCAGCTTTCATAGCTGAACTTCTCACTTTTGTTCTAAGTCCATATGGTTCTTAATAATCTTAACTGACTTATTTCTCATGCTTTTCTACTCAAAAAGGAGCCAACAACTTTTCCTTCCTCTTCCCCTTTCCCAATACATGCAGAAAAGAGAGTAATACAAGAGTTGTAGAAAAACCTGTAGAGAAAATCTTCACCACTGTCAATACTTGTTAATTCTGCATCTTCTAAAATATTTATTCTGTACCGGACTCTTGCTTGAACGTGAAAGAATTTGCATTCCTATGTTGTTTCTGTGCCACCTGTTAGCTTTCAGGTTCTATTATTCCTTTCACACAAGTACTGCAGGCAAATCTTTCTTTTAGTCCTGTTAATAGTAAGCCTAAGAGTTTCACAACCACAGCCTTAACTGTCTTTAAAATGGCTCTTAACTGTGCTCTACTTCTTCCTAGAAAATGATCTGATGGTTTTGTTAAAGGAAAAAAAAGATTTCTTTAGTATAATGCAGTTTCCCTGTTTCTGCCTCAAATAAGGATCTCTCATATTCCTTGTGCTACTTCTTAAATTATCAGTAGCCTCTAAAGATACACAAAGCTCCATTGTTTTAACCCAGACATCTGATATAACTCTTTTACCATGATGCTTACAGAAATGCTTTGATGTCAGCAGGCAGCAAAGGTGTAATGCTGATGCTTTTTCTTTATGATCTTTTTTATCCTTCTTGTATATTTGCTATTTATGAACTAAAAATTCTTCAGGTTTTCCTTCAATCCTGTGAATACAGCATGAATTCACTTTAAGCAGCATGATCCTACTATGGTAAACATGATAAATTCCCAGTGAAAACCCAGGGAATGTTCACAGCAAGTTTCAGACTGGGTAAGACTTTAATGTTAGGAGATAAATGTTAGAAGATTATTAATTTTTACAGATTTAAACTACCTGGTCACCTCCTAGTACTCAGTGTTCTAAGCAGTGTTGCATTGATTCCATTCTGTTCCCTGTATTTCAGTGTAACCTGAGGTGATTTGACTCAGGTGACTGAAGTGGCCTTCTCTCAGCTCAGCCTTCGTCCCTGCTGTGTCATGAGAAATAGCTGGGCACTGCAAGCACACAGACACACTTCATAAACGGGGATGGCACAGTTAGTAAGTACGAAAAATAAGAGCAACTCGAATGACACGAAACCTCATTTTTTCCAGGAGAGTAAGTGTCTCAAGAGTTACTAGCAAGACTGATCTCACTTTCTATTTTGATAGTCACTATTTTGATCTAGGTTGAACAATCAAGGAAAATCTTTGTTTTCTACCAGCCTTCCAATATAATCTGTCAAATGGATTTGTAAGGCAGCCAACAAGAAGCATGAATATCGTTATCATCAGATGCAGCATTTTGGACCCAATCTATGCTACCTTAGGTTTGGCTGGGATTCAGTACTTTAGGAAAGGAGAAGGTCCACTGGCTGAATGGGCCTACTGCAGTCCCTGCTGCCTGGTGCCAGAGCATGCTGGCACAGCTGGAGCAGCAGGCCTGGTACATTGGTGTCCACCTGCTAAAGGAGGCAGCAGGGAACTGTCCCCACCTGCTGACATGGGCTCTTATGGGCTCAGTTACAGTTGTGGCAACAAAAATATTAAGTTGGTGGGGCTTTTATCTGTGCATACCAACATTTGCAAGAATTAACTCTATTTGTTCTGTATAAAAGTGAAATAAGTTAAGGTTGCTGTTTTAGTATCTTTTACTACATCTCAAACAGCCCTCAAAAGAAACATAGTTCTGAAAGATGCCTGATTACTGGAGGCAGCTGTCCAAGGCCATTAATGAGAACATAAGAGACAGCTCTAGCTCCTTGAACAGATCACATGGTTTACTTTAATAGCACAGTTATGAGTAAAAAGCAGTGGAGAAAGTGTGTGAACTGAATATTGAGGCAGAAAATTCATGCTAGGTATAGGGCACAGCCTGACAGAAAGGCAAATTCGGGTCAGGTAGCCTGTACTGAAGTCTGTCTGGGTCTTTCCCCTGTGAGTTGTGCAGTGCTTGGCTCCTCGTGGCCCAGGCTGCAGTGCAGTGCAGGGCTCACTGCCCATGGCACAGTCTCACCCGTGCCCATGGCACAGTCTCACCTGTGCTGGGGTGTTCAATAGCAAGTGACTCCTGCCTCAGGAACACAGGGAAATACAACTTTTTATGGGGTAGAGAACTAAAGTTACTGCTTTCTTTGTGAGATAATGCCATGTTGTTATACTGAATGTACTAATAACAATTAAAGAGGCATTAGTGGGATGAAAAAAGAGTTGGAGGTGGATGGGGTAAAGTCTGAAGGGTTTCATCTGTTTCTTACTCTTTGCTGCAAACAAGGTATGGTTAAAGTTTTTTTTAATTTCAGTGAAGGAATCCTACTGAAGGAAAGCCCTCTCTGCTGTGGACTTTTCTCTTATTGAGAAGAAATAATGACTTTTTGATAACAAGCAGGAATAACACATATGCAAAGTTCAGAGAAGTATTTTCCCATTAGCTAAGGATTTTACTTTCCCATGTTTATTTTAGTCTACAAGTTAAATTAATGCAACTTAAATATACTCGGCTGTGACATAATCAGACCTGGAAAATTAAGTTCTAGTTAGTATTTGTAATTTCTTTGTAAGAATGAGTAACATAACTATTTAGCAGCTGTCCAGAACAAGATACAGGAAATTACAATATGTTTCTTAATCAGTAGTTATCTTGTATCTTATTACAAATTATTGACTTAAAAATTAAGAAAAGTAAGCATAAAAATGTTAGGCACAATTGAAATAAATAAAACTTCAAAAGCAAACACTTGATAACATGCAGTATTTCACAGTGAGTTTGCACACATTAACAAAAGTCCTTGCAAGTACTAAATTTATGGGTTTCTCATGGTGAAGTCCACTCTATTCTACAAGAGAAGAAAAAGTAACACTTATATTTGCAAGGTGAAGTTCTTCTGATGTTAGATACTTTGTACTGCTACCATATTTTCTTAGACATTACAAATAGTATCAAGGATCTCTCCTTCCTTCTCACCTAAGCCTGATCCAATTCCTCCATAATTTAATAGACATCTTGGAAGCTTAACTGAATCAAAAATTTGGAGGATACTCAGAGTACATATATTTAATACATCAATAGTTGAATTGCCTCTGAAGTATGCAATGTGTTTGACATCAAATATAGCATGCAGTCTGTAATCATATTTGTCACACAACACAGAGTTCTCATACCTCCTGTTTTTTCTGGAGATGTATCACACTTCACATTTGACTTTTTCAAACTTATTACCATGAAGTAATGCAGTAAAGGAGCTTGACTGTGTAAACAACAATATTATTTTCAAACCTAAATAATGAATAAAAATAGCTTTAGATTTTCCATCTATCCAGAAGAGTATGTCATTATTGTACTTTAAAACTTCTTACCCATATCAAGAATTTAACTATGGACTCTTAAAACTTTAGATTATATAAGGATTTTTGACCATCTAACGATTTTTTCTGAAGAAAAACTTAGTTTTAAATTTTCAAAGCCTTTCCTTTCCACAAGGAGTTATTTTCTGCTCACAGACTTCCTAGAAATCAGAAATAATACAATGGAAAGTAAAAATGCTGTATTCCTTACAATTTGAGCTTCTATCCACCTTGCTGAGGTTCTCAGCAACAGTGAAATAATGCTTATTTCATGATGTGGATATTAACTTATGAACTGAACTAGGTTGTCAGTGCCAATTCTTATAAAGCACACAAGAAAAAAAACAAACCAAAAAGCTTTTATCTGTCTCTAGCTTTCCCTGGACTGCTTAATAAATGAAACTAGAGTATGAGGAGAAAGGACTACTGAAGAAATGACACAGATTAATCACTGAGTTCCTTGTTAGAGATTTTCTGTGCCTACTAAAGCATCTTCTTGTTTGTTTACAACCAAACTTCTTTTCTTGTCTTCCTCTGTCACAGTCTGACTCATCTGCTCAAACAGCTTTGACATCTTGGCAAATCTCAGGTGATTCTGAAATCTTCGTGCAGCAAAAGCATAAAGCAGAGGGTTAATACAGCTACTGATGAACACAAGTGCTCCAGAGATGTACACTCCTTTGTCTACAATTTCATCCAGTGCCAAAGACATTTCCTCATGAGAGAGTTCTATTTCGATGGAAACAATATCCAGGATGTTGAAGAGGTGGTGAGGGAACCAGCACACAATGAATGCCACCACGATGCTGGCAATGAGCCGGCCTGATCGCTGCTTAGACTGGGAAGTCATTCTGCTTATCCTTCGGGCTACGCACACATAACAAGTGCAAATAATGAAAAAAGGGATTACAAAACCTGCAAGAGTCTCCAGCAGAAGATAGGACACCTTCTGTCTGTTAGAAGAGTAGCTGCGACACGTGCAGAGCAGTTGACCATTCGTTTCTTCTGTCTCTTGAAAGGGAATGACAGAAATGCCAAAAGTAATAGACAGGAACCAAATGAGGAACATGATTAAAGAAATCTTTTCTTTTCTTTTGTATCTTTGAATTGTGAAAGGGTAAAACACAGCCACTAACCTCTCCAAGCTCAGTGCTGTAATTAGAAATATACTTGCATACATGCTGCAGTAAATAATGAAAACCAGTATTTTGCAGAAGATGACTCCAAAAACCCATGAGTGAGCAAAGGAGTAAATCCAGATTGGTAAAGTGATCAGCACGAGGACATCAGCAATGGCCAGGTTCAAGATCAGCAGCACTGAAAGAGACACTTGCTTCATTTTTCTACAAACAGTCCAGATGACGATGCAGTTTCCAGGGGTCCCAATAATAAATGACAAGCTCAGTATTATGCAGACTACTGACCTCACAATATTCCATGTTGAGTGGATACTGCTTTCCTCAGCTTGACTCATTCTGGAAATTCTTCAGTTCTTGGTTGCTCTGGGCCCTGCTTTTATTCTGAAGGTGTTAGTGAGCTACTGGAGAGCAAGTTCTCTAACTGCTGCTCTGTAGGGTAGTGTGGCCTATGATCTCCTATCCTAATGCTCGCTCTTACACACATCTGACCACATAGGGCAGTTCCTGTTGTTTAGGAAGATGTGCATTTTCGCACACAAAGCAAAAATAAAAATACAGGGCAGCATCTGACTTTGCTTTCAGTTTTACATCCATCATGCTTTAGCAGATTTTGAAGCCTGTTGGTGGTCTTTCTAAGCTGTCCTTATTTAAAGAAACTCACTACTTTGTTGAAGTTACTGATCTAATCAACAGCTGTGAGCTTGCTCACATGAGTTAACTCAACATTTTATTTTATAGAAACAAAAAAAATAAGAGGGGTGGCAGATAAACTACAAATGTGCATTATATGTTTGACAGGAATTTCTGTTTCAAAGCATAAAAAGTTGTGTTTACTGTCTTCCTGTCACCTCTTTTAATTCAGCAGAAAACAGTCAACCACAATTTAGAAATACACTGGCATAGAGGAAATCAACATTTGCTCTATAGTGAGACTGTCTTGGTACAATAAAGTGGGTTGGACCTGTATTTCGAATTCTCTGGGAAATTGCCATTCTTCAGCCAAACAATAACCATGAGGATTTCCAGTCTGGATACAGGCTTACAGGAGGAAATGCTCCATGTCAGAGGGAAAATATATGACTATGTTTTCCTCCTGAATGTGTCCCAAATTCTTCAGAGTCTGGCCAAAGAATATGAACCTATTTTGTTATCCTGATCTCAAAACATATTCTTTTGAAGTTAAATTCTAAAATGTTAAAGGAGGAACTAAAACAGCAGCACAAGAGAAATGTTCAAGAGTCATAGAAGTGAAACTGGAAGGGTATTTACCATGAAAAAAGATTCACAGAAATGAAGGAGTTATGCATAGGTTTTCTAAATTTAAGAATGTGATACAGATTATTTCCCTAATTTTACAAACCTGGAAAATGTAGTGCATAATATCAAGTTGAAAAGTATTTTTCACCATGTAAAAAGGATTGCAACGTCATCACCCCCAAATCAGCTTAGCTGGTTTTGATCTCGTAAGAGTATAATGAGATCAAAAGCAAATCCAGAATAACTCCACTGAAGTATTATATCTTCAAAATACTATTTGTGTAATAAATTTTAATTTGGATTTAATCTGATACATGATTCCAGTTCCTTTCATTTTTAACTACATTTAATAAAGATTGGGTAGGGGAAAATCCCAACCAAGTTGTTTGTATTCTAAAGGGAATTTCTGAAAACCACTTGTGAAAATGGGAGGAAGTTCTGGGCAATGTTGCTTCTTCTAATGAAATCACCTTTATGCACATTATTTCTCCAGAAGTAACTTCATAAGGGCTATTTCTTAATTTATTGCCAGTGGGTTATCTTGATTAAACTAAGATGCAAATTTTCATTGGAAAAAAAAATAACAAAGAGAGATGCCTAGTACTTTTTGCCACACAGTGCTACAGGGGCTGGCAGGTTCTTTAAGTAAAGTCCATCTTTTGTTGGAAAAGAGCAGTTGTCTGTACAACCATTGGTATTAGTATAGTTCTAATCCAGTGGTGTGTGGTTGAACTTCCAAAGCATCTGTCCTTACAGTTTTCCAAAACATGTTTCTCCACTTCAGCTGAAGTTTGCTTGCCAGATGGCCTCTGCCTCTGGCTGTGTCTTTCATTTGAACAAGAAAACAAATGAATCTCTGAACTGGGATTTCTGTTTCTAAAAAGATCCCAGAGAAGTATTGAAATACTAAGCTTTGCTTGAATAAGACTCTGAAGACAGGCTATTAGACTAAATATCACAGACATTAGAGTTAATGTTAGCTAGGGAGCATGTTTCTGAAGAGCTCTGTGTGACTCCTGGCTCACTATAAAAACTGCAGACTGTCAGCAGTCTTCAATGTTCTCTAAAAGTGTCTGACTGTCATCAAATTTGCATTAGTAGTACACAAACTTTATGGAAAATTTAGCAAATGTTTCCATTAATAGGGGGAGCAACACAGTATATTCAATCACACACAAAACACAACAGTGGCTGAACAACCCAGGATCTTACTCACCCTGGTGACCAAACGTGGGTGGGGCTTTAACGAATGGAACCGCGAATCTGGACTTCAGGCCAAGCAGCTCTGGTCTAATTCATCAACAGGAGTGAAATTAGGCTGCATCTGTGTGCTTAAAAAAAAAACAACCTGAAGTTTTTTGTGTGCATGCATATTACATGTAGTGCAACAACTCGGTCATCAACACAGGAAAGTTCCTGTAAGTCTGTCACCTTTAGATTGGCAAATAACTTCTGAAAAATTTCCAAGCTCGTGAAGTCTGTGTTACTGCTACAAACCACTTTGAATGGAATTTGCTTTGGCTAAAATATCAGGTGTGTGTTTCACTCGTCCTTCAAATGATTTATTTCACTTTGAATGCATGCATGAGCTTCCCTCTGGTGGACGCTCTGTAATTCACACCACCACTGAGCATTTTCAAACAGCTGTCTTTGCACCACCAAATGTAAATTAGAATTGATATTTATAAATTATAATTGCATATTTATTCTGAGAATCAGAATTTCACTTCAAGATTCTGAGAGTCTTTGGGTCAGAGCCTCTGCACAAAGTGCATCCACCCCTCCATGCAGCCAAGAGCATCCCTGTAAGGATTTACAGGCATGGCAAACCCGTAACACATAAGTTATATCAACAGCTGTACCAAAAAGACTTTGAAAATCCTCTTTAAATTTTGTCTTCGGGAGGATCCCCTGGATGTTTGTCTAGCAAGTGGCTGTGCAGTAATGATTCCCCAGTACCATGTGTCTGCTGAGAAGCTGGGACTGATGTTATAACCTTGTTTCCTGCTAATGCTGAGGGGAGGAAGTTACTAGTCCGAACCCCTGAGTTCTTCAGCCTTGAATCAAGGTAGTATTTGCAGGATTTGTACAAATGTTTTACAAAAAGCTTAATTCAATGGTGTGAAAATGACACACTTTGCCTTGATCAGAAAACTATGGGTTAGTTCACAGCTGACCTAAATGTTGCTTTCTCTCCTATATAAATGGGATTTCATGGAGGTGCAAAGCAGCTGTTAACATCTCTGCTCTGCAATTACTGCAAAGGAAAGTGCAGTGTAGGAAAAGACACACCCCAGACATTTCTGTGGTCTTGCAAACACTTTGTGACAGCAAGTGCGAGAACACTCTCAGTGCTGCTTTACCACAGAGAAAATAACTTTGTGAAGAGCTGCTCTGGGATCAGTTCCAGAATGTAATAAAAGATGTGTACTTTGCACTGTGAAGTTTGAAATATTCTGTGCTGCGTACATTGTTGTTAATCAGTATTCTAAAGATATTAAAAAACTGTATTCTTTACTCAGCCCAGTGGCAAATAATGATAGTTTTATATGACTGGCTAGAGAAAATATTTCCTTCTTGTTAAGCTCAGGGAAACTGCTTTAGAACTTTGACAGGGGAAGTGCTTACAAGGCTCCTGTTGTATGTACACCATACATGTTTACATATTTGCACCTCTCTTGCCCTAACAGACTGATCACAGGCAGTCAGAACATGTTTCCACGGTGAAAACCATGGGGAAATATTCTCCTAGTACAGACATACCAGGTGCATCATATTAGAGGTGTTAACTATATTTATAATTCTGACTATAAGCAGGAATACGAACAACAATTATGCAGAGATTATGAAAAACTTAAGATTTTCTCAACATTACTATGAATGTACACAATTTTAGTTTCTTGTTACAGTACAAGTTTTGAACAGGAAATGTGTAGATGCATTACATTTTAAGGTGAGATTCTGGCCTGCCCTGAATCAGCTGTCACTAACCTGCTATTTGTATGTATGCAAACTGTTGCTGGCCAAAATCCTTATCTGGCACAAGCATATCTGGCACTACAATGCTACTGGGTACATCAAATACAGCATTTACATACTCTTCCTTTTGAGTAATAAATTAGTGATGACAAATACTACCTGGACGACTTGCTGCCAAATATTACTTGCTGGGTTTTTTTATTGTTTAGCTAAACCTATGGCCATTTTACCTTGTTTACTGGGATTATTCTACCGTATGATCGATGTCTCTTTTTGTTATTCATCAGAGCGATGAAAGTCTTTCGCAGTGCATGTCTTAGTGACGGACCTGTGATTAAAAACACAAACCCACACTTCACAGTGCATGTGCAGCAGCCGCAGAGGTTGTTTTGCTCTTGTTTTGCTCTTGTTTTGCTGCTGTTTCGCTCGTTACCCGAGCACACGCTGTTTCCTGGACTATGATCTGACGTCAAGGGCTCTCCCGTGTAGTTCTGTATTTTCAACACAGGGCGGCACTGGGGAACCACCTTTGCTTTTTGGCTCAGCCTGCAGACCACGGGGCTTCAAGGCCGCGGGTCTCCACAGAACAGGCTCTCCTGCATTAGGAGGTTGGATGGTTGTGACTAAAATTTCAATATTGTTTCTAATTTTTTTGTTAAATTAATAGATAAAAATCACAATATCTTTTTTGTCTTGTAGATCACATTATTTTCTAAATACTCTTATTTCTAGCTGTCTTAGTTCTGTTTTGATATATATCCATTTCCAATGTTACATTCTGCTGTAACTGATACAGTAAGGGCAAATCCTTCTGCAATAAAAATAACATTAATTTTAATTAAATAAATTTAATTTTCTATGCCTCCGAAGGAACAAAGTTTGGAAAGTTTGGTAAATATATTAACAATTGCTCCTTCAGTGTAGTTTCCATTTGTGTCTTCTTGTAGTCTTTTTGAAAAGCAGATCAAATTGTGATCTCTCATGTTATGAAACAACCCTGCTCAGCAGATCTGAGCACTTTTCAAGACTAACTGATTTCCTTTAATACCACTAGCTTGGGTTCTAGTGTGACATGAAGCCCTGGTTTTGTGGCTTCTATCAGGAGGCTGGTTAACTGTGCTGAAATCAGAAAGGCTTACGAGGTGTGTTAGCTGAAGAAACCTGGAGAGCAATGCCCACGCCCTCAGCACTCAGTAATTACCATACCTGCCATGCTGTTCTGCACAGCTCCAGAAACCTGCACTTTGCACCACGCTGCTCTTCAGAGTGATCTTGTCCAAGCATTCTTAATCTGAAATAAAGAGTAGTCAGTGGCAGCTCTTTACTAAGCACACCCATAATATATTGTATGGAGAAAGTGTAAGATATGCAATCTTCAGGCACAGGTAATTTTTTATCATTCTGTAATGTGATCTATTGCTTCTGCAGAATTTTTATACAATATTAGAAATGGCTGTGAACAATTATAACTTCTCCATCAAATGAAGCATGTGTTTTCACTGGCAGAAAGTGAAAAGCTAGCACAATTTTCTTAGTTAAAAAATATAATTATTTATGGATTTTAATAGGAGAAATGGCTAATAGACTCTAAAGTAATCTGATACATTATTCCTACATTTGAATCTTGAGCCTAATAACATGATCTGGGTTTAGGCTGTCTTATTTCTTATGTTCTAGTGTTGAGTCAGACCAAAAAGTCCTTTTAGCCCAGGATCTTGTCCCTGGTAGCAGCCAGAAGCAGGTGCTTAGGGAAGAATATAAGAACAAGCCATGTGTGACTACACTTGCCCCACATATTCTCTGGCATTTAGTCATTTGTAGCTGAGGAGTTTCCTGAATCAGGGATGGGGTTTGTGTGTTTAATAAAGTGTTGTGGACTCTGTAGAACTCCTAGGCCTATCCTTGAACTCAGGTGAAGTTGTAGCACTGCAGCTTTGATCCCTGCTGTGTGAAGAACCTCCTCACTCTGTCTGTTTGCTGCTCTCCTGTTGGTTTCCTCTGGCTCACCAAGTTCATGTGCTGGAAAACCAGCGAACAGCAGATCCCTGTTCACCCTTTCCACAGTCCTTCCCTGACTAAACAATTCCCTGACTTAACAATGCATCTGTTGTCATTTCTGAGCTGCAGCCTGAAGAGTTCTTGCACACAGGAATGCAGCTATATCCCTTTCTGTACCCTGTACAGCAATCATGCCATGCTTTTCATCATCCCTTCATTCTTTTCATCATCTCTTCATTCAGCTCTTTTATGTTCTCTTTCAGACAGAGGAACAGACTGAAGTTCAAGAGTTCAATTAAACCACAGTGTGCTGATGAGAGAAAACAAAACAAATCAAGCCACATGGGGGTCTCAGATCCCCCATCTCAAGTCTATTTGTTTGACCCCGCTGCAGTGTGACAAGGAGGACAGCTTGCCTGTCCCTACTGCACTCAAAAGTGTTCTTTTCTTCTTTTAAATTGTGGATTAGTTTAGTTTACATTCAAACCACAAAAATAATAATTAGGTTTTGTCTTTCTCAATGCCAGTCTGTGCTCTAGCATTTAGAAGACTGTTCCAAAGGTCACTGTGTCATTCTTCCTTCATTTACTCCAGATGCTCCACAATCATAGAAATCCTCACGTGATGCAATTACCTTATAATCCTTAAACCATAGGTTATCCTCTATCTGGTAGAGCTTTGTATCTCTGTCTGTTGTGTATCCTATTCTGTGCTTAAACCACTAAAACTGAAGTGTAATTTACCATTGCCATTATTTGGCACGGTATGGGAGGCAGCTTTAATTGTGTATGTTACTGTTTTCTTGGTAGCTTTGTGTCTCGCTCTGTGTCACTGTGTGGGAAGCATTTAATCCTCCATGGTGCTGAACGGTATCTCTTTAACATCTGTTCTTTTCCCACACAGCAAATGTGTGGTGATGCTTTTTTCATGACTGCTGGGTTCCTGTCCTTTGAGCTGCAAGGTCTGAGCGGGGATGTGTGGTGTTAGACACTGCTGCTGAGCATCTGCTGATCAAGGCATCAGGGATCCCCCCATCAGGACAAATCACAAATCCAGTCACAAACTTTATCCATGTTCTAGTCCTCTGGTCGAGGCATTGAACAGAGTTAGACTGAATTTTCTAGGTTAGTGCCATCATGTAATACTAACTTCTATACAAGTTTATACAGATGTCAAGAAGGCAACCCCAAAGCATATAAAACCAGAATTTAAATAGACTTTTAAAAATAACTTACATTTTGAACACTATTAGTCCTTCTATGTCATCTGAGAACAATCATCTTGTGTAAACACAACAAGAAAAAATCAGTACTATCGAGCAGATTGTCTAAATGAGGAAGTATCCCATAGAAGAGAGTAAGAGAGAAGTCTTGAGAGAATTGTTTTCTGCAGCTAATCAAGGCTCCTTTAAAACACACTAACACAGCAAAATTGTTTTTACAAGTTATGTTGGGATAAGGTCCAAGCACAAGAGTTGAAATTGCCCCATAATCTTAGAACATTTTACAGGAAATCATGAGACCAATTTATCTGCCACATGAAAACTCATATACTTCTTGCTTTCAGCAGAAAATTTGTTTTGATGTCACATGATAGCAGTACCCATCTTCTACTGCTTCTATAGCTGCAATCTGAGCAGCTTCAATTCCAGCTGCCAAGCACTGATAGCCAAATTAATTCCACCATACCATGAAGAAACTCTTGAGAGTGTTAGTCTATTGTCAGTGTAGCATGGCAGAAACGTTTACAGTGTCTCAAGCTGTTTTTAGCATATGAATTAAAAAAAAATAAAAATTGTTCCACTCAGTCCATCTTCTCAAAGTACAATGTCCAGATAGCCTTTGGCAAGCTTCTCCTTTCTAACAAGCACAGATGTCTCTAGAACATCATCATGCAGTTTAAAGCAGGACAGGTTAGTTCACTGCCCCTGTTCAAAATGCCCTTTATTCAGTGTTAATACCAGGAATATGCTATATGAAATGGTGGAATTTTTTAGAATTTTCATTTTATATCCACTTATTTGCCCAACAGAAAAACTACCCTGATCCAAATTTGTTCCTAGCTATGATTTGAACACAAGGATTAGAATAATGACCTTCAAAATCACTTCCAACCTTAATTTTCCTGTAACTGTATTTTTGCACTGACACATTTGACACAGCCTGACATGGTGATACTTGTGATGCTGCTGATTAAGGCATTTTCCCATGATTAACCATTCCCAACTGCCTGTGCCCCTCAGTCTAGAATGGAACTATGTGCTTACAGGAATTATCAAGCAATACTTTTTAACTCAATATGCCCAAAGGATGGTACAGTAAGTGCCTGTGCATTTGTAGGCATTTATTTTTACATATATTGACAATCAAAACTCAGATCTGAACAATTAATTTTGTAATTTTGTTAATTTTGTTTGGGTTTTAATGTTAATCAAGAAACTTTGGTAAAATGTGTGTCTGTCTAATTTGGATCTTAACTGTAGTCAGTTTTCCTACTTGTATCTAGTTTTTAATGTGATAATCTGGATTCAAAGGGTAGAAAATAAATGAGCGATCTATGTACATTACATGTCCACATCTAAGAAGACCATTTGCTCAACAGATGCATCTTTTAATGGGATTGCACATACATTTCAGATCCCAAGAGCCATAACTATAAAATGAAGAAAAAAAATTTACACATTCCTTAAAATTCAGGTAAACTCTCATCGGCTCATTTTTTAATGCACCCACTAAAGAGGAACTCTCAGATTGTTTCTTATAGGCTGGACACTCTCATCAAATATGATCAGTGTCAGATTTTTTCCATCCTTGGGTGTTGGAACAATTTAGCACTGAAAATGAGTGAGTGAAATCTTAAGGAGACTAGACAAAGACCAGCATCCCCCTCAAGACATAACTAAATTACTGACACCACCTTCAGTTCTTCTGGATACAGTTGTGTTTCCAGAAATGGGTTCATTCTGGCAGTAATCAGTTGGATGTAGCAGCAGCAGTGTTGTGTCTCTCCAAAAGCAGCTTTGAGCTAGCAGATTTCCTAAGCCCTGTATTTCTCAGCAATTTCCCTGACAGGCTGCCCAGCTGGGATACCAAACAGGTGTGACACTGGCTGGAAGTGCTTATTAAACAGTGGTCTCTTGCCTTTTCATTACATGTGTGCTAGAATCCTGCAGTGCTGCTGCCTGACTCATGTCACTGTGCCCTCCCCAACCACCCTTCATCTTGGAAGACATGTTAAGCCTCACAACATCATGCTGAATTCTGCTTTCTCTCCAAATCTTCTCCTCACTTGAAAAGTATCCTGCCTGCAGATTACAATCACCTTTCTGCCTCAGAGGGTACAAGTTTGTCTGCACAGCAAAAAATGTCAGGTTCTCCAGCTCACGCAATGTGCTGGGAAGGTGTTGTAATTTGTGGGAACTTGTGCAAGACATAAACTATCCCTGAGGGTTCAACCTACTCAATTTTCATCACATCATAGATTGCATTTTCAACACTTTGCCTCATACACTCACCCTACACAAAACTGTATCTGCTCTTTCCATCTTCCTGTGCCACCATTCATTTATTTTTTTGAAACTTCCATATTTTGCCTAGCTTCAATTTCAAAATTCTTTGGTGGCCCAACCCAGAACACCAACTCTGAGTAAATCTTGAGTAAAACTCCCAGTACCTTAAGTCCCAGCATTCTTGCTGAGAATTTCTCACTCCCAGATTCTAATAAAGTCCTCTTTGACTGAGCACAAGTTCTGAATTCAGCTTCTTAGTCATTAAATCCTCAGAATTTACTAGGAAGCTCTATTACATGGACAGTTTGCAAGGGCAAAACATGAGCCAAAAGAGTAATATGATCTTTGTTATATGGATTAAAGGTTTGAAGATAGGAGAGATGGCAGTGACTGGATCTGTTAATTGTGGATATCCTACCCTGGTGAACAGGTAGGCTCTGATCATGTGAGCCTGCATTTCTGTATTCCCACTACCCAATTGCCCTCTTCTCTTTTTTTCTGGTCACTGTTTGACACTGCAACCAAATTTAGCCTGAAAGACAATGAGGAACACAAGTGTTGTTTATCATCCTGATGCTCTTGAGCAGCACTGTGGGGAACAATATGGAAGTGAGTGTGAAGTGCTGAGGATGCAGGAGAAGTGAAAGGAAGAAGTGTCTTTGCAGCCCCGGTTCAAATGCATGTCACATCGTGTCCTGGGACTGAGCTACTGTGCTGATATGCAAGTACAGAGCAGTGTGACAACACTTGGGTTGTCTTCACATCTTTTTTGAAACTGGCTGTTTTCTCCTAATGTGTCCAGCTCAGCACAATCGTGTTTGAGGGGATTTGAGCCAATGCAAACACTACCTAAATGGCAAGGATCAGAAGCAAACAGAGAATTCTGTTCAATCAAATAAAAGACATTTAAGCAAATAGTAGATTTCTGGAAAGGATTGTTTCTTTTAAGTAACCAGAGTGCAAACTCATATCCAATTCATGGGTTTTGTCAAGTTGCCAGTGCAAGCCCTCATGGAGACTTAAACAAAGATAACATTACTGATACTGTAGTTTCTGGCGCTTAATACTTTTTATTTATGGTGGTGTTTGGGGTTTTTTTTAAGAAATGAATATTTTCTTATTAGATAGATTACGTATATTAAAAAAAATCCCTACAGTGGCAACAAACTGGCCTCTGAAGTATGGATAATGTTTTTTTCACTTCATATAGAAGTGAAAAAGATGCGGTACTGCTTTTATCAGTAGTTTCAACTGTAATAACTTCTTTTTTCATTTCTAGCCACCTTTGGATAGAAAACATGTGAAGGAAGCAGTACAAAGCATGTACTTTGTATAATAATAAGCTGGCTGGCATTTTACTGGCAGTTCGGATGTGTAGTTGGTTCTGGTATTTTTTTGAATTTGCCCTGGAAAATGACTGGTCATGTTCCTGAACTGCTGTTAATCTGCAAATGCCCTGCTGTCAAGTCATTCTCTGTGGAGAAAGAGCTGGATTGCCCTTCTAACAAAACAGCACCTGGCAATAGTTGCACTGACTCAATTAATAGCAGGGTATCATCTCCTGGAAAGCAATGCCGTATGTCCAGGTGCCTGGGTTTGTTGGTGTGCGTGACAACAGGACCAGGGACTCAATGTGCAAACAGAAATTTGCTGTGCATACTTAAACAACCTTCCAAAGGCAAAAAGCTTATTTTACTTTGAATGTAATGTCTTTGAATGTGAATAGTCCTGACCTCCCAAAAGGAGACATCAAGAAATAACTAACATACACTACTTGATTCATCAGCTGAAAGACTGTTATCTGAAGAGCCTGGGCTTGCAGAGCAGGAGGAGTAGCTATTACGTGCTTAGTGGACTTCTCCTGGAAAGGAATTAGATGTAAAGATTTTTAGTGAAGTGTGAAGACCTTCCCAGCTGCCAGAACAGCACAGAGATTTGTGAAGTAAATATTAAGATTGGTTTGAATTGAGTATGGAAATGTGCCTGTGTGACATCTTGAGTAGAATCCATGAGGCAGTGCTTACAGAAACGATACATATGTGATAACCAAGGACACAAATAGGAGCAATTATACTTGTAAATGCTGACAAATGCAGTGTGTACATCAAAAGGCCTGTGTTCTGAGAGGCCTACAGCAGAACTGTCTTAGCAGCAGAAGACCAGCCTTCTGGTAAGGGGAAGATGGCATCAAGTTTACAGAAAATCATAGGGACCATTCCTCTGTCAGCTCTGCAGAAAGAAGACAACAGGCAATGAACTTGTCCAAAATTGACAGAGGGTGAAATTAGGCTGAGACAAAAAAAAAATCATAATAACTGTCTCCTAAAAGGCACAGAAAATCTGTCCCAAAACTGCTTTGATGCCACCCAAGGGAACCCACGAGATGTAGAAGACTTGACAGCTGTCATCCCATGAACCCTGTGTCATAGGACAAGTGATCCTGGCCAGACTATTTGGACATGTGCATTTTGAGGCTTTTGAGTATGAGAGAATGACTGTGCCTGAAAGAAGTTTTCTTTTAAATACTGTTTTACCCTTCCATAAGGTCTTTTTCTGCATTTTGTAACATTTAATTCCTACACCACCTTCCCTGTTGCAATTGGTTTTAGTCAGTCATACTTGCACACGTGGTAGTTTGCTTTAGTAGGAGGTCATTTCATGTCACCACTTGCATGGTGACTAAGCACCTGTCTTTGGGTTTGTTGAATGTAAATACACGAGGTGTGGCTGCTGCCTAGAAAAAAGGCAAGTCTAGATTTAGACTTGGCCTTAGATTCCTTGTATGATTTGTTGCATTTTCCTCCTTGGTCTGATTTCAGGAGAAAGATGTCTCTCCTTCCATGTCAATGCCAAGCCAACATCATTTTTCTAAACTCCTGTCAATAGGCTGTGTATCTGTTTTACCAGATTCTGCCTTCATGCACAGACCTCTGGCATGCCTCTCTTCAGGAATTACAAAAGTTGTTGAATACTGAATTCAGTGAGGTAAGAAAAGTTTCAGTTTTATACCTGATAATGTGTACTTCTACTTGTCTTTTACTCCCACATCTTCATTTGTGACATTGTTCATGCTAGTGTATTAAGCATTCGAGGTAGGAATATTTCTGAAAATTAGTAGACATACTGAGTGATGTAGGGAGCTGTGAAGTAGACACAGTAGTGCCCTTGTTGCAAAGTAACCTTATCAGAAATAGCTTTACCCTGAGCACAAATTGATAACATCTGGTTCAGAATGTGTATTTCCTCAGCAGGAGGAGATATATAAGTGAATCAAGGAAACCTTGTACTGCCCATCAGCACAATCATGACTGATCATGAGATGTGACTGGAACTGGTTCCAAGTTCCGTTTTTTGTCTCTGTTTAGTTTCTGCTTCTGTGGACACCCCTCCTCCTGCCCCTCAGCCGGACACCCGCCCATGACCTGTCAGTCCGGGCACACAGCCCCACTAACCGGGACTGCTGAAGCACAGAGGCCTACAACCCTTCTGGTTTAAATTACTGTAATTACAGGTCTACCTGTACTTGTCACACGTATAGAGGTCTAATGATTTTTTTTTTTCCAGTATTGCCAAATGCTTGATCCCAGGGACACTCTGTACCAACTACCTGTTACGTTACTCGGGTGTTGACTGATCAGATGCCCACTCCCTTGACTGTTTAATACTAAAACGTCCAGTTCTTCCAAGAACTTTTGCTTTCCTTTAAACCATTCTGACCACGCCCCTCGCGCGCTACTTATTTTTAGACATGTTTTGCAGCAAATGCGCCTTACTTTCAGCAGTCACCACGACCACACGAGCGTGGATGTTGTGGTGCGGCCCCAAGGCGCTCGTCCCTCAGCACCGCTCCCTCAGCACCGCTCCCTCAGCGCTCCCTCAGCACCTTTCCTTCAGCGTTCCCTCAGCACCGCTCCCTCAGCACCTTTCCTTCAGCGCTCCCTCAGCACCGCTCCCTCAGCACCTTTCCTTCAGCGCTCCCTCAGCACCGCTCCCTCAGCACCTTTCCTTCAGCGCTCCCTCAGCACCTTTCCTTCAGCGCTCCCTCAGCACCTTTCCTTCAGCGCTCCCTCAGCGTTCCCTCAGCACCGCTCCCTCAGCCCGGGCCGCCCCTCAGGGCTCTCCGGGGCCGTTGGCGGGGCGGGGCCGTTGGCGGGGCGGGGCCGCTCGCGCTCGGCGCTGACGGGGGGGCGGGGCGGGGCGGGGCGGGCGCTTTAGTGCGGGGCCGGGCGGCGGGGCCGCACTCGGCCGGGCCGCGGCAGCGCTGCCGGCCCCGGGGGTATGCGCTGGGGCCATGGCCCCGCCGGCCGGCGCCAGGCTCGTCCCGCGCGCTGCGGGGAGCCCCTTCCTCGGCCTCCTTCTCCTCCTGCTGCTGCTGCCACTGCCGTGCCCCGGCGGGGGAGCGCCGCGCCGCCGGCCCGCGGGGCCGCCCGTGGTGCTGGGTAAGAGCCGGGGGGCGGCGGGGCGGGCGGCGGCACCGCGGGGCCGGGGCGGACCCGCCGGCCCATCGCACACCCCCCGCGGGAGGCGCGGGGGCCGGGGCGCTGCCCGGGCACTGCGGGGCTGCGGGAGCGGGGAGCGGAGCGGCTGCTCCGGGAGCGCCCCGGCAGGTCGGGCCGCGGGGCCGGGCCGGGCAGCGCTCCGGGTGCGCCCAAGTGCACGGCTCGCTTTAGTACACCTCCGGCTCGGTAACGAACGCCAGACCGCGCTGCTTAAGTTTCTCCTCTGTGTGAACCTTCCGTGAAAGAGGCTGGAATCAGACGTGGAAAGAGGAGTGATTGGGTGTTCTAGCAGTCGAGCTACGTGTATTTAAAAAATAATTGGCTCAAACATGAGAAATGTATATTCACTACTGGCCTGTGGTTTCACCTGTTAACACAAAATAGTTTGTATTGAATATATAGGCAATATTCGTATAATAGTTAGTAATATGTGTTAGATGTTTTTTGTATCTATTGATGAGAATTGTAAATAAATTTTAAATGTTTTAATAACTTGTCTACTGAAACTGTAATTCTTAACCATTCCAAGACAGTAAGTGCATTTGGTGGCAGTAGTGTCAGTAGGCAGTCCTGTGAATGTATTCAGTATGCCGCACATTCTTATTATGCGATTAGTCTTAATGGTAAGGGGGGAAGAAAAAGTAAGAAAATGGGAAAAATATTGGGAAAAGGATAGTCAGTGGCATGCTGTTCAGTTTGAGCTCCATTTCTTGATAATAATTTAGGCTCTGATGTTAACTGTATTAGTACTGTTACAGACTTCTGACATAAAAGGGTAAATTCTAACACAGCATCTTCAAAAATGTTCTTGTTATCTCAGGAACAAGGTGTATGAATCCACAGTTCTTAATAGACTGCTGAACTGACTGACAGGATGTAGATTTGGAAGTAGAAACTGCAAAGGGATGTCCTAAGGGTTGGGAGTTGAAACCTGAACAAAAGTTCTTTGAATTCTGCCTGAGGAAGCTAGAAACAATCTTTTATCCCATCTTTCCACTCCATAATGCTGGGTTTTAGTAATAGGCCTTGGCACTTGCTTCAGCACAAGCTTCTTGATGACAAAGGTGATAGTGTGTTAGTTGCTGATCCAATATTGAACTCTAGCTGTGAAGGAATCAAAGATTTGAAAGCAATACTGATTGTAGAAGCGTGGAGTTACTACTGATGGATCTGCTGTAAGTATATATGTTCCCTAAGGATGGTTTTAAGAACCATGGCTGACCTACATTTTCTTAAGAGACCTTCTGGTAAATGCTCTGGCTGAGCACACATTTATCAATGAGTGCTTTACAACAGACTGTCTTGCTGTTGTAAACCAGCAGTTTTCATCAAACACTACGGAACTTGCATCTCTTACTATTCTCTTCAGTGTCTGCATTTTAAAGTTTACTGTTTTCTGCTGCCTGGTCCTCACCTGTCCAGAAGGTGAAAAGTCAGTGGGTTCTAATGTAGTTTTTCTGGGCTGCCTGTATGTTTGAGAAAGCAGGTACTCTTGGGGAGTGATTTGCTGTAACTTCCTATTGTAAAATATTATGTTTTTTTGATTTATAGCAGTTACTCTTGTAACCTGCAGTAAGGGCTTAGTTTTGATTAGACGTGACATGGGCAGTGAAGGTCAAACAAACAAAGGAGAGGAAGGAGTAACTGTCGGTCACCTGCTGGTTCTGGATGAAATGTTCTCATCTTGATTTTAGTTAACTTTTTGTGACCTTTTCTTCACCTTTCTTGCATATGTGACATGTTAAGCTTTTTAGGAATTACTGCCATGAGGATGGTGGAAGGGTTTAGTGGAATTGTTTAGGGAAGCATTCTAAGTGCTGGCTTAACACAGGTGCTTGAGAGAGGGAAGAAAAACCCACATTGCCTGGAAACACAAATGAAAAGGACATCAAAGCGTGTGCAGGGCTACATTATACAGGCCCATACAAGCCTGAGATGATTTTGGAGATGGGAATACAGAATTGATTCCCCTGATTTATCAGGCTGGCATCCAGATTCCTAATTCCTCGTATATGTTCAGTTTTTACATATGTTTTTGTCTTGTAGTAAACAGGATCTCATGATCAAAGCACTTACACTTGGTTTGTTTGGAAGCTAAAACCCTTCAGTAGAAAGAGGAGTTAACAAGTTTGGTCTTATTCTGTGTGTAGCAACACGGCCACCTGATCTGAAAGAATAAAGAAGAGATGCTGTTTAAAGGAATGTTGTCAACATAATGACACTTCATAAGCGTTTTAGACTAGTGATGGTCACAAGACCCAGTGTAGCTTGCTCTCAAACTGTTTTTTGTAATGACCTCACTTTGCAGTTGCAGCCTGTGCTTACCCAACTCACGGAGGAGGAAGCAGAGCAGTAGCTTGCACGAGCATTGCTTGTGGGTAACTATGTTCTGCTGCCCAGGCACCAACAAAAATACTGCCTCAAGAAATCTCACATCTGAAAATACATGAGCTGCATGAATACAACCTGGTAACTCTTGGCCATGGTTGCGATGGCAACAGGTCTCAGGTTTGTAGAGGCCCCTGACTGGCTCAGGTGAAGGGAGGTTCTGTGGAAAGCTGGGCCGGTCCAAGAGCTCAGTGCTCACCCAGCTTTCCTTGTGCCTGCTTATTGGCCACTTTATGGGGTCCTTTGACTTGCTAAAGGGTGAGAAGGTGAACACGTTTAGGAGAAGTGATTAATATGGTGATTGAATTACTTTAGTGGAGCAGCTGGCACAAGGAATGTGGAGAGTGGCACCACACCGTTTGGATTAGGTCGGCTTTTCACCTGGGCTCTGCATCATCAGGGGGCCTTGGTAGCAGGAGCTGCTGTGCCTGGAGCTCGTGTTTGTACATGACAGGGGACCAAACTGGCACGGGTAGTAACTGCCAGCAAAATACTGCAATGCAATTGCTCACTTTTCCCTGAGATTTGGATAACAAAGCATCAAGTGTATTCAGATAACAGTGATTTTACAGAAGAAGAAACAGGCAAAAGTCAAAGCCTTATGTCCAGAATCCTGGCTGAATATCAAGCACAATGCTCATTAAAATCTAGGGTGATTATCTTGGATTCCTCTCTCAAGTGTTTTTGGGGAAAAGGGGACTAATTAAGATACTGATTTGCTTTTGTGCCTTTTTAAAGAGTTTTCTGTTTAGCCAGGACAATATATTTATACAGAAAAATCTCCTTTAAGAACCAAAATAACCCTCCAAATACTTCTGTTCTACTGACAATATCTACTAAATATATACATATTCTGTGCAATTCCTTCTGTGTATCTGCTTCATGTTTACATGAATCATAACTTTTTTGTACTTCAGTTTGGTTATATTCAACAGGCTTGTCTTCTAATGCTTGTGAGAAGTAGTTTATTTTGTGGCTGCTCTTCCTGCATTTTCTCACATAGCCCATGGATAATCACTGCATACTATCTCACGTGTTAGACATTTTTGGAGCTGATAACCCGTCCTTATAAGACCAGCATTGGATTCACTGAACTCTTTACCTTTTACAGCTGACTCAACACAATTACTATATCAATGTTCTGATACCTTCTGCAAACAATTTGTTAGGTACTTGGCTAAAGTTTTCTAGAAAGACACCTAAATGAAGTTTGTTAATAATTGATTTACATGTAAAAGAGCTTTGCCTGTGAATTCCTGCTGACTGCTAATTGAGGTGTGCATGTTTGTATGGTCAGCTGGCTAGATGTCAGGAGTGGTTTAAATGTTTATGCCTCATGTGATCCAAGGTATCTGGAAGTATCATGTGAGATGTTGTTTGCTTTCTTGTTCCTAATTTTAAACACAGGCCTCTTCTGTGGTGTCTGTGAGCTACTTGGAGATGTTCTCCTTAGAGAACTGTGGTCAGAGTTTAACATTAATTTGCCAGGGAAGTTGGAAATTGGTTTGTTTTGAAGGAATGCTAATTTATAGAACCAAAAAGATGACAGTTATTTGAGGAAATTATGCCAGTTAAAAAGTTATAATAGTTGATAAATACTCAAAAGCATTTGCATTTCAGATAAAAGTAGTAAAAAAAGTATCAATTGATGGTCTTTTTTTTTTAATCCCACACATGCACACAAAAAATAGCCCAGCCCCCAACCCCATTATTATGTAGGCACTATTTTTAATTATTATTTTATTTTTCTTAACAGATAAAATGTGAGATCCTCCTATTCAGGGGGTTTGTTGAATGATCATTTGTCTTTGTTATCTGAGCAGTATTAAGACAAGTCACTGTAAAGGTGCAGTTTGCTCATAGTCTTTTGATGGGAACTGTGAATCTGTCACTAAGACTTAAGGATAGTGATAGGCATGAGTATGGATGTGTCCTAGAGCTGATTGTTGTAATTCACAGGCTTGGAAAAGTCCGAGGCCACTCTTAAACTCGAATGAAACTTGTAAATGTGCTTTCCATAAAGTGTAAACATACAAGAACCCATCCCAAAAGGAGATCTACTTGTTCTGTCAGGGCAGATAAGATGAAAAAAATCAGCCAAGGATACTATAATATTGGAAATGAATTGGGTTCATCAGTGTATTGGAATGAGTTCTGTTGGGATTACTGTCTGTGAAAAATGAGAATGTGCTAGAAATCTGATGGAAGTGCCTTTTTTTTTTTTCCTGAATATGGAATCTCATATTTCCAAATGTTGTAGTTCAGAAATCAAGAGAGGAATTACACAACTGCAAGCTGGGAAGCAAGGGTACTGCTGAAGATCTTTTCTTGGACATCCAGTTTTAACTAGTGCTGATGTATTTGCAGAACTCCCCTTGCCAGTTATTTTGGGATCAGTCTGCAGGCTTTAAAAAGTATGAACTTTATGTAATGTTTCCAGCAAAAAGGCTTAGAAACTACAGATACTGGTAGATGAGAGGATGAGGAGAAAAATTGCTTAAAGATAACTCTGCCCACAGATGCTTTCTCTGTATGGCCTGAAAGCAAAGGGAAAGATGTTTTTCTACTGCTTTTAAATTACATCATAGAAAATTTGGAAAGGTATGCCCTTAATTTACAGAATTAATCTTCAATGTGATATTTTTTAACCTGTTACTTATCAAAAAGCCACCAAGTAGTTCTCCAGCCAAAAGGTAAATCATTAACACTGTTAAACTGGGTGGGTTGAGGACTGAAGATCTTGCATATTTCTTTCCATAATCTCAAAAATCAAAATTTGTATTTTATTTCCTATAGCTTCATCATGAACCCTCTTCAGCTTGCAAATATACTTTAGAAATAAAAACCCCAAGCTGTGAATTATGGTGATTAGCAGTTTCACTGTTAATATGGAAATGTAAATATGACAGGCATTTTTGTTAATCCCTGCTTTATAAATAATCAGGCCTCATACATGTACACGAGAATTTATTTTTTGACTCCAGGATGTATCTTGGCACAGGTGGGACTTGTCCCTTATCTTTTGTTTAGAATTGCAGAAATCGCCATTTTTCATCTTGTTCTTTATCATCCCTTGAGTAAAAATCAGTATGTCATGTTTCTCATCCTCTGCCCTGAACTGGACACAGGAGCACAGCCTCTGTCCTCAAGAAACTTGAAGATAAAATATCTTAACTAAATTAAACTTGCACTTAATCTAAGATTACTCCATTAAGTCCAAGTGAGACTTTGTACAGTTTCCTGCTTTCAGCACTTTTGTTGGTAAATGTATCTTGATTATAATTTTTAACTTCTTCAGTTGTGAGTTTGCCTACTCTGAGCAGGACTTGCTGAGGTTTTTTGACTGCACTCGCTCATCAGCAAGTCCTTCAAACTCCAGCTGTTTGTCTAAGTCTTTGAAAGGTATCTTTGCTGGAAGAATTTGATTTTTACCCAAGGAAATGAGATTCCAGGATAGAACAAAATGTCACTCTTCTTTGTTTTGCATTGAAACCGAAGGCAAAATCAACCTGTTCCGTCCTTGGCAGGTCTGCTGCTGAAACTGCCAGTCACCAATGATTGATATAAATAGAATTACATTCTGTTCCTTTTCTAATTAAAAACACTGATACAGCAGAGGCACGACACTGGAACAAGCTGTTGCCTTAGTTTTCTAAGCAATAACTAAGTAGCATTTTGTGAGGTTACAAGACTGAACTTCAGTAAACTCTTTCTAGGGTGTGATGCAATCCTATAATCTCCCTTACTATGCTTTCCGGCATATCAGTCCTTGAAATATGACCTAAAATAAACCATGGTCAGCTACTGGGACTCTTAACGTTTCACTTAAGGCTACAAAAATAACACCATTAGAAACCTAATGAGAAAGTAGGGGTAGTTAATAAAGAAATCCTTGTGGTGAGGCATAATCTGCAGTGGTTAGGGAGTGTTTTGGACTGTGGTTGTCCAGGTCTGTAGTTTGAAATTCTATCCTCTTTCAGTTCTGCAATAAGTGTTTCTCTAAAAGCACAGTTAAATTAAATGTTCCACTAAAAGATATCTATTTCCTGAAGCTATTGCTAAGTATTAGTGTTTTATAGAGCTTAAACTGTTTTGATTAAGTAACTTACTGGGGGGTGGGTGGAGGGGGGACACAACTGTATGGGTTAGAAATTAAAAAACTTCAGAACTAAACATCAGCAAGTAAATAGGATACAGTTGTGCACACCCCAAAAAGGTGGCTGTGTGGAGCTGAAAGAGGCTGGGAAAACCCTTAAGAAGGGCCTTCCTTCTAAATTTTTCTCACATAGAAAAACTTTTCAGATGCCGAAATGTTTTTGCCTTTCTGTTTTTTGAGGAAAAAATGATTAACCATAACAGAATGTAAGACGTTTCTCTGAAAACTGTAAGAATGTTTTGTTAAGTATTTTTCTAATTTAGAAAAATATTCCTGTTTCCATCTAGCATTTAAAAAAAAAAAGAAAAATAAACCTCAGTCAAAGGAATACTGGCATTTAGTATATGCCTCAAGAAAGTGCAATTACAAGACCGAGTATTACTGTTGTAATGCATACGAAGGAAAAAAGTGAGGAGCAATACTGTTGTTGCATCCAAGCCTGCATGTAAGAGATATGAAACTGTATTTTGACATTGTTAGCCAACTACATCTTGTGTTGCAAAAGTGTGGTTGGAGGTGAAGAAGGGAAGATAAAATATAAATGGATCTTTTACTTTTTATGTTTTTAATCTCAAAGTGATAGTTTGCAGGCAACTGTTTAAAGAGAAAAAAGACTTTTATATGCAGTTGTGACACTGAAGAAAAAGTTCTTTCAGAAAGATTGTTTGTACTTTAAAACACAGATAATTTTGGTAATGTCCAAGGCAATCTTTGTTTTTCGTACCAATGGGCTAATGTGACATGTTCCTTTATAGTCCTCTCTTGGAAGTTATGAACTGTTGATCCAGAATTATTCTATGTAATGATTCCTCAGGTACTGATTCTTTAAAATTTAAGTATTTTCAGTGGAAAATGTACGTGTAGTACTTTCTTCCTATATAATTTTTTTTTTCCAGTTACAAAATTTTATAGTGTCTCTGGATGCAGTGATGATGCAAATGAGGGCTACAGTATTTAGATAGTATATTGCAATGTAAAATGTTATTTGCTTTAATTGTCTCCCTTTTATATTTTCCTCTTTCCTTTTTATATATTTCAGTTCCAGGCGACTTAGGTAATCAGTTGGAAGCAAAGTTAGATAAGCCATCAGTAGTGCACTATCTCTGCTCTAAGAAGACAGACAGTTATTTTACACTCTGGCTGAATCTGGAATTGCTTCTGCCTGTCATCATTGATTGCTGGATTGACAATATCAGGTAAGACCAGAAACATTGCTCTTTGCAGTTAGTGCCTTTCCTCAGGCTGACGTGCAGAATGGCTGCCTTAAACTCTCTCTGCTGATTCAAGACTAGTGAGAGAAATGGCTTGGAATTCTGCTGGGACTAACAGGAGAATTCTGAAGGTGTGGCTCTGTTGTGTCTGAGCCAGCTGTTCATCACTGATGAGGAACAGAGGTTCTCTTGGCTTCTACTTTCTCTCCTACCAGTTACCCAGTGTAGGTTGAGCACTTCTCAGGCACCTTTGTGGGCTTTCCTCAAGAGAATGTTTTCTGCTCCTTTTGGAGCCAGACTCTTCTTGATGCTGCCCAGCAACAGGACAAGAGGCAATGGGCAAACTGATACCTGGGAAGTTCCACCTGAACATGAGGAAGAACTTTGCTGTGCAGTGACTGTGCTCTGGGACAGATCACCCAGACAGGGAGTGGAGCCTCCCTCACTGGAGATATTCCAGAACCATGTGCCATGTGCTTTAGGGAGCCCCTGCTTGAGCAGGGAGGTTGGAGCAGATGACCCACTGGTCTCTTTGGGTCCTGCCTATTTTGTGATGAATTCCTGAGGTTTGGAGGAGGCAGGGGGAAGGTGGTACCTCAGGCAGCTCAGAGGGGACAGGCAGGAGGAACGTGAGCTTGAGCTTCTGCCGGCACTGTGTCATTAGGAACAGACTCCTGGGCAGCTGAGACCAATTTCTACCACAAGACACGTGGAAATGACTGGTTTGGATCATGTTTCATGGAATATTCTGAGTTGGAAGGAACCCACAAGGATCATCAAGTCCAATCTCTGGCCCATACAGAGACTGAACCCACAACCTTGGTGTTATTAGCAGATAGGGTCCTTTACAGGCAGCCCTAGAAGTCTCTTTCCAGTACAGCTGAGAGGTCTCATGTGGAAATGCAACAGGTTTCATGGGGTTTTTCTCTATTTTTTTTCTTCCCCTCTGCCCCAGGCTGGTGTATAATCGAACAAGTAAGATTACAGAACCACCAGATGGAGTGGATATCAGAGTCCCAGGATTTGGGCAGACGTTTTCCTTGGAATTTCTTGACCCGAGTAAAAGGAGCGTTGGTATGTACAAGGATTGCTCTTTAGGGAGCTGCAGTGTGCTTAATGATCTGCACCAGATGAGCCTTATAACTAGAAGAGGGTCACCTTTAAAGTTCTCCACTTCAGGGACTGTGTAATAAACATCCAAGACTAATGAGTGAGGTTCTGCTCAAAACTTAGATATGACTGTGATGCTCAGTAGGATATTATGACACTGTTTCTAGATGCATTTAGTTGTGGTAATGCTTAAATCCTGTGTGTCAAAGCTTGGAATATGTGACATCTTTCAATATGCAGTCTGTAACTGTTTCCCTTATTTGCTATTAAAGTGTTATGTTCAGTTACTTCAGTCTTAGTCCTCTACCTGAGAGATATAAAAATAGTTTTGTGGTAGTTTCCAGAATTCTGCCCTGGGGTTTGCAAGAATAAATGTTGAAGTCCAGGCCAACCTTTATGAATTTGTATTATACCCTGCCTGAAGTTAATTGGCAATCAGCAAAAGTTAGGACTCTAATGTAATAACTTCTGAGGTGTTTTCTTTACAGTTCAGGAGTAAATTTTTCTCTACTGAGTAAAATTTATCCCCTCTGTGTATACTAGATTTTGCTGCCAAAATTTTTGAGAGATCAGCCACCGAGTAAGAAGTGTTAATAGCAGCATTCCCTCGATTTTGGGGGATAGTGGCACATCTCATTTTGTTTCATGTGCATGTAGCTTCCTGCAGTTTTAATGTGTGCATATATAGTATCAGAGGTAATGCCTCCAAAGGGAGTTTGTAACACTAACCTTGTTACTGTTCTGTTTTTCTCTTATCTGTTGTCTACAGGAAGCTACTTTTATATGCTGGTGCAGAGTTTAGTAGACTGGGGCTACAAACGTGATGAAGATGTAAGAGGAGCACCTTATGACTGGCGAAAGGCACCAAGTAAATAACATACTGTTACTTGAACAAAATTTTGCCTCTCCTAGCCAGCACCTATGTTTTGAGTCTCTTCTCCCATCCTGTAAAATCATACTTAATTTTGACTGGTTCTTGGGGCCTGGGCACTCCCGGACCCAGACGTGAGCTCATTGTTGTGGTTTCTTTTTTTTTTTTCCCCCTCTTTAAACGACTTGCCACTTAAAACTTCCTTAAAAACAGAGCAAAACAACAGAAACCCCCCACACTACCAAAGCACATGCCCACAAACCCCACCCTCCTCCCACTTAATATTGGAATTTATAAGCTCTGTAATATGAATTCCATAGACAGTTTAATGCAATTATTTAAAAGCTTATGGTTTTAAAGTTTAGCATTCACAATTAATAATTCTAACTGTGTAATCTGTATGTTTTAGATGAGAATGGAGACTATTTTGTGGCACTTCGCAAGATGATCGAGTTAATGTATGAGCAGTATGGAAGTCCTGTTGTCTTAATTGCCCACAGTATGGGTAATATGTACACCCTGTACTTCCTCAACCAGCAGACTCAGGATTGGAAGGACAAGTACATCAAGGATTATGTGTCACTGGGCGCTCCCTGGGGAGGGGTGGCTAAAACTCTCCGTGTGCTGGCCTCAGGTGGGTACCTGGGGTTGGCACTGCCTTTGGTGCACAGTGCATGGTACTGAACTAGCCTGGGAACTCTGAGATTGGAAGAGGAGAGGTTAAGGTACTACAAAGGTAAAAATATTTTTCCTAAGTGATGACAACTTGCTGTGTCAAGCCTTGAGACCAGACTGTCATTCTTCCTATTTGTGGGAGTGGACCGAATTTATCCCCATCCTGTAACCAGGAGCTATGTCCCCTCTTGACCCCTCCTGACCTCTTTTCTGCAGATTGTTCTGTCATCTGCTGTTTGGCCTCATGCTTTCTATTTCTGTCACTTCTGCCCCCAGCCTGATTGCTCTGTTCAGGATTGCAAAGCTAACAGGGACTCCAGAGCATTCCAGAGTTTCCTTTGATTCAGGATCACAGCTGCCTGAGGTTGACATTAAGGGAAACTTGTAGACATGGCAGTGAAGTGGTGCCTACAGTGTAAATGGCAGGTGAAATTTGTAACACTGCTGACTGAGGTCTGAGATTTAGCACACTGGATATGCTTGAGACTAAAAAAAAAACTGAATAAAGCATAATGTATTACACTAATTAACTGCAAATGACTGATGGAAAATGTTCACTTACCCCATCATGTGATACCATAATGATGTCATGTGCTTTGGCATTTAGTTCTTGATGATTCTGGTTTGGTTTTGTAGCTTACTTCTGACTTGTTAGCTTTGGATATCACTATCTTCTTCCTAATCAAAGCTGACATGAAAAATTGGACTTCATTGAAATGCAAAACACACAGCAAGTGTCAGCCTTGCATGGACAGAGCAAAGAATACTTTGCTTAGCAAAGGCATTTGAGTGTGAACAGTTGTGCACTACTCTGTAACTAATTAGAAAACTTAACTCAATACAATCATCCAATTTACACATTGTTAAATGTGCTGCAATGGCACTGTAAAAATTGATTTCCCTTTTCCCACAGGCTTCATCTGACATATTTGCATGCTACAGAAATGGCAGGAAGTAAGCAATGTTAATATTAGCTGTATAAAATTATACATGATTATATAAAATTCCAGAGTCCTTGATTTCTGTTGGATTAAACTTTTGTGCTTTGTACCTTGTTTATCCTTTATAATGCATTTCATCCAAAATGGCTAGTTATACAAATGCTTCATGAATAGTTAAATTTCTACTGAAATGTAGTCATATTCTGATCTGTATGTCTGTTGTACTGAAGTCCATGTTTTTTGAGCAGAAATTTAAGAATCATGTAGGAAAGTTAAATGGGCAGTACCTAATCTCAGAGTGCAGTTTTAGGCTAGTCCTATCTCAAATACCTGTAAGTAAGGCACCACCACCAGGCATCAACACTTGGATTACATTAGTCTATTAAAGAGTTTCTAAGATTAGCAGGGTTAGTTTGTAGAAGAATTGTTGCTTTAAAGAAATGTACTGCATTTCTTCAGGAAAGACAAGGCACGCTATGAATGCATTCTTTCTGCTTCCATTCCTGGTTATAAAATGTAATGACCAGGAACTTCATGTCAAATCCAGTTGTGTTGTCAAAGTGGTAAACGGGACACGGTGGAATTATTTTCAGTAGATTTTCTGTGATACTTTCAGCTACTTATTCATGTGCTTTGCAGGCTCAATACTTGTATCATTACAGTTGCAGTGCCAATAAAGTGAGGATGTTCCTCCTACAGCAGGCAAAGGCACAAAGTTCGCTGTGGTGGCTTGGTTCTGATTTTTGTCAGGTTGAAATACGAGCAGTGTCTTCCTTAGACCTAATATTTTGTTCACTATAATACGAGTGTTGTGCCTGCTGTCTTAATTAAATGTGGTCTTGACCACATGGTAGGGCCTCACTTCAGAGAAAAGTACTTGATAAGCACTTTGTACCAGTTCTGTAAGAGAAGGCTGCAATAGTCAAGTTCTGTGTCTGATTATTCGACTGGAAATAAATTTTGTGCACAGTCCTCTTATTGTTCCGTTCAAACTCGGGCTTTCTTTGCTGAGAACTGCCAAGCAGTATGCAGTAACTTGGTGGTGGGAGTGCACAGTTAAGTACTGCTACCACACAGTAATATGAGACAGGTTTTTTGGGACCTTGGTGATTCTTGCTGTGCTCTTTGGAGTTTCCTTTATCTGTTTCAGACTTATGCCAACAATGTCTCCATGTACTCCTGAAGCTGCATTAAAGATTGTGCTTTATGTCTCCTTGCTGAAGCACTAGTGCCACCTTATGGAATTGAAATAGCACCAGAGTGTATTTTTCAGGAATAGTGGTTTTGGTTTCAGCACTTCAATTTTTATAGCATGGTTGACCTGGACCATTACATGCTGTAACCACCTATAATAATGGAAAATCTGATTCAAAGTTCAGCTGACAAAGGAATTGAGGTGTGCCAGCCAGGGTGATGGTGAAAATGAGAAAAACAAACTTTGGTCTAAGCTTTTTTTTTTTTAATTTTTTTTTGGTTTGGTTTGGTTTGGTTGTTGTTCTTTTTTGGGTTTTTTTTTGTTTGTTGGTCTGGTTTTTTGGGGGGAGTGGTGTTTAAATAAAAATAAATTGTTTCTAGTCATCACTATATCATCCACTTATGAAGCAGCTTTTAGTTTTGTGATGATGCAAGAACAGCTGTTAAAACATGAAGAAAGATATATATATAAATTATAACTTAATAATGTGTTAGTTTGAGCCATCTTTGGAATGAACTGCTAAGAAAACAGTTGTCTTGATCTCTACAAAATTCAAGAATGATTTGGTCAGACAGTAGCTCTGTAAAAAGAGTAAATCTAAATTTGGTAAAAAGATAGCAAATTTGTGGTTTATTTGATATCAGATAACTTAATACCTTTATTGATAATGAGCTAAGCTCTAGCCCTTCAGATTAACATTATATAAAAATGTAATGCCTTGTAAAAGCTTGGCCAGCTGAAAACATTTACCAAGTATAGTCGTTATCAACTGTTTTTTGAAGAATTGTGGTTTTATCTGCCCCTCTCTGGCAAAGATGTAGTTTATGTTACCAGAGTAACCAGCTACGAAATATTAGTGCCACATTAGAGAGAACCTGTGTTCTGAGAAGTGCAAGTGTTTTAGCAGTCTTACATGCTGACTGGAAGGGAAGCTGCTGATACTGGCAATTTGTCCTGGTTCCCACCAGAAGTTAACAGGCTCTAGCTCTTCTGTTGAAGTGCTATGCTGAGAGTGAACTGGTCACTGAGGGCAGCACTCTTACTTGATGGCATAAGCAGAGACAGTAACAGTTGCTTCTGTTTCCTTTTATGACAGTTATCTTTTTAGGCCATTAGTAAGAATCTGCCACTTTCTTTCCATTGTACATTTTGTTATGAAAGATGTGCATGAACTGGTAAAATGCTGTGCCAAATGGTAAATAAACAATTTATACCTATCCTGGATGAAATATTGCTACTCTGCTTGTTTTCAATGTAGAAAACTTTAAACATTTCATTAAATCTATAAAGTTTCTTCATGAGTTCCCACAAGTGTGTGGACGTTAGTATTTGCTTATTCTTGAAGCAGAAACATGCTCTAGGTACCAGAAACGCCGTAAAACACATTTTCGGGAAAGCATTTAAGATAAAACCTGCCAACGGTCTAAATAACGCCTAATAAAATCTGATTTCTTACTTGGCCCACACAGGAAATATTTCATCCTTTACAAAGGAGCATATTGGAAGGGCAGCAGTGTTCTTGGTTTAGTTTTTCATCAACTTTTATTTATATTGGTAAGTTTTTAGAGGTTAGTTTACAGAAATTAATTATGGTCATCATAAAGAAGGAAAAACTTTTCAAGTTGTCACTGTAAGCAAAGGGACCAAACTTTTTATCTGTGTTATTGCTGAGTGCTAGTAATTGCTGCCGATTGAGGTTTATGCTTCGCTTTATGTGTAATGGAATTCTACTGTTTTGTCTAAGGTGACAACAACAGGATACCCGTTATCAGTTCACTCAAGATCAGAGACCAGCAGAGATCGGCAGTTTCCACAAACTGGATGCTCCCCTACAACTACACGTGGCCTCCAGACAAGGTGTTCGTGAGCACCCCCACGGCCAACTACACTCTGCGGGATTACGGGCGGTTCTACCGCGACATCGGCTTCGAGGACGGCTGGCTCATGCGGCAGGACACGGAGCCGCTGCTGTTCCGCATGGCCCCGCCGGGCGTGCGCATCCACTGCCTCTACGGCAGCGGCGTGGACACCCCCGACTCCTTCCACTACGAGAGCTTCCCCGACAGGGAGCCGCGCATCCTCTACAGCGACGGGGACGGCACCGTGAACCTGCAGAGCGCCCTGCAGTGCCGCCGCTGGCTGCGCAGGCAGAAACAGGAGGTGCTGATGTTTGAGCTGCCGGGCAACGAGCACATTGAAATGCTCTCCAACGACACGACCATCTCCTACGTCAAGAAGCTGCTTTTTGATCTGTGATAACCTTGTGTTGATAGTTATTTTCCTCACCTGGGATGCCTTCCCTTAAGTATGGGAAAATGCCTTTTAATCCCCTGATATTTAGATATTTGAATTATTTATTTTTCTTTTTTTAAAGGTTGTGTTCAAGAAGTTGTTTGATGTCCTAAATGTTGTTTGTCTCTGATTTGTGTTTATGATGCTTCATGGTATTTTCACATTCTGCAAATTTGATCAAATATGCATTTTGGTGCCTGTGGTGTTGTCCAATGTTCACACGGACTTTCATGCAGAGACTGTGCAGCCCCTCACACATACTACATGGAACCACAGATACCTGAGTCCTTTGTGTGGTCTGTGCAGGTTTGGAGTGGGAGGGTTAGGAAGGATTGCAGTTTTGGATGCCCTTAAGACAAGGGAATGATATTAACCATCTGGAAAGCACAGAAAACTTTTTAAAGGGTCTTGCATGTTCTGATCCCCAGTTCCCAGTACCTTAGTTTGTAAATGCACATGTCTACGAGGTAAGACAGGGAACAGGCCTGCCTGGAACTGTGTTACTGTTGTTGAAATCCAGCTTTCTTTTGCTACAGCTTTTGGGGAAAAATGATAATGTGGGAATTACTTGAAGCTTCTTTATTAGCTCCTTCTGGGTTTTTTAAAAAGAAATTGTTTGCTCATCAACTTGTAGAACCCTGATTACATACAGTCTGGAGTCTGAGGAATTCTCACCCTGTGCTTTATTTATCAGTGAGGGAATGATGCTAAACTGGTTGGTGCCTGTAATAACTGTAGCTGTGTGGAGTAGCACATAAATCAAAGCTAATTGAATACTGGCAAGCAATCTATACAGTATGGAATTACATTTCTGGGTGACAAACGATCTCCTGTAGTGGAAATGGATGGTGGGCAGGATTTCAAAGAGAAGTGAACTTCCTGAAGTGGGGTGGGGAATGGAAGCCAGCATGATGCCACATGGAGTATAAACCTTGCTCTCAGTCAAATACTTCATCTCTGACCCAGCTACTGACCAAGCAGCAATTGGATCAACATTGCACTCCAATGAAAAGAATGTTTTTTGGCTTAAGACTAAAAGTAATTTCCCATTATTTTCATTATTGCTGTTTCAAGAAGTTGGAATATGCTGTTCCTTAAATGTTTCTATAAATTGCTGAACATGCAAATCTGTTAATTTCCTACAGTATTGTTTCACTCAATGTTAAAAAAGAATAATTTCAACTCTGACATCCACAGAAGTGCTGGCCTAAGGGCCATCATATTTACAACCTTGATTACAGAAGTCCTGTTGGAGAAATAGTGTCACCCAGAGATTCTCTTTTGCTTGCTTTAAAACCAGTCATCCAGTTAGACTGCACTTAGTTTTCTGAAAATGCAGTTTAGAATGCTTTCAAAATGCTAGGTTCTCCAAGAAAAGTGTTTTAATAGTTTCAGAAACTTATCAAATTATTAAGGATTTACTACTTAAGAAACTGAAGTTGTCTAAAGGGTCAGGTTTTAACTAATAGCATGCATAAAATGTTTGCTGCCATTGGACATATTGGTAGGACATGTTGAAATGATGGGCTTGAACTCTTGTTATTGTAGAATGGAAACATTTTGGCAGGTTTAAGGTAGGTTTAAGGCTTTAAGTTTTAATTCAGAAATCTCTAAATGCAGAACAACTTGAACTAAGGTCATCAACAAGCTAAATGTCTTCCTAGGTTTTAACTTCCCTATGTAGCTTTATTTC
Organism: Manacus candei; assembly: GCF_025592945.1. Taxonomy (NCBI): domain Eukaryota; kingdom Metazoa; phylum Chordata; class Aves; order Passeriformes; family Pipridae; genus Manacus; species Manacus candei. The sequence continues at coordinate 1,329,253 of NW_026138179.1, read as the reverse complement.
CCCCCTGTCCCACCCTGCCCACATTTTTTTCCTTTACTTATGTTGAGGGAGTATACACATTTTCCTGATTTTTAAAATGGAACAATAATCTTACCCTCAGTTGTCCAGGAACCTACAGTTCAGCAGTAATATTGCCTAGACTTTTCCAGAGTAACTCCAAAACAAAAAAAACCCACAACAAGAAGAAAATAAAAAAAGAAACCCCACAAAACAATGTTTGTTAGCCAGGTGATCTATTGTATGCAGGGCTGTCAGCTGGATAAGCTTCAGGCTTGTGTTCCAAGACTGCTCAAAGATGATAAAGCTCCTCCTTGGTCTGACTCAATTTTTGAATAAATTGTTATACTACTGGTTTACAACTGAAAAAATGAAGGGAAACAGCTCCTTGCAGTCTGTGTTTCTTGCTGAAGTAGAATGCCTGTTACTAAGCACTGGAATGAGTGGAGCTGGAGGCTGGACTGCAGGATACCAGTGTGGGCATCAAGGGATGAAAAAATGAGAAAACAACATAAGTAAATGATTCTTAACCTGATTTGAAGAATGTTTCTAAGCTTCATTTAGATCCTTACCTACTCAGTAGTATTTTCAGTCTCACAGCAAGAATTTAGCTTCAGGGGTTTTTTGTGATTTGAAGTTCCAAAATACATGATTCAAAACAATGCTTGTTCTTTTTATTTTCTTTTCTTTAGTAGTTTTTTAATACTACTTTTTGTGACTGAAAAGAAAAAAAAAGCACAACTCTTATTCTAATTTTGGCAGTCTAATACTGTGTTTCTGAGATCAGTTGACTGTATCTTTTAACATAAAGATTTATAAATCAGCTTTCCATTAGTAGACAAGTCCTTGAGTGTCTCCATAAATAAACTTGTGTTAGTTGATAAGGTAAAATGAAGCTGAAACTTTTTCAAGGCATTTGTTTGTGCTGCTGTTTGTCACTGTAAAGCCTTGTTGTAGGGGAATGTGTGTGCCTGAGTCCTGTGGGAGCACACACAGTGCTTCTGGTGGGACTTGGGTTGGATGTGGTGCATCTGCAGGCTGTAGCTTTATGGCCAGAAGGTGGAATTCTTTTTTCTACCAAATCATCATCAGCCCTTTCGTTGGCAGTTCCTTGCATGTTAGGATGCAGTTCTCATTGGAAGTGAAGCATTATTCCTGGCTGTGTGTTGGGAATGTTCCCTCACCGTGGGGAGAGCACTCAGTGTGTCTGTCACAGCCCTGCCAGGGGCACTGGAGCAGTCGAGATTCCTGGGGGGAGAGCTCTGAAGAAATAAATCTTTAGGGAGAATGTGGCACTTTCAGAAGAGGATTAACTCAGGTGCTTTACCAAGCTGCACAGTTGACATGTTTGAATTTACTGAAGTACCTTTGTTATACCTAATGCACTAATTATGTCTCCATAATTTTTGCTTTGTTTTATTCATCCAGGATGTTTTCAGAAACCAAAACTAGTCTTGAGGACCAAATGTGTTTCTTATTTTTGACAACACGTATCAAAAATGCTGATGAAGCTTTCAGCTGTCATTTTAATACTTCTGAAGAGGTTCAGAGTCACTGTGTGATTCTGTATAAAAACAGAAGACTTCAATAACTAGCAATAATTGCAAAGGATTTGCAGACCAAAGGAAGGAATGTTTGGTATTAAGGTAGTTCTTGGAGCACAGTGTGTTCAAGGCCCTCTGAAATTCAGGGAATGTTTGGCAATGACTTTGCTACACTAACCAGTATTTTGTATGGAACACATTCTGAGACCTGGCATTTTATATGTTCCTGTGTATGAATGCGTTCAATAGATTTGGAATATTTTATTGTCAAATTTGATAATATAAATAAAGTTGATCTAATACAGTTTGTCTCCTGTGGTTAATAATGTGCTGCCTCAGTGCTCAGCTGGAATGTCAACTTGGTGCTGTTTTTCTTTCCCACAGGTTCTTGGTGTCTCTCACGGTAATTACTTATTGGTTCATCTTCTGAGATGTCTTATGATGCATTTGGAGTTCTCTGTTAATTGTCCTAGAATTTATGGAGGTGTGAGACTGAGATTACTCAATTTCTTTTTGTTTGCTTCTTACTTGCTTATGCTTTATTAAAAAAAAGTTTTCAGGGTGCCTTCTGTTCAGGCAATCATTTTGAAATTAGTTCCCTAGCATGATGCCACCAAGGAAAGTTATTAACCTGACCTTAACTCAACGTGTTTTAATGAGAAAAATGCAGCACAGTCTTTCTCATTCAATCTGCCCATTCTCCATTAGAAACAAGCAATGGAGGAGTGCACAGTGCGCTTTGTAAATAGTGGAGGAACTAAATTGAGTCTGAAGTGCCTCATGTCCTGCAGAAATCTCTTTTCTGTACTGAAACAACAGTTCCTGGGGAACTGAATTGAGAGGATTGACACAGTTTGTTCAGATGCTGTTTATTCCAAGACATATCCTGGATGTGAGCCACATTCAGTAATAAGTTCCTGGGGAAAGGAATATGTTTGTGTAGATTTATGCCTTTTGTACTGGTAGATATCTTTGGCAGTCAGTAGCATTAGAGAATTGTGAACCTCAGATAATCCAAAGGTATTAATGTTTCACATATCCTACAGGTTTTCCATTATGGTTTTTTTTCAGCTTGTGTTTGAACAGATAGAACTGACTGGAGGGTGTTTTTAATTCTAGAATGACTGTGATGCTGTGTTTATCTTATGAAGTTGGGAGATGAAAGGTGAGAGGCTTAACAAATACAGTTATACAAGTCCTTATTGTTTTAGTCTTACTGGTTCAGACATATTGTGATTTTCTTCCCCAAAGCTTTGAATACTTTATTTATATCTTTGCTGTACAGGTGGCCTGGTTGACTGATGACATGAATAAGCCTCACAAACCTGACAGGAAGTGTGACTTGGATGGCTTTATGATCTAAATTAACAATGCAGTAGAGGGCAGTAGTATATAACTTACAGAGGGTTTTTTGTGATGTTGAATGGCATCTGTGGGAACTTCACCTGAGAAATATAGGATTAGAGGGAAACAAAGACCTGAGTTTGATATCCACAAAATATTTCCTGTCCTGAAGCAACTGTACATATGCAGACTCTGCTTTTGGAGAAACTTTTTCTATCTGATATTAAAAGCAAGAAACTTCAGCTTGATTCAAAATCTTGAGTAAAACAATCTGAGGCATGAATTATATATCCACTCCCTTCTACATGCTCAGATTAAAGCACAAATTGGACATTGCAACTGCTTGGGGTGGATTGGTGTACAGTACTATGATGTACAAATGAGATCATGTATTTTAAAAAAAAGTGCTGCAAATGCTGCTGGCTCTATTTTCTTATTGCACTGTGGAACGGTGGACAACTCTTGTACCTCAGAGTTTTCACTTTGCTTGTAACCACTGACTCATGCCTAGTAACCTTTCTGGGAAGGCAGAATTATTGACCAAGCTGCAGTTCCATGCATAAGTAAAAATGTCACCTTATGTGAGTGAAGTCATCAAAACAGATGGTAAATTTGACTGCATGAAAATACTGTGCCTGTAGACCAAGTATTCTCATAACTCTTAGTATTTTTGTAATTGAGCTGTGTCTGAGGTCATCAAAGAAAGATTAAGCAGGTTAAGATGAGCCAGGAGCATGGCTATTGTTTTAGCTGTGCTAGCAGGGTCTTTGTACCTGTATGAAAAAGGTGAAAGTAGAATAGAGGAAATCTCAGTAATTCTTACTAAATCCAGACAGGGCTGGCCAGGGCAGTAATAAGGGGTCCCTGCCTATCCACATCACCGGGGCATACAAAACAGGGACCTGCAAGTCCCACACCATGGATTGGCCAACCCTGCTTTACACGGTTCAGGGGTCTGGAAGGACCTTTGGAATGTGGAATTGTGTAGTGAATTGTTAAAGAGGTTTCAGTGACAGTAAAATCAGAAAGCAGAGAATGATATAATCTCTGGTATGCGTGAGAAATCCTCACTTCTGTTGTAACTGCTTCAGTCCTGAGTTCTTGTGGTATTTCTTGTGATGTTTCTAGAAAAAGGCAAGTACTGTTGTCCTTATAAGACTCAGACACAGGTAGTTTGTTCAAATTCCTTTAGGTGGAATCTAATCATGTGCCTTTAACTCCAAAGTTAGTGCTCTTGTCATTAAAGCATCTTCAGTTCCCAGAACAGATCATTTGCTAGAGTAAGGGCAGAGGGGGCAGGCTGCTCTTTGACAGAGGAGAGAATACTGGAGAGAAAGGCCAGGTGAGTGAATGCACTTCCTGCATTACATGTTCCTTGTCAGGAATTTCATCTGCTGAGCCAACTGCAGGTTCCAAAGCAGTTAATCCCATATGAAGATAATGCATCCTTGATTTTTCATCTACTGGCAAATTTTGCAGTATGTGTTACTTCACATTTTCCATGTTTCAATTAAATACTTTAGTACTTTTATACCAGACTACGACACAATGAAGAAAAATGTAAGTAAAATATGACATAGGACATGACAGGACAAGGGGGAATGGCTTCAAACTGAAAGACAGTAGGTTTGGATTGGATATAAGGAAGACATTCTTTAACATGAGGGTGGTGAGGCCCTGGCACAGGTTGCCAGAGAAGCTGTGGTGTCTCATCCCTGGAAGTGTTCAGAGCCAGGTTGGATGGGGCTCTGGCAACCTGGTCTAGTTGAAGGTGTCCCTGCCCATGGCAGGGGAGTTGGAACTAGATGATCTTTAAGGTCCCTTCCAACCCAAAATAGTCTATGAACATAAAAGATAAACCAGCAAACATTCAATTAAAAAATCCCTTAGTCCAGTTTTGGCTCCTAATCCAGTGACACAAACATTCTCCTTCCTGCCTTCCATTCAGACCTTTCCAATCAGGTTTTTGTCACTGAGCCCAAGCTATTTTCCCTTGCTTAAATGGTTAGCAAAATGTCAGCACCTTAAGCAAAAATAAACCTTCCAAAGCCAAACACTGCATGAAAATCTTCCACACAGACAGAAGCAAATCAGTAACAATAAAATGTGATTTACACCTTCTTTTTGGAGGGACACCAAATGCTTTAATAATGGCAAATTAAGTTTAAGAAATCAATGTTTTCTTAGCAGGGTTGCCTATGAAAAGAAAGCAATTAGCTCAGAGCTTAAGGATGTCAGATAATGAGAAAAGAAAGACCTGAAATGTCCAAAGGCAGCAGGGGGAAGTGGGAGGCTGGGCTGATAGAATGATGTCTGTCAGGCTATGATGTATTTGTGTTTGCTTTTAAAATCTACTCCATCAAAGTAGAAGGAAAATTCTGCCTCAGTGAGGGCAGAGGAAACAACAGGTAACTGGCTGGCCTGCAGGCACTGGTGTTTGACTCTCCCATGGCAGAATGTGCTTGGCAAATGCTGACTGAAAGCTGCCTGGGCTCTCAGCTGGCCAGCACACTGATCTGGATTGCTGAACAGGAAGGGCTGGAGCTGTCTGGGAATCCTGAAGTTATCAAATATTTGCACAAAATACACGTATAGATCATTTGCCTTAAGAACATGTTTCTGGTGAGAAGCAGCAAAGAATCTGGATTTACATGTGGAGAAAGAGAAAAGGAGACAAAATATTTGCTCTCTCCACCTAGCTAAAAGTCATGTAGCACTCCCTGTTTCAGAGCCCTGCAGTACTCCTGGTGATTAACCTGCCTGGCTCTGCTCTCTGGGCTTCAGTGCTGAGGATGTCTCAGGTTCCTGGCAGGGAGCTCACCTAAGAGCCATGTGCCTTGCTGTATTTTGGCGTTTTTTCATGTCTTCCATTTTAAGAACACTTTACTTCATCTCCCAGGTCAGACCAGCCTGTGCAATAAATTCAAGGTCATCATGTTTTTCATTGTTCAGCTGGTTTTGTTATTAACTTTCTGAGGAGGATCACTGGTTTATTACCACTGAGACAAGGACATAAACATACATGACAGGATATTTCTCTAGAACAGGAGTATCACCTAATTTAAACAAGAAATTGTCTCTGCTGCAGCTTAACAGTAGAACAGGAGACAAGTTCTATTACCTCTACTTCACATTTCTGTTTTCAGTCTAGAAGGATTCAATTTGTAAAGTAAAATTTATACCTTTTGTGTTTAAATCTCACAGAATTTAGGTGAGGAAATGGCTTGATCCATAGCAAAAGTTAGAGATAGTTTTTACTAATCTGTTTCTAAACAAAATACCAAATTTTGTTAATCTGGGAAATAATTCTATTTTTTCAAGGTAATAGTGACCTGTCAGATGTATATCCAAGTATGACCAAGTATTAGCAAGTATTTTTTCAGAAGCACAAAACAGTGAAGTGCACAAGAAGAAATACCACTTCTATAACTCTTTACCCCAGCCCCTGTTAGGTATTTACATATTTAAAAATGTATTTAATTTTTCAGCTAGATACACGTAACCCTATTTCTGTACAATGAAGCAGCCAGAATTTGGGATCAAATCTACTTGAAAAAGTTTTCTTAGACTTAATGTGAGGCTTTTCTTGGGAGTAAATATTTAGCATCAAGTCCTTAGGAAGTGAGATACATTAATGGAATAGAGTAAGATACTTACTCCTTTCAGAAAAGTTTTTGTGAATGCTAAGTGTATGTTCAGTCAGTATGTTTTCCTGACTGTTTCAAATCAATACAGTAAACTATTTAATTTGTTGTAGTTTATTGTTTGTTTCTATTTCCTGTACTCCTGTTAGTAAATTGAGTAGTTAAACTGATTTGTCTGGTTTCACTAATGAGTAGAAGGTATGGGCAGGCTCCTACTGACCTTTCAGAAATGTACGAACACATGATCGATAAAAACACTTTTTTTCTTGCAGAGAAGTGGCAGGTTGAACACAGGGAGTGCCATATTTTTATCTGCTGGAATTAGTCAAGTTGTGATAAATAATAAGAGCTGTAAGGTTTAGACCTGACCTTACATTCCATGTGTTTCACTGTAACAGCTCTGAGTTCCAGTTGTGAACCAGGAACTCATTGCACAAAAGCAGTCTGGGAAGCTCTGACTGCCTTCAGCAAATGTTGGATTGTGCTGAGTGAAGCAGCCTAAAACATTCATGTCATTGAAAGCTGAGAGACTGGTCAGAAACTTCTACTGATAAGCTGTTAATTACTTCCTTGGTGTTGTCATGTCATCTGTACTATATTAGTTATGAATTGCAGAGGATTCCTAGTTTTCTCCTAAGCTCTGTGTTTGTCATCAGTGCAAGCAGTGACTCAACATCAGAGCAAATTTGACTTCACCAATATTGTGGCTTAACCCTGGGCAAGGTACTTGCCTCAAGATGCAGCATCAAGCTTTCCAGTCCTCAGCACAAGGCCACTCCTCTGTGTTACTGACTGCTCACACTTGGTTCACAAACTTATCTCAGAAGCAAAGTCAAAAATTATTAAATGCTATTTAATTAAAAATCAGCATAATGGGTAATTTTCTACCCACTGCACTTGTCGTTTGGGACACAGCTATAACACTCATTAACTTTTCTAAATAAGGGAACTTATTTCCAAAGGTGTGTGGGAAGCCATGCACAAGTGCAGTCAGTAGGGATTTGTATGCTAACCTCCCACAGTACATTAAAATGTCCTGCACCACAGGAGGTGGTATGTAGGAGTGCTTGGGCAAACTTCAGAACAGAGGAAGGTACTGAATCACTTGAAAAATTCTCCTTACTCTTTCTTTATGTATTCAATTACTTGTTCCAGTTTTTACCTCCTAAGCACTCTTACTTCACAGGGTTATTTCAAGGCAGAATAGAAGTGCTACATTCTTAATGCAAACCTGTCTTTACTCCCACCTCCTCTTTAAATTTAAGAAGTAAAATTTGGCTGAAAGATGATGAACCAACAGCCAGCGCAAGTTCCAAACCTAGCTTGCAGTTGTCAGTTATAAGCCAGGATTCCCAATGATGTACCACAATTTTGCTACAGTTCAACAACAAACTCCTGTTCACAAACTTCAGTTGTCCTGTGTCAGCTCTGCCAGAAGCTCATGGTGACCAATATTATCATGGCCTTTGCACTTGAGGGTTTACAAAAATGCCTGTGGAAAAGTGATCTTTAACCCACCTGGCAAAGATTTATGACACGAGGTGAGGTTAATAAAATACAGCTCTGGTGAGAGCTGAAAATCTGCCTAGACCCTCTTGGGCCCTTGGAGGCACATCCTCCCCCTGGGGCACGTGTGGGACATTGTATTTGTGGGTGCTCATTGCTCAGTGATCCTATGGGGGAAGTGGCTGTGGGGTGGGATTTATGTGGATACAGTTAAAGAATTCTATACCATTTGGGAAATGAGTAGTCATAAACTCAAAAAAGGATGTAGCAAGGAAAAGGAAAAAAATAACGAGTGTTTCATGTCATTATCAGAGCAAACAGTGCAGTGCGTAGTTCTGAGACTGCAAAGAGCCAAGCTGTTCCACAGAATCAAGCACAACTACCTTGCAGAAATGCTACAAAGCAAAACTGCCCACTGAAATCCAATTTATTTGCAGTATACTGTTGGATGTAAAAGGGATTGTGATATTCAGACACAAAAATCCATCCATTTTTGTCCCTGTCTAAGTTTTAGTTGGCTCCCCGCCAAGTCCCCGACCCAACACCAAAAAAAACCTCCAGCACAGTGCTAAGGAAAAAAAAAAACTAGTTTAGAAACATCCAAACTAGCCAAACTTATATGAAAATAAATGTATTTACATATATTGCAGATGAAATACTATATACAATTTCCGAAAGGAAGAGGGAAAGGGAAGGAGGAAGGGGAAAGGAACAAAACCAAAATCAAACATACACAGTCAATAACCCAAGATCTAGCAACTAGAGAATTAGTAAAGGAATATCTTACTACTCTCCTTGGGACAACAGAAGTCGCACTGGAACGAGCACCGGCACCCTCCGCCTGCCAAGGTCGGCCAGGCCTCAGCAGGCCTCACTCCCCAAGGTTGGCCAGGCCTCAGCAGGCCTCACTCCCCAAGGTTGGCCAGGCCTCAGCAGGCCTCACTCCCCACATGGCAGAGCTGACAGCAGGGAACCCGCAGCCTCAGAGCCACTGGAAGGAAAGAGAGCGAAGGCCTCTCCTCCTTTCTTCTTATACCCCTGGCTTCCGTAAAAATTGTAGGGAGTACCGGGAAATATGGGCCCTTCCTTGGTTACAAACTAGTCACCAAGGAAGGCCTAGACTAAACTACCACAGTCCCTTAACACAGACCTTCGAGGACACACTCAAATGCTCAAAGAACATTTACATGCTTGATTTTTTTCTACTTTAACACCAAACATCATTACTGTAAAGCCAATTTTGCTGTCTTCTAACATCAGTTACACAAAGAATTGTATTAAAACTGTTCATAAAATAAGCTTCCAGTATTTAATAGGAGCATCTATAAACCTGCAGCCTGTAAAACACTGTCCTTTTTTTATTCAGTAGTTTTATTTATAAATACACTATAGGCAAGTTTGAAGTGCCAAAGTGAGCTTTCAATCACTCAAAATATTAGAAGAAAAAGGTTCATTGCTATCAATTTTTAATGGGAAAAGTATAGCAGACCCATGCTTTAAAAAAATAAAAATATGTATCCGAGATCTTAGGCTTCGTATTTGTCACATGGCTGAAGCAGCATGTTCACATTCCATAGTCTCCATTGCCATAGCAACACATGCTTGTCAGATCAGGGCTGATTCAATGCAGCCGCCTCCCTGCAGAAAGTCTACTAACCCTTAGATATGCAACCCTAGAATTCAGTAGCACTTCTTTTTGTTTGTTTGTTTAGAAAGGTAGTATTATTAAACAATGCAAGGTAAACACCTCAAGATAATCTACCTGATCTAAATCTGCACAGCTTGCTCTTTTTTAAACCAAAGGTCTGAAGTACTTAATGCAGCTAGACACAGAGGTAGATGATTCAGGTGACAAGCTTTTCATGTATGAAATTGTAAATGAAAATACAATGACAGAATTTGCTGAGTTGGAACGGACCCATGAGGATCATCGAGTCCAACTTCTGGCCCTGCACATCAATCCCACCATGTGCCTCAGAGCATTGCTGAAACACTTCTGGAACTCTGGCAGATTTGGTGCTGTCACCACTTCCCAGGGGAGCCTGTTCCAGTGCCCAACCACCCTCTGGGTGAAAAGCCTTTCCCTGGTATCCAACCTAAACCTCCTGTGACTCAGCTTGATGCCATTTCCTAGAGTTAGAATCACAGAATACTCTGAGTTGAAAGGGATCCATAAGGGTCATCAAGGCCAGCTCTTGGGTGAACGGCCCACAGGGGGATCCTGCCTTGGGTTTTGTTAGCACCATGCTCTAAGCAGGTGAGCTGAGCTCAGAGGCCTGTGCCTGGTCATGAGAGTGCAGAGATTGGTACCTCTGCTGCCCCTTTGGAGGATATTGAAGACCACGGTGAGGTCTCCCCTCGGTCTCCTCCAGGCTGAACAGACAAGTGACCTCAGCTGCTCCTCTAAGGCTTCCTCCCTGTTTTGCATTTCAATAGCACACAAACACTGGCTGGCATCCTGTTCCCTTTGGAGTGAACAGAGAGCCCTTCCCCCTTCTTTGCTTCATACAGTAAAAGTTTGTTCAGTTTTCACCTACAGTCAGTCATAAGACACTCAAGTTCCATTATCATCACACACAGCTGGATTGAGCAAGGCAGGAATGCAGAGTTAAGTGATTTGTGCAGATTTACAGAACAAGCTGACATGTGAAATGCTGTTTTGCAGCTTTGGATCGGTTATTTCTGCATTTATCATTGTTACATATGCTACCATTTATATTTCATCATTACCTGAATACAGGAAAAAAAAGCAATACAAAAAAATCTCTCAGTTAATGCTGCACACTTCACCTGATTCTGAGAATTCATCACACAGACTACTAAACCTGGTTTCCACTGCAATATGCTGTGGTTTAGAGCCTTGGTATATTTTTAATCAATCAAGTGTTGCCATATGCAAAAATGTAAGCAGATTGAAATGTTAATGTCCCTAGAAACTGAGAACTGGAAAATGCTGAAGTGTATAACCAGAAGTTATACTCAATACTACATTATTCATGCTTTCTGGTTTTACTTTGTTCTACCATAGTTGAACAGACTCCCTTAATGCAGGGCAATTAAAGAGATTTCCATGGACATGTTGCCTCAGACATACAACCGTATCTTGATGAATTGCTAGAATCAACTTACATGTACTTGTTTTTCTGTGTTGGTAGAGTAAATTATTCAGAGGACCAGGTAATTTATTTCTAATAACTTATATTGTAAACTGCTTCATGCAGTTAGAAAGAGAGTTCAGACTTTTTAGGTTAAAAACCCCCACTTCCTGTAGCATGTGTTTTCTGAATCAGTACTACACATTTGTTGAGACACTTCTGCTCTAAGACATCCTGCCTAGAGAATGGCAAACAGCAGGTAACAGTAATTCACAGTCTCCAGGAGGTTCTGTTAACTTTATATTAAGTAGTACAATTTGCTCTATATAGATTTTAATTTCTGTAAGGATCATGATGTGCTTGGACTCAGCATGACTTAAAAAATTGCCAGTGTTCATTCCTATCAGGTGCTTTACAAAGTCTCCTAAGTCCTGGTTGCTCAGGGCAATGTTAGATCAAAAAAGATTCTAGAAAGATGAGGGTAATTCCCAACATCCACTGAAGTGTGTTGCATCACACTTCAACAAAATCTGCCAACCATATCTTTGTTTAAAATAAGGCACTAGACAGGAGCAGAATTTAAACTAAACACACTTTTAAATCTAAATGAACCTTTTAAAAATCTGGGATAATATTTAGAACGGTGTTTCCTTGAATATTTCAGTTTGTGACCCAATTGCAATAACTAAAAATCTGTTGGATTTATGAATCTAAAAGTAAGTTCATTGTACTCCTTCAATCTGGAAATAAGCTGTTAAAGAAGGAGTCTCATACTACAGTTGACAATTTACATACTTTTTGGAAATGTTGTTAAATTACCTTGGAAAGGTTTTGCAACACATCAGTAAATTCCTCTTCCTTTATTAATATTTCTGATATGTTCCATCTCATGTTTTCTCTTTCTTTGTCAATGTCTGAAAAAAGAAGAATTTATACTACTAGTTAAATACCACCACATAATTCTTTTGGATCAAGTAATAATTCTTTCTGGAGAAAGGAAATTCATTTAAAAATTATTCTCTCCCTAACTGCAAAGAAAAGCACTAAATTACAGAGTAATATTACATCAGCAGCTGCTATGGCTGGCACTAAAGCATAGTGTTTGGGTGCAGTCTAAAACTGCCCTTCAGGGCACATGTCAGAATACTGAAACCCCAGCCAAGTGCCAGGAAATACTCCTTCCACCAGCAACAGAGCTGCAGCACACCCCCCCAACTACCCGGGGAGCTATTTGGGATTTGAAGGGGCTGTCAATACAGTGTTCCAGCTCTGTTAAACCCTTTAGTTACAAAGCCACGAAGAGCCTTGTTCCCAGCTGGGTCCAGACCTGCCCCACAAGTTGTCTTCTCCCCAGCAGGTACACAAAGCCAACACTCCTGCCTTGTAGGTGCCACAGAACGTGAGCACATCATCTGCAGCTGGAAGCAAAGGGCAGTTGCTTCCTGTTCTTGCTGATTTTCTTTATGCCAGGGAAGTTCCTTAAACAATACTGAGGATGGGAAAAAGAGTAAGAGGAGTGCTAATGAGGGAGCCTCTTAATCTGCTAAATGTGTATTAGCATGACTGTATCAGAAATCAGTAATGGTTAGAGCCTTAAGCCCTAGAAAATTCATACATGCTATGATTTTGTAATCCTATCCTTTCCTTCTACAAATGTAATAAACAGCATATTTCAAAGTTCTGTATGAAGTATGGAACATTTAAAGCATCCAAAGCTGTTGCACAAGATCACCTAAAAGGCACATTAACAATTAGCCAAGTACTCCTGTGGGAAGACAAAGTACTCTTTCTGCCTCAGCTGCTCAAAAACAACTGTCTGCTCTGCATAGTAAAACTGGGACTCAGTTCCTGGGCAGCTGCTCTGCTTCCCTGAAAACACTGGGTAACTTTCTGAAAGAGCTGGAAAAAGCTGTGGAACTACAGCTGCACTGTATCCAAGCGAATTCCAGTATGACACTGCACCACCCAGCATTTCCTACCTGCATACTACCATTCTACTTCCACCAATAAACGAAGGAAGAGAGCTGGTATGAAGGTTGTATATGCCCTTTAAGCTTACTGCGTATTTTATTTTATTACTTTCTAACTTGCCAGTTTTGCAAGCCAGTATTTGAGCCAGGAATTGTTAATCACACTTTGCATTCTCAGTAACAAAAAAACCTCTCATTAGAATTCTGACTCCAAAACCCAATCACTGTAATTACTTTTTAAAATACCCAATTTAACTCTCTAATCTAAGTAAAATGACAATGGTTTCTACATCTACTATTGAGGGAACCCTGACCAGAAAAAAGCACAATCAGAATGTTTACAGGTGTGATCACAGACCAGTAGTTCTCCACTAAAGCAATTCAACATGTCGAGCTGTACAAAGCTGCAGCTGGGTTATCACAACACTCCTAATTCAAGATGTACGATATATATGCAACTTAAATGTAAGTCTTTAAAACAGACAGAATTTCAAGTTTGAAATTCATAATCTACTTCCACAGAACATTTTTTCTTTTCAAAAATATGTTTTGAAACCTTTAAAAATATATGGCTAATTACGAAACTAATTAATAGTTTCAGGTTTTCCAGCCTTGGGATATTATTTAAATGTATTTCCTTATTAAGTTCTAGTGCTTATTTATTTCTGGGTGAGAAAAGATCCCAACCAAGCATCCTGGGCTCAAAAACACACATACAGTTTGCCATCTGAGTACCCACACAATACATGTGGGGGGTTTTCAGGCAAAAAAAAGGTATGAGCACACATAGAAATGTAAATTTAATTTGCTATACTTACATACCTAGGCTATAATGAGATAGAAATGTTGCTATGGGAACAGGTTCTCAAGAAAGTAGGAGATCACACATGACAGGCAGCACATTTTTGGATGGGTTTTGGGTATGTTACACCAGGGTGGATAAAAAACATGTCAAAGCATAAGGTTAGCTTAAAGTTTTACATGCTCTAATCTATAATGAGGTTCCATTGATAATTTTGCATTACTTAAGGATTCTACAAAGCACTACTTGCCTCCAGGTGTGTAAGAATGCTTTTCTCTCATCTTTATATCCTTTATCTTTAATTTGTAATTTCCTATCTTGTTATCAGGTCCTCCCCTTTTGTTTTATTTTTTCCCTAAATGTATTCATAATGCTCATTTGCTCATTCCTTCTACCTGTCCATTGTACACTTCTTTCTCTCTCTCTTCTTCCCTCCCCTCCCCTCCCCTCCCCTCCCCTCCCCTCCCGTCCCCTCCCCTCTCCTCCCCTCCCCTCCCCTCCCCTCCCCTCCCCTCCCCTCCCCTCTCCTCTCTGTGTATTCTTCCCAGGACTTTTCCAGCCTGTGTGTATTTGGCAGTCGCCCTTCTCTGGCAGTATTCCCCCTGACAGAACCTCAGGCTCTGCTCTGGCAGGGAGGCTGCAGGCACACAGAGCCACGGCAATAATACTTGCAGTGGTGTTTTTTCATTCAACAAAACTGAATGTGCATTTCTTCCTCCTGTTTCCTCCAAAGAGAACGTAAGAGATACAGTCACTTCTGTCATGAAAAGAGCCTTTGGGAGTCCTCAAGCAAAACCCACCCATGCCAGCTGACTCTGCTCCCCGGGGCTGCATGTCTGGCAGAGGGCAGGGGCTGCCCAGGCCACCAAATTACTTCAGTCAGTACTTTATCAACAAGAGCAGGTGGCACATGGAATTATGTGGAAATAACTTGAGGTGATCTACAGAGAAAGCCAAACTAAGTACTCAGAGATCATAACCTAATCCAAGTTCATTTTGGAATATATTTATACGACTTGTCAGTTAATCTGCATGTCAAGTGTAAGCTACTGTCAAGATTTGCCCTGGATATTATCCCCAACCACTAAACACACATTTACTGAAGACTGTAGACATGGCTTTAGCATTCTTAGAATCATGTTTCAAAGCGATATTCAAAGCTGTGTATAATTTTTGTATTTAGACACCATCATTGCTTTTTGTTTTATGCATTAAAAGAACTATAGCAAAATGACACACACTTGTATCTTTTCTTTCAGACTCCCTCAATACATCCATTTTGCAAAGTTTATTTCCTCCTGTGCATAGTGGCAGGTATGATGTTTTCTGTCAACTGATATGATATAACCTTTATATCCTAGTACAGCATTGCAGAAGCTTACATCCCCCAAACTTTGAAACTAAAAGGTACACAGGCAACCAGGTTAAGAATAGCTAAACTCAGTGCCAGTGTAACAGTATTCCAGAAATCTGCTGTGCCAAGTCCTTCTTTTTAAATGTCTATGAAAATTGTATTAAGATTTTTGTAGGCCTTGACATGAAAAACTGTATTTTGCATCCTAATGTGACTTAATATGCATTGAAGAGCTCCATAAACTAATGACTTGGCTGAGCAGCATCCTGGGCTGGGGGCAGGAGCCATCCTGTGCTCCATTTGACATTCCAGGCTGTTATCAGACACTGTCAGGGGCAGCAGAATGTTAGCTGAAGTGGAAGGGAATATATTCAGATCACTTCTACTCTTCCAGTTTTCTGACTTCTTCCTGTTCTGTGATTATTCCTTTGCATCAACATTTAAAGGAATTTGTAATTCAAATATAGAATTTTTAAACTGCCAGCAGCTCAAGTTCCATCTGGGATCTGAACAGTCAAGCTGAGCTCCTTCTGCTACACACAATACTTACACCATCACTACCAATAAATATTGGGAAATTAGAGCTCTGCAGATGGATTTTCTAATGAACAGAACAATTTGCTCTTTCAAACTCTTTCTACAACTCTAATTATGACTCCAGTAAAAGCTAATTTTGTGAGGTAATATTTTTAAACCGCAGTGACTCAAAATGTTTGTCAGATAACCCTAAATTCATGTGCATACTTAATAAAGATTTAAAAACTGTGAGTGTGAGTGGCATGTCCATACGAATATCCACTGAGAGGTGCATGACACCAATTTGGTCGAGTGATAGTGAATTGTATGATTCACTTTTTTGACTTTGCTCTACGAAATAAACAATAGCTTTCTATATGATAGCAAAATTCACTTTTCTGTGACCTAGACAGTCACCTTTCAGTGTCTTTCTGGGTTGGTGCTGTGCAAGTGAA
Source organism: Manacus candei (assembly GCF_025592945.1). Lineage (NCBI taxonomy): Eukaryota > Metazoa > Chordata > Aves > Passeriformes > Pipridae > Manacus > Manacus candei. The sequence goes on along the minus strand of NW_026138179.1, from coordinate 1,313,026 downwards.
AAACCACCTTCCTCTCATTCACCTCATTGCAAGGAAGTGAAGTTTCTGACTCCCGATGAGGTTGGTCAGGGCTGCCTCTAGAATGTAGTTCTGAAAGACCTGAGCTGGCTCAGTGAACACTGATGTGCACAGATCCACAGCCTGCTGTGCACAGAGCTCTGTTAGTGGGAACAGCACAGGTTACGGAAACACAGAGGACTTGGGGCAGCTTTTTACAAAATTTAGCCTGCAACAAGAGTAGTGTTACATTTGGTATGTTTATACATACAAAAATAGGAGAGATTTCAGAGTTACTCTCTTTACACTTATTGCATTCAATTCATTAAAAAACCTCAAGATGTGCAGTTTTCTACTGTGTTTCAACTGACATTAATTTCCAAATAAAAGTGTGTTGCATTTTGGTGTGAGATACCATTTAATATTCTCCATTCATACTCTATTACTTCAACTGCTGCTAACTCAAAAATGCAGGGATTCTGTAGTTTGCCTCCATAGTAAAAGTACTCTCTACAAAAGCCATTTCCCTTCTTCAACTACAATGAAGAGAAAGTTATATTTATCTGACAAGTGCTTTAAATAGTTCCCATTTCAGATGAGATTGCTGCCAGACCACAAAACAAGCTGCTTCTACACTGCTTTGCCCGAAACCGTTACAAAATGAGGCTAATTTAGAAAATTAACACAATGTAGAAAATAAATATCAGAAACCCAGAGCTTGGATAGAGTGAGTTCTCCATTTCTCCTTCTTGTTTGCATGAAAAAGAATGACATATCATTGAGTTATTGTATGAGGAGGGAAAACACCAACACCAGGTATTAATAACTTTGTAAAAGGTCTTGAACACCAAAATAGCTTCTAATTATATTCTAAAATACCAACAACAGCCTGACATACCCAACTAATGATCAGGACAGGGAATGTCCATTCCTGTAATGAATTCAGATTCTTTGAGAATTGCTAAAATTCTTTTTTTAGTGTGGTTTTGAAGATCATACCTAATAAGCAATAAGATATTCCTTTTAAAAATCAAGGCTCTGTTTCACTTTCTTAAAATAACAATTTTTGAAAGCTTTTTAATTTATGAATTTTAACAGTATTATTATTTCAGAAGCTCAAATTTTCAACTGAAAAGTTCAAGTTTAACATTATTTACGCACTGGCACTGCCCTTAGGACAGAAATGTTGGCTTTTAGAAGGAAGGTTCAATTCTTTTCAATGAAAGAATGTTTTTCAGATTTATGTTAAGTGGAGAAGTATTATGAGTTCTTTTCCAGGATTAATCAGAATCCTGAAACTGTTGCAGAACATCACTATGGGGGTACATTTTGATCCATCACTCTTGACTATATCAACACGTAATCTCCTCAACCCATTATCTTTGTTAGAATTGAAATTCATACATAATTTGGAAAGGATGTTCATTGAGTTAAAGGTTTTTAGTTAAATCCATGATGTGGATTGGTGAAAAAAATCTCTCCTCCCTTCCTCAAATACAGAAGACATTTTTTTTCACAGAAAAATACACTTCCTAAGCAACACACTACCTGACTGCATGAAATCCCATCTCTGCTTGTGTGATAGAAGCAGAGTAAGGCAATGTTGGCCAACTAAGCTTATCACCAGAATATACCTTGCATTACAAAACAGATGAGTAATCCTTCCAAAATCTCGGGGGCTATTACATTTTTTGCCTACACAGTTAAATGCATTTAGAAGCCCCTGGAAAACTGTTTCTCTTCAGTTTAACTTCTTTGTAAGTACAGCATAAACCGTGCACTCTCACCAAGGATGGCCCAGGTATCAACAGTACCTGAGGCATAAACATCCAAATGCACGGCTGGAGCTGGGAAGTGTTTGGGCAGATTGTATCCACAGACACCCAGGGTTATGGAACAGAGCACTGGAAAGCAAATATGAAAATAAACACTCAGTAAAAACAGATGTAAACCTTAGCTCCTCACTCTGCTGCTCATACACAGTATATTCCTGAACACCCAACATTCCAGAAATCCACTAACTCTCCAAGTGCCCTGTCGATGACACCTGCAGTTTTCCTCCTTCTGGGGAATTTAACACTAGGTGGCACATCACACCATGCAATGTGTAATGAAGTGCAAGCACACACTGCTTGTCCTTTAAAAGCTCCTCAAATCAACACAGTAACACATCCATGGCAGCCATGGCTGCTGCTGAAAAAGGGCCTGGAAGAATAACTTTCATACAGTATTCATAGGCAGATGTTTCTCTTCAATTTAGTACTAAATTAATCATATCAAGCTTTATTATATATTAAAAATCTATTACATTAGCTGATGCTAAAATATAGTTTAATATCCACATGAGAGTTGAAAGTATTAAGTTATGCTTTTATTTCACAACTGTTTCCAAAATAATGCCATCATGGTTTAGTTTCACTAGTGATGCATTACTGCCTAAAACATTATTTTAATTCACAATTTATAGCATTGAATGTAACTACCAAATTTGGAACACAGAGCTGATAGCAACACAGTGATTTTTTTCATATTAAAAATTAGTAAGACTATAAAGTTGAGCCGTATCTCTCCAGAGCTCATTTTTTCATAGGTGGTGTTGGATTACTGATCACAATGGATCCCAAAGCTGCACCGCTCAGGGTCTGGAGCTTTCCAGGCAACCAGGATATTTTATTCATAAGGCACCTACTAAGTCTATTTTTAGACCTGTAAATAAATATCTGTGATTCACCTAGGTACTATATTTGTGATGCAAAATCCTTTCAATTGGATCTGTATTTCATATGCCTTGTAACAGCTTGAAAACATTTAAGTAGGAATCAGTGAGGAGAGTATTTTTAAGCTACACTTATGTCTGATGCATGAATCCTGTAACAAAATGTAAAATAATCTCTGTGTAAGAATTGGCATGCACTTCTTTTAATCTCTGCCCCTAAGAATAAAAAAAGAGAACCTCTCCTTTCAAATAGAGATAAAGCAAGATCTCATAGGGAAATAATTCAGTCAGTGGAAAACTCTGCTTATAGTTGCCTTCACATGAAGGCAAGGAAAGGAGAGTTAGAACATAAGACAAAATGCAATTTTTTCTAGAAAAGAAAAATAATTTTTAGAACTCAATTTCATAAAAACTGAGACCAAAACCTAAAATGCTTTAATTGACAATGTAAATTGCAAGACAAAGAAGTTCTATGGTTGCCATGGCTGCCTTCAATGCCTTGATATGCTTTCCTGCCTTTATTTTTAATCTTAACTCTCAACTCTGAATTTATGTCTTTTACTGCCACACCAGCTCTTCTTCTTCAGAATTCTATTCCACTGCTTGATCTCCTAAACTGGTAAGGCCAGATAACTTTGGGATAATAAATCTCACAGTTCAATATTTCAATTCAACATTTTACATGTTAAAAACAAGACTGGAAAAGAGTACTCCAACATCAAATTCCTTTGCTATGCAAAAATAACTGTGGTTAAACAGTTACAGCCTTAGGTACTTTCTTAGCATGATTTTTCTTGTGTCTGGGCAGGTATCCAGCCTAGAATAAGATTCTCTAGCTGTATAACATGGTTTTCTCCACCAACATCGCAGAAAGAGCCCATGGTGCTCTAAGTACAGCCAGGCAACCAACACACCAACCACAGCTATTTTGGTAGCAACAGCACCTTACAAAGAAGTGGGCTCCACAAAGTGGTTAAAACTATCACTCAAGGAGGTCAAATTGTCAAAAATAGCTTTCCCTGAAACCAGTAATCAGGCTTGTATTTGTATGTTGAAATTACAGGCAGTTTTGCATTGCAAACAACTCTGTGGCAAACCAAAAATACAGGCTTTTGTTTCCCTTCCCAATACAAACATGCTGATTTATGTTGTCCATTAGGTAGAAGGAAGTTTCCTCTGTCTTTAAAATAAAGCAGTCCTTTAATAAAATGTATTTGGACTTTGAAATGACAAAATAGCAGTTGGGATAATGTAACCTAAGGACAAGCTCTCTCCTGTCACGCTGCTGTGGCTACAACCACCACAAGCCCTTGAATTCCATTATTTTTAAAGAATGATGCTGACCTGGACTACCCATCAATGGGGTTCTGTTTCCAACAAAATGACACTGTAATTCAGGCAGCTCAGTGTATGCCATGTCTTTCCCTGTTACCTAAGGGGCAAAATGGAAACTGAGACTGGTCAGCTTCTTCCTGACCAACGGATGCTACCGAAGTGTCACCGAAAGAACCACGGTCACTGTTACATCCTCACAGTGTTGGGTGTGAAACTTTTGACATATTCTATATAGAAATCGTGTTTTAATTGCAGCATTATGTAGCATTATGTCCTAGGAGGGACAAGCCAAATACAAACAACAAGCATCAGGGAGATCTCTCTGTCTTAGGCAGCATCCAGGCACATATGGCTACACAAGCTGACAATTACCAGTGGGCTTGGGAAGACTTCATTTGACTGGTGTTATTGTAGTTAGTGACAGTGCCAGATTTAGAAGCAGAAAATCTAAGGATGAAAAAGACTCAGAGATAATAACAGCCCTGAACTCATGACATACTCCTGCACCAAAGGGACAGCAGTCTAGGCTTTGAGGATAACTACCACTGGTAAGGACACTGTAGGATCGTGCAGCAGCACAACCATATGTGCAAACTTTAAATAGCAAATAACAAAGAACATGAAACCAAATAACCAGATTAAAATGCCATGGTTTCGAAAATCACTGAAACTGTGTGCTTTGTACTTTACCATTTTAAGGCCAGATTTACAGCCCTGCGTTAGCAATCGAAATATACAATTAAGGGGAGAGATTTTTCAAAGAAGTCAGCAGTTCCCATTTAGGATGGAATTGGAAGTAGCTAAGTTTCCTAAACTGCTTATCAACCAGCAAGTTCCAATCAGTTTATGTATTTTTAAAATATCACTGTTTAATTTTGAGGTCTAAACGTGAATTCAGTTCTTGTTAAATAGGATGGATCCTTGATGCAATGTGGAGAGTAGCTGTTTGAAAAACATTTTCCTTTAAAACATAGTTGTAAAAAACCAGAACCACTCAAGCTAAGTTATCAGCTAGTTTTTTACTGCAGCCACAGCATTGCAGTAACTACTGCAGTACTACCTTATTTGCAGCAACAAAAGCCCTGCAGCTTTGCCAATGTAAAAGCAGAGCTTTGTGACGTGCCAGTTGGGTGCACTCACTAGCTTTGGATCCTTAATAAACACTAGGTAGCTAAAAATCTGGAGGATTTAGTCTGGCATTACTGATTTTGGTCTTTCTTTGTAAAGGGTGTATTTTTTTTAACATTCCAAGGTCTAGAATCAGCAAAAAAGCAAAAGCTGGAATGTTGATCACAGTGCAAAGCTGATTAAGGAGGAAATAAAACAAGACAATGTCTCCAATGCTTGGATCAGGAGTCTGTTCACAGTAGTAGATAAAATACTTCTCAATGAATAAACCCCAAATTGACCCCTATGTATCATCCATTCTTTGCACAACAAACTCAGATAAACCTTCAGTTCAAAATACTGTGGAACCAAAAAGCAGATCTTGGGTGAATATATTTTTAGAAAGTATATGCACGATCATCAGATGAACAGTGGGTATTTGGTTCTTTACTTTTAGAAGAAAACCATCTTTCCCCTGCTCCATTATAAAGCACTATGTATACAAACTAACCCCAAAACTTTTCAGAGAATAAAAATCAGTCAGATATGGGCCTGTGCCCCCAACTTGAAGCACAATCTGAACTTTCCCAAAAGGAGTTTCTGGAAATCCTTTTGCTGTATCACATTCTGGGGATGCTGAGGCCCCAAAGATTTTGTCTGGGTCAAAACATCTCACTCAGGGAATTAATTCGAGTTCTTACATAATCCTATGCTGAGTGATGCAGTTTTAATTTGAACACATCTCCTCTACTCCATCTGAATTTATCTCACTCTTCTGAGGAAATAAAGCTAAGAGCAGAAAAGTGCTATCACTCAAGAGTGTCGTTCATGCAGCTACAAAATTACTGAGTACTTTCTTTCAGTGTGTTTCAATTTAATTTTACAAACTGTGTTCACCACTTTTTGCACTCATTGCAAATTACATAGTTAAAAGACCTCAGACTCTGCTACTAAAGAATCATTTGCTCTCATTCCTTTTCCTAAAATAAATTCAAGTTAAAGTACATTATTATTATTATTATGGATGTCTAGGAAAGTAGAACACATCTAAAGCTTCTAAGTGCTCCTTCCCTAATTCAGTTATTCCCATTAAGTTAAAACTTTCACTTAGGAACGTGCAGATGATATTGCTATGGCAACGTTAGAAAAGTGAGTCCAATTTTTGGAAAGATTCTCTCTCCAGATTTGTTGCAGTATGACAAGCCAGCACTTCTGTTCTGGGACCCAATGGTCCTTATCACAATCAAGAAGGGGCGACTAAAAGAACTGTGCAAGACCCTCTGCTGGACACTTCAGATGTTCACACATTTAATGCTGGCCTAGGGAAAAACCAGAAATCCAAGGTAAAGACTACAATGAGCAGACTTCTGATACCTTATTCAAAAAAAATCAGTGAATTCCTTCAGTACAGGACAGCAAGCAGTGGCAGCAGAAGAGGGAGACACTGTAAAGTCTTCCAGTCTTCCATTTGTGAGATGTCACAAATTTATGGACAACAGAGTAAGCCAGACTGGACTCCCGTTTATTGCAAATTGAATTTATTACCAGCAGTAGACATTTGGGATTTTGTGCATAGCTTAATTTTACAGTAACTCTCTTGAAAGGTTTAAATAAATAGGAACCACTTGTTCGAGAAAAAGGGTACCTCTCTGAGTACCATAAATGCCCACTGTCATCTTATCCACAGCAAAATGCAGGGGAAGAAATTTAAATACCTAATACCAGAAAGAGACTTAGACATATGACAACTATACCAGGCTTAGCTGAATACCATATGCTGTGAAGACATGACTTACATTCATATGCAATGCAAGTAATGTGACATTTTGCTTCTATATCAAATTAATATTTTAAAGGATATTGAAGAAATGGTGGAACAAGGATAAAAATCAGATTATTAGTTAGATTAGCCTTTGTCATGCGCATTATTTATCTTAAAAAATACTTTCCTCTTTTATTGGTCTGTATGACTTAGGAATCATTCTTTAAAGAATAGAAGTCAAGATTATGGGCAAAACAAGATATAAGGAAAATTTAGAAATAGATTCCATTTAATAAAATCTTACCAGATCAAAGTGACCCTAGACTTCATTTGAAATTCATATGTTTAAACCCAGAATGGAAACTTCCAGTTCTATTGAAAGCCATGCCTTGCACACAGCCTTTCCCTCCTGGAAACTGGAACCATAGCCTGGCACTGAATTTACTGAACATCCTCTGTGCTCAGTCCCACTGCAGGCTGGCATTCCACACTGGCATTCCACACTGGCATTCCACACTGGCATTCCACACTGGCATTCCACACTCTGCCGGCTCCAGGCCAAAGGCAGAGCCATTGAGGGACCCTTGGAGCAGCAGAGGTAAAATAGGGATACCAAGGGAATTCAAGGCATGTGTTAACATTCAGGATCTTGAGCAGAATTCTTGGGCAAACAAGATGGCAAACAGGGATGTTAGTCTGAGGTGAACACATGCAGCAGAATACAATGAGCTGTCATTCATTCATTCACTTGACTTCTACTTTTCCATTTTAATTTCCAAATGGGCACCTAGTTTTAAAAGGATCCTGCTCCCTGATCCTCTCTATGATTTTCCAAAACTAGATGACTTCCTTGAGGTGTGTTCATGAAGAGAAGTGTAGTTTAATTTTTTCATTCATGTTCAGTTTTGAAAGATCAGTGAGTAAACAATACATATTTGCATATCTATCAATTTGGGGAAAAAATCTGAAGTATTTATTAATTATATTATAGCTGTGATGATGTAAGGATTATGAAAGAATGATTTTATAGCTGAAAACTGAATGAACAAACAGATGCTCAGCAAATAAAAAGTTGTCACTAAAATATAAAGTCAATCTGGTACATTCTAACTAAAATCAGACATATTTAGCTATTAATTTTGCCTTGATAAAACACAGTGATTACCTATCCTTACCATAGGTCTTTTTCAGTCTAGTGTTTATTGCAACACACTGTTATTAGAGCAAAGTCATCAATATCTCTGCACTAATCCTTGGTTGATGCATGGCTGTGTGTGGGAACAGAATCCACCGGCTGACTGTGGTTATGATCCTTCAGCTTTTTACAGCTTAAAAAGCAACGTGTACTCATGAGTGTTCACAGCTGAACTACTCCATTTCATCTATTCTTCTACAAATCTTATTATTAGCTGGAGTTTGATTTGCTAAATTGTAAATTGAATTGGAATTTGGAAGATTTATATAGTACTTGCATTCCAATTGCAACCTTAATTCTTGGTTCACAGAGTTCTTTTGGTGCTACATGTCTTTTTCAGGCAGTCATCTCAAGGCATTTAACACAAAAAAATTGGGAAATACTCCATGGTTTGAGTAGGATATACTAGTCTTTGTAATTACAAAAAAACCCAGGGAAGTGCAAATGAATATTTCTACACATTTTCTATGAACAAGCAAGCTAAACTAAGTGAAATAACAATATAACTATGAGAACATAATCCTATCATTGGAATTCCAAGAACAGCATAAGTGCATGCCATTTTTTCTCCATTCCACACAAATTCTCTTGCTGATCTTCCATGACATTTCCATCTAGAGAGGAACTGTCACAGGAGTACAAAACATACATACACAAGAATCATAAAAATCAAAATGAAGAATGTACAGATGGAATAACCAGACTTCCCCATTCTTCAGACCACACTTGATCTCCCCAAGTTAGAACCAGATGTGTCATGAACTCAAACAGAGTTCCTGACTCCATTTGTGCTCCAGAAGGGGAACGTGTCAGGTGGATTTAAATACTGCTCTTTTTACAAGAACAAAAGCAGTCTTCTTCATTCTCCCTTTCTATTTAAGTAGTTTCCTTTCTTGCTCTGACAGTCATATAGTCCCCTAATTCACATACAGTGGACAATGTGGCCCATAAATGGCAAGATTTATTTTGATATAACTGACTGTGTATTTATTGTGCAAGTCCACATGCTAGAAATACTCAGCATTTTTACTCTTGCTTAACTTTTCTGATTTGCTCAGTTGAATCCTCTTAGAAATGGAATAGAATGTTTCAGACTTTGAACAGAACACTTGCTTATCACCTAAAATCAAATTATTTGCAGTTCTTGAAGAAAAACATCTGTGTTTATCACTATAACTGTCAGCACAGAATGGACCTATTTTTAAGTTTGGGATGCATAATAAAGAAAAAAAATTAAAACATCTGCATGCATTAAAGAAATGCAGTTAAATCAACAATCTAAGTATGTTGTTGTATTTTATGCTCTACTGTAGTGAAATGAAATTTAAAAAATGAGCTGGAGGTTAAAAACTTACCTAAACCCATGGCTACAGACATCTCTGGCATTATGATAAATGCTAGTAACTGAACTTAATTTAAAAAAGCTTATAAATTCAAGACAATAATTAATGCTACATGTAAAGAAAGAACACCAAGTGACTGAACACGATAGTTTAGCACAGAGCTACAATTAAGGTCTTTCTTTATCTGCTCGTCTCTGCTGCACGCAAGGAAATCCCAACAGCCATGGGTTACTGTCACCCTCCTGAAGCTTTGGCTGACCTGAGCAGATATTCCCTAACCCTTCCCTCACTGCAGAGGATCCTGGCTCTGGAATGGCCCAGAGAAACACTCCACATGTTTAGCACATCATGAGGAGAGAGGTTTGGAGTGAGACATGTATGGACAGAGAGGGAAGGCTGTAAATTATTGAATACTTCAAGAATTATGACTGTTACTAAATGACTGCCCAGTTAAACCTGCTGTATCTTTTGTAAAGGGAGGTGATTTTGGAACAAAGCCATATTAAAACAGAATGCTGAAATCAGTTTAAAGAACTCAAGAACTCTCCTCTAATATTCACAAATATCTATAAAGGTACATTCTTCACAATCGAGCTAAACATTTTGTCACAGCTTTATGCTACTAATAAACAAACTAATTAGATAAATTGGATAGGCTTAAAAATGCTGCAATATAATAAAGATATCCATGAACACTCTTAGAAAGTGTCGGTACTTCAATGTGCTTTTGAGGAAAAAAGCTCAGAATATATATATTTTTCATATGATACTTTCAGACAGACCAGGTGGCAAAACAATTACAAAATTTTGACTTGCTAAAGTTGTCACTTTATTTTCTCTCTTACTCTTGATTTTTTGTAAAGCTTCCATTTAAAAATTATTTGTAATAAACAGAAAAAAAAATCTCCTTCAAACAGCACTAAACTAGGTATGTCTCTACATAACGCAATAAGTCAAAACCAACATTCCAAATTGAATGTGTGTTGTACATCTCTGTTACTGCTAAAGAACATATTACCTTTATTTTTGTAAATTATTTGCACCACCTTAAACATTGTTTTCTCTGAGAATTGCTGCTCCTTGTAAAACTGCAAAAAAAAAAAAAGAAATGGTCACATTCTACTTTCTTAAGGTCATAATATAAATTGTCACTCTGGTTACTATAGAAACAGAGTGGATTTCATCATTTTAATGCATGCAGTGATAATTGTTCTTATTTCAGTGTGTGGCTAGGTAGTTAATGGTGCCAGCTGCAGTTAGCACAGACACAGACTATTGTCATCCAAGCACAAAGCTGCTGGCTCCTGTTCTGTCACTGGGAGCTTCCCTGACCATCAGCGCTTCCTAAGGGAACGTTCAGGCACAACCAAGAGCTGTTCACAGGCCTCTGCTCTGTGGCTGAAACAGAATTCCCTGCAGGAATTATGTTTTCACATGAAAAACAAATAAATATGGCACAGCACAGAGAGCTTCTTCAGATTATTCATTCAGGTCATTCATTCAGTCAGAAAAGCTGTTTTCTACGTATTAGCTTCTAAAATTTGGGTTGCACTGAGAAAAGGTTCAGCTGACATCCTGTCTGTAGTGCAAGCTTTCCCTAGGACAGCCAAGTGCCACAAGTTTACAGCACAGCTCTCTGTGCAACTGCATACTTTAACCCTATTATAAACACATCAACAGGTGCTAAGTAAATGTAAATACTGCAGCTATTACATGTCTGCTCAAATTTAGGCTCATCTAGAATATGCAAGTGAAAGCAATATGGGATGAGACTACCACTATTCAAATTCCAATGTCATCCAATCTCAACCCAAAATTAGGTTGCATCAGTTTTAAAAGTGATATCCTCTAAAACAAGCAGTTCTGGTCCCACAGAACATTATGACGAGCAGAGATCCCTGGTGGTTTGGGGTGCCACCTTTCCTAACACACAACCACACACACTGGCTTGCACCAGCAGTTTTCTTACACATATTATATCACAGCTGAGCTTCGTATCAATTTAGGAAGTGTACCAGGATTTTAGATCCTCTGGATCTTTATTTCACAAAATCATAAAGTGCTTGAGGTTGGAAGGGACCTCTGGAGGTCAGCTTGTCCAACCCTCCTGCTCCAGCAGGATGAGCTAGAGCAGACCGTGTCCTGATGCCTCTTGTGTTACCTGGCCAACAACCTCTGCTCTTTCTTAGTGTACACTTAATAAGGAATAACCATCATGAGTGTCACTAAAAGTATTGTTATCACTTCTACTAAGATTTGGCTTGAAACATGGAAGATTTATTCCCAATCAGTTATTCTCAGTTCATGTTAATTTGGTTATAATTAATGGAAGTTATGGGAAATATTATTTTCTTGTAAGAGATGCAGTTGAAGTGAATTTTAAATATTAATGAGCTTATTCTTTATAAGGATAACTGCAATGCTTAATGTAGACAACTCAAGCAGACAGATGCTTTTCTTAGAATGAAGGTGTTTCAAATCAATAGGTTAACAGGTTAACTACAAAGCACTATTTGCTGTACTTAGCCTTCCTTGCATGACACCATAAAGTACCTAAATTGTACATGGGATCAGGCTTCCCTCTGACATATGTCTGTGCAATTTGGTTCTGAAAGTCTCTCAGAAACCAATACTGTATGAAAAGCAATTGGCTTTTCTTGTCAGTTTGCCCAATCTAAAACTGACAAAAATATTGTAATGAATTAGAGCAGCATATCACCAAAAGTAGACATTTATGCAAAGTGCTACGAAAACTGAATTATGACTCAAATTATACCTGGAGATGCCTGTTTAGAGGTCCCATCTGTGAACACAGAAAATTCTAACAGACAAAATGTTGATGGTGCTATAATTTGTGAATGCCAATAATGACATTAGCTGTTGCTGGACACATAATACCACATAACTCCTGTACAGTTCTTTCATTAATCATTTCTCCTCAGATCCTAAGAATTGTATTGTATGGATTCTTAGTCTTGAAATTTTATGTAGTGTATCCCTGCATGTCTCTGACTACTGAGTATTTCCCAATTCCCCAGGGAATCCTCACTCTTACTCATACATATGTACATACATACCCTACTTATTTTGTATTTAGGTCACATCAGCTCTGCACACACAGCAGCACCAAACAGGTCACCATATGTCCAAAAATTCCACATATATTTGTTATGTGTGTACATTCTGAAATGTATTTGATTCACTACAGTGAACATATATGTTTGTTTGGAAATACAGGAAGCACAATTAGAATTTTATCAATGTATCAGTAGCACAGTGAGCTCAGTGCTTTGGGGAAGTGTCAGATGTACTGCATGTGTGCTCCAGAGTGCACACACACACACAACTTCCTAGTAAATCTCTGGCAAATGTGATAGCCTTGTATTTTCTGAAGGGTGGTTTTTTTTTGGCAGCCAGCCAGGCTGGAAAGATTCTGCTGGAGCCCTATAAGCTATATTTGGTAATAACTCACTTCCCAGCAGGCATATATAAATACATGTGAGAGGAAAAACAAGGTTCTTATTCTCACCCATTTGAAAAGAGCCCAGTGGAAAGAAACCCAAGAGTGTTCTCTGCAAAGGTGGCTCACTGCATAGGGCTGGAAGTGGCTGTGACTGATTCCTGCCCTTCAGGCCCTGGCACACTTGCCCACAGCTTGGCTCATTTGCTCAGGACAGGCACTGGGTTGGCACTGGGAGCAGGAACTCAGTAGGATCAGAGAAGTAGGGTTGACTTTTTTTGTAACAAGTGTTTGCTTTGAGCAAGTATAGCTAAAATAAATAGACCATAATAGGAAGAGAGTAATTTAGGCATGTTTCAGTAGTCAACTTAACTCTCATAATACTTTGTTAAGGATAATGTTAAATACTTCACCTTCATTACAGCATACCACAATGTACTGTTTCCTAACCTGAACTCCATCAGAATAGACTATGTGGCAAAAAGACATATGAGAACTAAGTAAGAACAAATTACATAGAGTGATATAAAGAACAGCAGTACAATTAAAATTTGGAGAGCAACAGTCCAGCAAAAGTGGCATTTTTTTCATATTCCAGATATCAAGCAGTAATATCAACCTTGTGAGCAAAACTGAAGCATGTAAAAAACCTGTAACATTTCAAGACAAGTCATCTATGCAATTACAGCATTTTTTATGATGAACGATACAATCCTACAAGGCTGAATGAACTCAAAGAGAAACCACTTGGAAAAAGTTCACTAGAAAATACTTCTATAGCTCATATTTGAGCTACTTACATGGGATTGCATCTCAGATTAATTTCAGGGAAAGTAGGGGAGAGAATCTGTGATAGGGTTAATTAAATATGCAACTTCAAAGACATTATTCGGAGATCTGGTTTTGGCTCCCTCCTGCTATATGGGACATGCCTGAAAGAAGGGGAGAAGTCTCTTACACTCTTCTACCTTTTGTGCTCATACCAGCACAGAGTGGTGATTTAAGGTCCTGACTGGGAAAGAAAAAAATAATTATTATTCAGTCAAACAACTGTTCACCAACTTTATGGTATTTACATATAGGTTAGTTAATGAATAGTGACTACTTGAATTCTTTCTCGAGCCTTCTTGGGACACCAGAGGAGGTCTTCCCAGAACAGTGCAGACAGTATGGGGAAAGCTGCAGTTCTTTTTGAAACCCAGCACCACTTCCCTGTCACTGGCACCTTGAAAAAGAGCCTTGTTCTGTTTCTTTACAGCCTCCTTTCAGAGATTTATGCACACTGACGTGGTGCCCCCTGAGCCTTCTTTCCTCTTGGCAAACAGCCCCAGCTCTCTCTGCCCTTCCTGCCAGCACAGACAGGGCAGTGCCCTCACTCTCTCCATGGCTGGTGGCTGGACACTCTCCAGCAGCTCAGTCCCTCTCTTGGTGTGGGCAGTGCAGAACTGGACACTGGGCCCCGGTGCTGCTTCCCCTGTGCTCATCCAGGCACTCAGTGATGGTGAATTCCTCAGTGATGGTGAATTCCTCAGTGATGGTGAATTCCTCAGTGATGATGAATTCCTCAGTGATGGTGAATTCCTCAGTGATGGTGAATTCCTCAGTGATGGTGAATTCCTCAGCACACAGTTCAGTGGCAGACAATGAGCTCCCACCTCCTTCACTCATTTCTCTCCTGTAAGTACATTTCTGGAGCTCACAGTACACTCAATAGGAATGTTTAGACACTAATATGGAACACTTCCAAGCCACACTCCCTGTACAGCTATTAGAGAGGGATTGAGACAGGATATTACTTATTAACAACATTTTAATGTAGGCTGCCTTGTTCAGCAAAGTACATTTGGTCTGGGAAGAAACGTTCCCCTATCAGCTCTTAAAATGATTCAGGTAATATTCCACCTGATCAAAGAGTGGCCAGTTTGCTCCTGACCACATCCTTCTCTCTTCTGACCCTGAATGCAGTGAAACACAAGCCTGCAGGCACATGCTGGAGTAAAAATATTTTTGGATTTTTAATCCCCTGGCTGGATACAGCCTTATTAAATATAGATTACCTTTTATGACTAGAGATAAAACTAAATGAAAAAAGGAAAAATGTCACTGAATAAAAGAGAAGTGTGGCAATGAAGGTATATCACATATTGTAGATAATACAGTATAGAGAAAGATAATGTATGTGTTTATCATATGAAGCAGAACAATGAAGATAGTGTTTCTGGTGCACATAATTAAATTTTAATAGTTTATAAATATATTCTTAGTCTAAATCCATGACTAAACCATCCTCAAATTTATGGAACCTTGTTTTAAAAAGTCCTTTATACAAAATGAGGTTCAAGCAGTGTAATCTCAGGTTATATAGTCATGTCTTAGGATATAGAGAAAATGTAATAATTTTCCATTAAAAAAATTTAAAACTCAGTGATATTTGTGCTAAATAAGAAAAACTTCAGTTCCTTTGGCCTTGTAAACTAAAACATTACTATTGTGTTGAAGGATTCAAAATGCAACTTACTTTTATAAATAGTATGACAAGCTGGTCTTCCAACTAGGTTTTCACTGTACTGGTACAATCAAAAAATTAGAGTATTCCCAATTTTTAGTATGTTTATTTGGTTTTGCAATGAGGTTTCAGGATTTTTATGGATAAAATTGATGTTTTCTAGAAGCACATTTGCCTTTAACATGGAACTGCAGATGAAGCAGAGCAGTCAAACCTCACTGTGTGTGATTCCAGATGTCATGAGTTAAGTGAGGTGGTTCTGCTCAGCTGCAGTGAGGAAGTGACTGCTGGGATGGACTACTGTGAAAATTGTTTGGCTACACACTGACCAGTTCAGCAGCCAACAGAGAGAACAAACCATGAACTCCTGTGTTACCCCAGAGGGTATATAGGATGGACTGGGGAAAATGAAGGTGTTCCAAGGAATGGCTGATAACATTCCCGTTACCTTCAGTGGAAGCAGCAAGCTTTTCCTGGGAAAATGCTGCTCTGACTACTCCAGAACCCAAACTTACTAAGTTAATCTCCAAGCTTCCTTTAATTTGCAAACTTAAATTCTTTTTTTGATGTATCTTAATGGCATATAATTTAACCCAAGGGCAGAGAAAAAGAAAAAATAAATCAACTCCCCACCCTTTATGCACACTTTTCTTCTGTGGTGTACATAAATCAGTCATTTGTTACAGGAGAAAAAGGAACTAACCCTTTCACTTCCAACAGAGCTGGAAAAATGAGGTGCCTGACTAGGCAGACAGTGGGATGGTAAAAGTCCTGCATTTTTTTCAAAAAAGCATTCTTTGATTTTTTTTTTCAAAATAATCTAATTTGGGGGGGGGGTTGGGGTGTTTTTTTGTTTGTTTGTTTTCCAGAAATAGCCCTTTTCCCAAAATGGCATGGCAGACATCTGAAACACAGATCAACTGGGAGACTGGAAAAGTTCTTAGCTGACACAGCTCTGGCTGGAGTTTCCACAGATTAAACATCACCACTCAGCAGTGATTGCATTTAAGGGCTCTGCTCCAAAAATAATGCACAACTCCCGTTTGCCCTATTGCACAGAAGGGAAAAACATTTGAGTTCAACATCTTTCCACCAGTGAAAGAGAGTTATTTGGGTTGAAACTCCATATTAAAGTATAATGCTAATTTCTGTAAAGTAAGAATCATTAAATAACAGTGAAGCATCTCTGACTGAAGTGACTGGCAGTACAGTGTTTAAAACACTTTTAACTCATAGTTCTATTTCTGGATACTTCTTTTACCCTGTTTGAAATTTGGAAATTGTTCACAGCTGAAAGAGGACACTGAAGGCAGCCTTTAAATAATTGTCTGTGTAGATGAGAGATGGCTAAATCTTGGAGATCTAAGCAGTCAAGAAGAGCACAGTAAGCACACAAAGCCAGTGTGATAACAGAGGGCCAGACTAGTCTATGTTTGATCAAGTGTTATACATTCTTCTAAAAAAAACCTTTAAACTTGTGCAACCTTTCAGTACATTACAGTATGCAGAATTTAGAGCATAATCCTTCACCTCATATACTGAGCTGCCTTTGCAGAATTCCTCTCTCACAATGTCTTCTATTAAGACTTCATATTAGCCAAAACAGCCCGTTCATAGAATTCTCCTCTTTCCATCACTCTTCCTAAGGAACAGGTGTCAGCTCAGCAAAATTACTTCTGCTTCCAACAGTCCCTGCCCAGCTCGTGATTCATTTTCCAACTCCTGTCATTTTATTCCTTCTCCTTTTGTAAGATCATCCTCTACCAGTGGCTGTCTGGGGGCAGGTTCATTTGACAGCCTCACCAGTTATGGGACATAGCTGTGCTGGGGTTTCCCTGGTGGAAGGCAGCAGGAGAGGTCAGAGCACAGGCACTGGTGGAAGGCAGCAGGGGTCAGAGCACAGGCACTGGTGGAAGGCAGCAGGAGGCAGGACAGGCACTGGTGGAAGGCAGCAGGGGTCAGAGGACAGGCACTGGCTCATTGCTGAGCCGAATTTGAGATTTGTGTTTACATTACTTGTTTCTCCATTTGAAACAAATGTTTATTTAAAGCTGATTGAGGTAAGAGCTGACACAATGTGCCATTTATATCATCAGTGCCTTTGCCACTTCATCTCAGCAGGTTTTACTTTGAAGAAGCAAAAATAGCTTCATCAGACACAGAAAGAAAATCTTAACGTTCTGGTTAATCAGCAGCAGTCTGTGAAGAAAACAGCAAAGTAATGAAATCTCCACTTTGGCATAATTGTCCTTCGGAAGCAGCGAGATTCCAGCATAAATTAATTCCGAGCATCCAGCTCAGTTTTCAGCTAGAATCAATCAATCAAGTGCTGAAGCTGAATCCACAGCTCTTCACAGCATACTCTTTAGGGTAGGATGCAGAAAGATAAAAAATAAAATTAAGGCACTAAACTATTTTTTTCCTACACAGGAGATTCGTTACTTGTACAATAGAAATACTGATCTAGGGAATTTTAATAACCATATGTTCTCAATGTTCCAAATACAAGTGATGGACACATTGGAAGGCATCTCTTGAACACAGTGGTCAGAACCTGAGCACTACAGTATTTCTGAGTGGACATATCTACTGTACCCATAACCAGACTGCAAACATGAAACAAAAAAACTCAAATCTGTGAAAAAAGCATCTTAACTAGATTACCACAACAATTTATGCTAACAATAAATTTAGTATTGTTTAATAAGATGGTCAGTTAGCACAGTAAAAAACTGAGTATAGTTGTGTTGAACATGTATGTGTTTTGGAATCTAAATTGAAGGCTTAGGAACAACTTCATGTACAAAGGTTGCACTCTAATACAAAATTAGACAGACATGCTTTTGTTGCTGTATTCCAAAACTTCATCACATTAAAATCTTAATAGCCTAGTCATCTGTTTTTGTAAGTACAATATTCTACAGCAAAGCTGCAGACCACTGGAATGATTATTTTATTACTTGTTTCCCAGAATTCTAACTAAACCTGATCTAGAATTTGAGCAATTTTAGCGGGTCTATCCTAACACCGCCACTCCCACAATCTCCTGGTTTTTAGGCCACATGCAATTTTTGCACAAATTTCATAAAAAACTCAAAGATAAATTTTGAAGAGGAGTCCACATCAGCCATGCTTCTCAGTCTGAATTTATCATTCCAAAAGCTTTATAGAAGTATAAGGAAAAGAAAGCAGCTAAAGTGCTATTTAAGATATACCATAAAACTTCAGGCCTTCGCTACCTGGGGTTGACAGGGAGGTAAAAGAGGCAGGAAAAATTTTACCCAAAATAATACCTTGTACTCTCTCAAGTACCCACAGAAAATGAGGATCAGGTGAATAGAAAGTAAGAGGAAGATGTAAAAATGACATCCTAGGTTAGAAGTGGGCTGTTATGAGTGAGCCAAATGTAGCTGTAAAATCATTCCACCTTAGCTAATCAGAATTTACAACTTGCTCCAATTTAGGTCTCTGAAGTGCCTGGAAACATCTTTTTGTAATTTTATTTCATCACTGCACACATCTATCTTAAATAAAATGTGTCCTTAAATGCGTGGATGTAACATATGCTGCTCATTTCATTCCTTTGGGTGCTCGACCAGTCTTCCAGAGAGAGCTCAGAGAAATTTAAAAGGCATTAAAAAGATAGGAGAAATTCTAGACCAATTAGAGCTGATAAAGCACAAAATTTCTGTAGGAAAATAACCTTCTTGTGACCAGTATTAGCTAGAAAATGTCTCCATTATTCTGCTGTACTTCAAGGCAACTGTCTAAACCTATAACATCCCTAAAAAGTTTTTAGCAGATGACCATCTGGAATTCTGAGAAACTTTTCTGAAGGGGAAAAAAGCAATTTTTTTTTAAAGTAAGAAATCCATCACTAATTCAAACTGTGACTTGTGTAATCCCTAGAACCTGCAGCATTTTTGGCAAATGCGATTTTTATCTGAAGAGGTTTTTCTCTGTGCTTTGATTTCAAACTACAGTTGAATGGTTTCTGCAAAGGCCCCGTGATAGGGGAGTTATCAGTTCCTGTGGCAAGGAACAGTTCATCCTGAGGTCAGTAATAATTCCAAAATTATTTCAATATATAACACCAAGTACTAAAAAAGCACCCTGACAAAGGGGCATAAACTGTTCTTTTCTTGACAGAACCATGTTTGCAGCTAGAGGAGAAAGGAATTGAAGCCAGAAAGGTTTAAGCTTTCTAAAAATTTCTAAAAGTTCTAGATCTACAAATATTAGAAAATGCTTTTCTTAATATAAGCTGCCATTTCATATTAGAAAATGATACAATTTCACATTCTAATCAATTAGTAAACTTCCCACTGCAGAGTAATCCCTGCATCTCCAACTCATCTCACCACTTACCAAACTACTGAGCTAATCCTCATTTGCTTCACAACAGTAAAACAAAGCCCTTTGTGAAACTGTGTGTGCAATACCTGTAGAATTGGCAACCTTACTGCAGGCTCTTGTGTACTCAGTGAATTTTGTTAACTTGCAGTGGTAGGCAAATAATTTAAATTTCTTCTATACTGTAAAAAAAGAACATGCACAATCTTGTGCTGTGACCTGTGCTCTTGAATACAGAGTCAAGAAGAACCACAGAACACTTCACTTGGGTGTGCATCACACAGAGAGAGCCAAAATGTGCACATACCCAAGACTAGATGAGCTGTACCCTTTACTGTAGGAAAAAGAAACTCCAAAGGACTGCTTCCTGAGCTTCCAGTTACTGACACAAACCTGGACACCGACCACAGGAAACTAAGGGTGCCCTTCCAGGGAACGCTGGAGCATCACATTCCAACCAACCTTTCTGTGGTACTTTGGGAAGACAGACAGAAGGCAGGCATTTCAACGTTATAAAAATATAGAAATAAATACCTACACAAATAAATAGATTTCTACAGTGAGATTTGCCCACTTGGTTCTGCTGACACCACCTTCATTATCTGCTGCTGGTGAAGCAGCCTCAGCAGGGGAAAACTTGAGTTTTGATAATGGATCTTTCAGTTGTTACAAAAGCAAACATAGGACCCAAAACACACCACATTGGTGTCTTCACATGACTTTCTAACACCTTCAACTGAAAAGGAAATAATTAATTCACCTGGGACCAAACCTGAAATTATCACATCAAAGGAACGGATCTGAGAGTTAACAGTACATAAAGAGTTGTGTTTTCTGCAAAGATAACTGGAATGAATATCAATAAATAAGCATCTTCTTGAGACGTAATTCTGAGAAATAAACCAATTGGAAGCTCACCAATAAATGAAAGGTGCAACACAGGGCACATAAATCTAAGTATGATGGGTTTGCAATATTGGAACAAGAGTCATATTTGAAAGGTTTCTTCTGCTTGTCTCAATATTGATGGTCTCCTGTTCTGTTTCTAAACCACACAAACCTAGAAGCTGCCTGACTGTGAGCTGAAAGCTCAGTGGTATAAAACAGAGTGGTCTCCTCATTTCTTGTCGTTCACTGAAGGATGATGCTGCTTCTTCCCTCTTGCTTCAGAAGCTGAATGCTCTCTGTTCATTTGTTATGATTTCCCAGGAGATCCAGGGAGACATAAATTACACCATCATGACACAGCTCTCAGCATGTGCTTTGTACCCACAGCATCTCAGATTTGGGGTTTGTTTTTTAATGCTTGGTAGTGACCCACATCAATGCAGTTCAAAGAAAACATTATTATATAAAAGTCACCACAGAGTCCAAATTAAAGATCTCATAATTGATCTGAATAACAGGTCTAGTTATAGCAGAAGGCCTGAATTGCAAGGCTTGCTTCTCCTTAAAACTAGTGGTGAACTCCTCTGTGGTCTCAGTTTCACTCTTTATTGTTTAAATTAGAAGATCAAAATACAGTAGTTAGCAAAGACATTTTGGACCACATTCATCTCTGAAATTACTCCTCTAACTTGATAAATTTGTGCTTTAAAAGATCACAGTGATTCTAGGTTTTACTATGAGAAGTGCTAAGTGTTATTATACAGACAGACAGAAAATTCAGAAATAGAAAAATAAAGCTTAAGCAACAGCAAGAAACTAAGGATTTAAAACACAGTCTAGGTAGCTGCTGGCTGCACAGATGCTACAAACCAAAAAGAACAACTGGCTTAAACCAGTACTTTGTGGTCACAGGCCTTTAATTTCCCTGGTTTGGGAAAGCTTTTACAATCATTTCTATGTGACAAAACTCAACATAACTGCAAAGATGGTGACAATTATCATGAGCACAGGAAAAGCAGAGCAGTAAAACTACTCTTGCATACTGAAGTAAAATTATACAAAGTAATGTAGAAATGTCTTCCTCAACAGTAGTTAGCCACAGGTCAGTTTGTTTCAAGCTAGATTTTGGTGCCTTGAGAGCAAATCAGTCACTGCAGTTGCTACTCAGACTTTATCCAATTTCAGCGAAAAAGGGATTTTACAAGTGAGAATTACTCAGTGTCATAACATGAGCAGAACTTCAGCCCTTCTGCTTTAATCAATACTGGACCACAGATCGCAGGAAGAAAGATGCCAGTGTATCACACTGCTACCAGAACAGCCAGAAAGATCCTGGGAAACTGTAGCAGCCAGTCCTGTGATGCTGCCACAGCAAACAAGAACATAAACTTCCTTCTGAAATACTTGCCATCATGAAAAGATCTAAAGAAATCTATTGCACTGGAACAGACTTGCCAAGCAAGCAAGTGGAGCTTTACCAAGGTTATCCATGACATGATTAATTTCTAACCTCCTCTGGGATTTAAAGAGCGTTATATCTACATAAACCAATGCAGTATCATCCCCAAACACGTCCCCTATTGCAGTTATTTCAGCTGTGGGATGTGCCAGCTGCAGGACAGTGCCACACTGATGCAGCTCCCCAGCTGTTGGTGCCCAGCCAGTTGGACAGACCTGGCACTGGCACGCAAGGGAAGTCCCCTCTTAAGCTGAGTCAAACAGAACATAAACGCACAATCCTAAAATGGCATAAAAATGTACCCTCCAAGTGAGCTAGATATATGCTCCTCTACTCTTTCTCTCTCTTTATTTATTTCACCCCCTTCCCTTCCACCAGCACAGGTACGTAGAGTTAACAAATTTGGGAGTGGAAAACTACATCTTCACCAAAGAAGACAAATTTTCTGAAAAGCACAATCCAGCACTGCCTGTGCATCCATGTCAGACCAGCAGCAGGCTGCAAACTTGTGATCTCAGATGGCTTCAGCCTCCTAGGAAGTATAGCCTGAGTTCTTACTGGTTTGTGTATTTTATGGAGGTATAAAGTCCACTTGCACTTCAGTAAAACTAAAGCCCATTTCTATGTAATGCTCTCCATGCTTTTAAAATGCATTAGTGAATTCCACAGATTCTCTGGTAGGAGATCAGTGATCCCACCAGAGGGGAAACAAAAAAGAAATCTTTTAAAAGGTCATGTTTACCACATGTGAAAGTATGTGTTCCTGATTCCCTAGGTGGGCAGATTTGGCAAAGTGCTACTATGAAACCTAATAAGATTTCTTTGGCTACTGAATGCTTAGAAACAGTCTACAAAACTCCTTTAACATTAACCTCAAGAAAACTGTTACTGCAGTTCATTCAATCAGAATTCTTGCTAGTACAGCTGCTTGTCTACACATCCTTACAGGCCAAGGAATCTCACACTACTGAGTCATCACAAAACCTCTTCTGGAAATTACCCTGGCTGACAAAACCAAACAAAAGCCAAAACTCGATTCTATACTGTTTAGTGTCCTCTCAAAAAGAGCCAGCACGAAAAGATTAAAAAGGTTCATGTGAATGATGAAAGTAAGAATTTAATTTCTGCCTTATTTCCAGCCTCTTGTCAAACAAAGCTTTCTTCTGTTTATCAGGGAAGGTTTCATCCTTAGGTCTGTACTTTGCCAGTATACTTAATCCTCATGTCAGATACTATATGGAATATACATTTGCCTTCCACACATAAATTAATCAAGCTAAAGAACTGCAACAGTTTTCCATTCAGTTGTCAGATCTAGTTGGCAAAACTGAAGAATTTAAGATATTCTTGTTCCGTGTTTCTTTCTACTTTCCATAATATAATCACAGAGATCAGAGTAAGGCCAAGTGATGCAAAGAAAGTGATTTTAATCTCGTCCAAACCCATATCAGCTATGTCTAATACATTTGCATATAGATTTCAGAACTGAAAAAAGAAATAGGATAATGCATAGTGGATTTCCAAAGATAACTGGACTTGTTCCCTTTCCTTGTGCTATTTTGATCTATTCAGGCTCTCTGATGTTTTAGTAAATTTTATTTTACATTTTTTAGTACTTAAATACTGTTCAATTGAAATTTTATACACAGAGGATTAACTTATCTACTCGAGCAAAGACTTCAAAATTAGGGCTTTCTGATGATATTTTTACTGTACTGAGTAGAAGCTAGAAACACAAGAATTGTTATATTAGCCTGATTATGCCTATGATTAGCTCAGTCTTGTCTCCAGTGCTGGCCAATATCAGACACTGAGGGTAAAGGAAAACATGACAAAGTGAATATTTAATAATTTTGTTCTACATAATAATGTAACCATGTACATATTTGAAATTAGGTGCTTCTTGAGGATTCTTGTAGCAGTCAGGAAGATCCCTGCTGCAGGTCATGCATAACAGCACAGGAAAAGTACACAAAACCAGGCAAAGCCTGTTCCAGTGTAAGGAGATGGGAACATTTTGCACAGAGATTACATTTTATTTGATTAAAACTTTAGCAATGCTCATGATATTAAACTATTTAATTAATTTATTGGAAGATTAGCTTCAATGTTATGCCTTTTAATAGAAACTTAACCTGCAAGCCAGAATTTCTGAAATGAGCAAGACAACTAGCATACTTCAAATAGCAAATTAACCCTTATTTAATGAAGGATACACCTAAGTCTAAAACAATGGCATAAAAATCTATCAAAGCTAGGAACACTGTGTTACTGTCAAAAGCAAGGCTGGCAGAGTAATGTTTTTCCTGTTAGTCAGTGTTCTGACCTGAAAAACAAAGCCATTGCAGATCACAATGAAATCAAGGCTTTACAGGTGTCCATGGAGGTATAAAGGACAGGGAACCTTGTCCCATGCAAGGTATTCCCTGCTGAATTCAGATCTAAATCCTTGGTCTAGTTAATTCAAACCTAGCTCCTGACATCCAAGCTCCAGGCCATGCAGACAGTGTGTTTGCCCTGGTACTTCCTTGTTGATGGCATTTCAGACACTACAGAGAAACGAGGCCACAAATAAGGCCCTGAAAGCAAATCATTTGGAGATCAGAGGTCAAACCAAAACTCAAGTTCAGGAAAGATTATATTTCTTAGTGTGCTGTTGATAGTGGCTCTTATCAATGTTTGGCTCACAGGTAGTAATCTTCAAGAAATAACGAGAATTTGTTGTGTCCTATCACAGCTTTTGCACACAGAAACTATGAAAAAATACTGTGGTCAAGATACAGTAAAAAGGAATGAAAAGAAGGATATGTGGCAGAAAGCCCCCTTCATTTGCAGAAGCTGTGTGTCCCCTTCACGTTCTTTTTGTTAATAAACACAAATAAAAGGACTTGACAACTGTGCAGGGTTGCTTTCCAGTAAGCAGAGAGCATATTTTTAAATTTTCTGTCTGGAAAAATGTACACACTATCAAGTCTTTGTCCTTGCTAGGTCATTCTTAAATACCTTTCATACCCAGTTATTTTAAAATAGAGTCAAAGAAAAAATACCCAACAGTAAACTTTAATGTTGTTCACTATCTGTGACTAAGAAGTGTTTCCAGAGGACAAGTATTTTTCAACACTTTTTTTTTTAGTCTCCTGACTGCAAATTTACTTCCTCTTGGTCCTGTGATATCTGTTTCAGCAGATGATGCCTAATGACAACATTCTGGTGTTTTAATAACAACACAAAGAACAGCTATCTTATTTCATGACCTATGATTAGTTCTGTACCTCTTCTGTATTACAGAGTTAGATTAAATGGTAGGTAAATATATGTCTTGGTAAGTTTTCATATCAAGTGACACTGGATGGTGCATAAACAAATCCAACAAATGTTAACCAATGAAGCAAACAGTTCTCCAGTGCCACAGCATGCAGCTAGTGGTAATGGCAATTATTATAATGAATATTAAAAGAAAATCCATTTTATCAGATTGAGAAAATAAGGAAATGGTTTACATGCTATGTTGTTTCCCAATTAACTCAGGAGAACCACTGTCCTATGGTGCCTTACCTCAGAAGAGCACCTCCCATAGCAGAAGGAAGACAGAATCAGATACAAAGAATTTTTTGTTCTGTTTTGTTAGATGAGGAAATAATTACAGAACTCAGAATTGACACTGTGTTTAGCTAGTTTAGCTTTGAAATGAAAGCCAGCTAATTCTCAGTTACGATTCCCATAATTACAAATTGCATTTCCCCATCTCTGCCATGAGGCTGCACAGCCCCTGATTGCAGGAGCTGCCCAGCAAACTGCTGAGCACCTTTGCTCCAAACGCCGCCGGGGAACTCCTGAAACAGAACATAATATGATGGCTTTCATTTGCTGGACTTTGCTGGGATGCAGAGGAGACTGAAAGGTACTGTGTCAGTAAGAGCTGCTGTGACTGCCTCCAGTCTGAGCATTTACTGCACTGAACCTTTTGCTCAGAGTCCAGAGGGCCCAGACTCTTCCCTTCCTGGGTCAGTACTGAGCACAAATGTGATCTTCTAGAGCAGAGACTTGAGTGGGGCTGCTGGTTGTGCCTGGTGCCTGCCTGTAGGATGGAAAGGTTTTGTGCTGCCTCCTCTGCTCTGAACCTATGCCTTGGTCAGCCCTGAGGAAGGGAGCTGGAAAAAACAAACTGGTGACATATAGCAAATGAGGTTTTTAAGATGCAAAGCACAAAGCATTAACAAACCCAAAACTGCCAGCTGGTAAATAAGCTTAATGAAGAAATCATACATATCTTGACAAAAATCTTCTGCACTTACAATATACAAAAATAAATAATGAAAATCCCCAAAGTTGGTCCACCTCTTTTGGCTAATTTTGAACCTGCTCAGTAAGGAGAAACCTTTACAGTAAACTCTACACTAAAAGCTTTGAAATTTTGTAACATAAACTAATGCTTTTTTCAGTTCTCATTCCATATCTTTTACAAAAATTGGGATAAATTACCTTCATACTGCATTCAACAAATGCACATAAGCATTATCAAGAGAGTATATTTTATTTATTTCTGCATAAGCTTCAGAATTCCCTTGGTTACTTGGGCACTCTAAGCATTTGAGAAGGAAAGATATTTCACTCATCTGCCAAAATGGTGACAGAACCTTTGACACCAATGATCCAGGGGGATGCACAACATAAATTAGGCAGGCCTGGTCCAATAAATTGACAAATTGCTTTTACAAAACTGCTCAGCCCCAAAGGGTCTATAGAAATTAGCAAAAGAGGTTCTTGGCACCTCATCGATGTGAGGAAATCCAACACTGTGGATGACCCTACCCATGGCAGGGGAGTTGCACTAGATGACCCTGAAATGTCCCTTTCAACCCAAACTATTCTATGGTTCTGTAAGTAAACAATTCTTCTAGAATTGTAGAATTGTATAATAAAAGTGTCCAAGATTTAAATATACAAGCTGAGTATTGGAAAGCTTGTTTTTAGCAGGAAATACTCCAGTGGCAATGGTAATTAAATAGCTTACAATTTCTGGCACTTCTACTATCATATTCCCTTGAATACTTAACTTGTTACTTTTCCAGAGCATATGCCTTTAAGGAAGCCATTAGTGAGAGACTGGGCAAAAATTTCACTGGACTAAATTGTGCCCCCTCCCAGCCTGTGAAACTGCCCTCCCCCAGCCCCCAGTCCAATTCTTCAGTCAGAATTCAGTACAGATACAATTTGAAAAAAAAGAAAAATCAGTTGAGAAAGGGAAATGAAGAGTTATTTAAATGGCTTTGAACAAAACCACATTTCTGTTCATTCTCAATTTCACAATTAAATGGCTTGTGGCAAATGCTCAGCATAGATACAAGCTCATAATCCTTTTAATAACAATTTGCCTGCTGTTCAAATCTATTTTATTTTTTACTTAACTGAAGATATTTTGGAAAGTATCATAAAATCAAAAGAAACCAATTACATTGTTTTTTTGATGCAATCCATTTTTTTATCCCAGGGTGTGAAACTGCCAAAATACTAAATTGGAAATTCAAGGGTGATGTCACACAGAAAAAGAACTCTGAAAAACAAATTGGGGAATTCAAGGTCACCTTCATATTCTTTTAGTCAGTATTGGAGAACAGAAGTGTTTAGCACAGAAATCCAGTCTGTAGCAAGCTTTCAGTCTCCAGAGAGCATCTAACCTGAACAATACTCTGAGGTTGAGATGATCTTCCACCTGTTGTACAGCTCGAGGTAGTTTTGAACCTACCACAGGTAACAGTTTCAAAAGAGACACTCAAATGCTTGCAGGAGATAAAAGCAAGGAACTTGGTAGTTTAGCACTTGAAAAACAAATCTCTGATAGTACAAACCCAGAATGTTTCACTGGAAGAGAAAACTATGTCATATCAGAAAAAATGTTAACCTCAAATTCCGAGCCAGCAGTCACTGACATTTCTACCAAATTCATGTGTTTACAACCCCTCTACCTCCTGACTCTCTTGTTCAGTTGTGTCCTCAGAGGAATTAAGGAATTCAGTAATCAGTAAATTTTTAAAACTAAACACTCAGTGGGAATAGCTTAAATAAAAAAATCATAGAACCTGTAGCTTTAAAGGCTAAAATCTTCCTTTCAAAACCAGAAGGAATTCAATAGAGCCAACAAGCAAGATCACCCCAAGTGGCCACAAATGCTTGTTTGGGTATTTTTTTGTTTGTTTCTTTTTTTGTTTTTGTTTTGGGTGTTTTGGGCCTTGTTTCTGTTTTCTGACAAAAAAAATAGAAGGAAATAGAGAAATGGTTCAATTCTTGACTTTGGTCTAATCTTTTGATTTGCTTCATTATGCGATGTGTTAATTACATCTCGTCTCTCCAGTACTGTTTTCTCAGAGGTTTCTGTTTTAGCAGATAATGAAGTCTGTTTAAGGAATCTTGTTAAACTTTTTTCTGACTTTTTATTACAGCAAATTTTTCACCAGATAGGCACCATATGGCTTCAGTATGGACTAATACTTTATGAATTTTTTTTAATCAGTTTTTTAATCCTTTCCCTCCTCCTTGTACTACTTAACAATCTATGCTCTGATCAAATTTTCTTGAAATAATCTCTTATTCAATGTTAATCTGAGAATCAAAGTCAACTTTTTTACTAAAACCTAATAAGGTAAACTGTTTATGACAATTATTCAATATTAAACCAATTTGAATTACAAAGGATTCTGAAATTTCCCAACTCAGATGTCCAAATGAAGGCAGCTTGATGTATGATTAGCAATCTAAATTAATGGTCTGGCTTTTTAAATATGCTAAGCAAAATTTTTTTATTGTCTAATTTAAATAATTAAATCTTCCACAAATTTAGTATTTTTGAAGGATTATGAAAGGGGCAAATACTTGTTTTTCATTTCTCAAATAGCTCAAAAAAAGAATAATGATATTTTAATGTTCTAGTACTAAAAAGTAACATGATAACTGGCTTTATACTTCAGCATAAATAAAACATTAAACAAAACAGTAAAATCATCCATAACATCAATGGAGTCGTCGTCTAAAAACCAAAACCTCCAATTCAAATGAATAATGAAAGGCTTCAGCACAGTTTTTATGCTTACAGTATTTACTTATAGATCATCTAATTTCCTCCTAAGGCTAATGTGGAAACTGGAAACTGCTACCATACACAATCCATAATCCTGTGAGATATAGGAGACATTGCCAAAGGTAGTCAGCCAGAAATTAAATTCATCTGGGTTTTGCTGTTGTTGTTGTTTTAAGGAGAAAGCAATACAAACATTTCCCAGCATCTTTCGTTTACCTCCCTGACTTTTCCTTGTGGAGGATAATATTCAAATCTCCTAGAGCTTTCTTTGACTGGCTGGACCTTACTAACATAATTTGGAGAAAAAGCAACAAAACATTTTGGAGCTCCTGATTTCTGTGAAGTGTTTGTCCCAGCACAGAGGGTAAGTTCAGTCTTTGCTGCTATTAAACATGCTTTGGCCCTGGAGAAGATCCAGTCACTTTGTGGGGTAAGAGATTATCTGGTTTCATTAGAGAGTGGAATTCCAATAAAAGATCACATCTGATAAAAGGTACACACTTTCTCCCTAGGAACAGCAAAAAGAAGAAACAAGAAGATTCACATGCCCAGGATGCTGCACATTTTAACAGGTTCTCTGACAACATCAAATACCCCACTCTGTGTGTGGGTCGGCCTCTTGCACAGCAGGTGAAACAACCGATTTCAGGCCAAACATCCAATTATTTAAAGCACTAACCAAACCTCTAAAATATTAACTAGAGAGCCAGGCCAATGTTTTCCACTTTGTGTTCCTAAAGTCAAGCCTAGAGATCTACTCTTCTAGAAGTGACCCAGCCCAACTCATTAAAATGATAACATTTTTAGAGAATTACTGAATAATCCACAATAAAATAGTTGCAGCAGGCACTCCCAAGAATCAAAGCATTCGAAAGTCTGAAATTACAACTGGAAATCGAGCTCTAATTTCATTGTAGGTACACCAATAACATTGGCTTAGGCATTCAAATAAAAGCACTTTTCAGAGGTGAAAAGGTGCAAAATCTGAACGTAAATATTCAAACTGAATTTTCAGCCTTTCTTAGCATTACAGCACTGTTGATATGCTATGGAAATAACACATTTCAGTGATAAATACTTCCCTGCTATTATACGGATTAGTTCAGTTCAACAGAGTTAGAAATTTGCCCTTCCAAAGGGTAGCAACAGATTAAAACTTCTCCTTGGTACTTTTAAAAGCTGCCTGTAAAAGCTCAGGGTCTTCTCTTTGAATCTCATGTTTACACAGTATTTGCATAACATTCTCATATTGTGTTTGTTCTCTGACAGACAGACCTCTTGGGTAAAGTTTTATCAAAGAAACACTTTCTTCCCTTGAAGTAACTCTGTATTCATAGCCATTTTGCCTAATTTATGCTAAGTTGTTTAAATCATGCTTTTTCCTCCCTGTGTTCCAAATCATAACTTATGTCTATTCAGCATGGAGAGCACAGTGTCAGACACAGAACTGTTGGTCTCCTCTCCTGTCTGCCTGGCTGTGCTCCTTCCCTTCCTCACAAAGCAGTACTGCTGCACAGGGTCTGCTACACAGCTCCAAAAACACCCCAAAGAAGTGCTACAGAGACTGGGAAGACATGAAGTGAGGTAGAAGCTATCTCATAATCTTAGTTTACAGGGAAGTTTCAATGACAAGTCACAAACTAAATATTCTTCATTTCTCTGAGCAAAAGACAAAGATCTTCTGGAGTCCAAATGTCTTTCATATTGTTCTTGGATATTGGCACTATTGAAAGCCCTTCATCAAATTGTTCATTCATGCAGTTTAACTGAAAAGCTTCTCATGTACTTACTCATGTTACAGGACACCAATTCTATTGAACTTTGGGACATTTTAAGCATTTTACCTCTACAATATTACCTAAAGTAAAACACCAGGCCAGAATTTAGAAAATCATAGAAAAAATTTTAATTAAACCATGTCTTGTCACTAAATTCTTGAAAGAGAGCAACCTTTCATGAAGGTTTTTTATGGAGATTTTGCTGAACCACTTAAAAAAATCATCTCGGAATGAACACTCACTATTTCAGTGGCAACCCATCAGTTACAGGATTCCCCAGAAAAGAATTTTGAACATCTCACAGACTGAAGCTGGTAATGTGTTCCAAAACAAGGGGCTTTTTACTGATGGCTGGCAGTGAGGTGTGTTCTTTGATACCTATGTTTATGCCTATAAAACTAAACTTTTCAGAAATATCGAAAGTAACAATCTAACAAATGTATCATGTTCAAAGAATTCAGAACAATTTCTCAGCAGGTTTAAAAAGCCACAGATCTCCTACATTACATTAAAATATCTGACCTGTTAACACACTTCATTCACTCATTAAAAAAAAACCAAACTAATTTTTGTTTTATACCTCAACCATCCACTTTCTCTATAGTCTTACATTTCCAAGTTATGAGTGACAAATCTGTAGGCACATTTAAGTTCCCCAACCACCGTGCTATCCAGAAAAATCAATATCAACCATGATTTGGAGAGCTTTCAAGTCAGACTTAAGGACAAATTCTTAGATATGCTGTCAAATTTTTGCTTTAATGTTATTTTCTCAAGCTTTAAACAGAAGCTGTGCATACACCTTCTCTCTACAAGGGAAATTCAGACATTAAAAACATAATCAACAAAATGTGAGCCCTAAGGGGAAGGTAGTCCATTATCTTGAAATATCTTGGCAATACTATGCAAGGGGAAAGAACTGCCAAAACTCAAGTTAGGAGATTGTACCTACTACTCGGTACTAATTTCAATTCCGATTTAATGGCAAACCCAAAAATCAAGAAGGGACTAGCATTTAAAAAAAAATAACATAAACTAGTAAGCACTCAAAGTACAAAGAACTAACCAGAAAAATCCTTAAATTTAGTAACTGTGCTGTCAGAGCATTTCATGTACTCAGCACGTGCTGATCCTGGTTTGTTTTGGTTTCTTAAAATAAAGGGGAGTGGTCCCTTCACTAGGGACCTTTCTATGTTCCATAAATCAAATAAGGAATCTCTGCATTCCCAAGGATGGCCAGTGAACAAGAAGGAATACAGATGAGTGTACTGCTCTGAACAGGAGGATCAAAAACCAGAGACATTTTGAGTGCCCAGAGAAACAAGTCCGTAGTATCTATTACAGGTCATTAAACTTGTTCACAGAACAAGAGCATGAGATGCCCGGATGTTTCTGTGTATTGTGACAAGACCAAAAGCAATCTTTGTCTCCTGTTGCTCACTTGGAAGCTGCAATTATTCTGGCCAGTAGAACTTGAAAAAGGATACCCATTCTTTCAGAAATCTGAAGCACAGTTTACTAGTCTGGATGATTACACTGCTTAAAAATTGCAGATCCAACCATAATTATTCAATTTGCTGAGCAACAAAAAGATCTGAAACTGAAAATAAATGTTTGACTCCTGCTTTGCTGCCTTTTGTACATTCTGCCTTGGAACATAATGATGGATTGTGTGCCTTCAACCTAATGGGTTTTTCCATAGTGACTCTCTGATTTTAATTCTTCCCTTTTACCTGTTTTTCCATTAGGATCTAGAAAGATCTCAAGATACTTGTCAAGTGGGCTTTAAAATGAGATTTCTTAGATTTCTAATGAACAAATAAGAGAAATAAAGGTCAAGAAAGAGAAGAAAATAAAGATTTCAGACTGTTTTCCAGTGCTGATAAGGTAAAACAACCTACCTGCAAACTGCAGAACATCTCGTTCCCTAAAGATATCATCCAGATGCTGGATAAATCACCCACCCTGGTCATCTTATAAGAGGTAACAAAACCTCTCATGATTTTGAACTTAGTAAATTTTTTTAGTACTAGATATCTGATGATAGCTACCTAAATTGTGATAGTGTTGTCTTGTAAACTCTGAGAACTGAGAAATATTAAGTGAAAAAAAGTACAAGAAAATTGCTTCAATTATGCTATTTTTAACTCTCAACATTTTCTAAATGCAAGCTGCTCTAAATAGTTGATTTGACTGCAATTTATATTAAGGAAACATTTCAACAACATACTGCTTTTTGATAAAAAGTTTGTAGTTAAGAGCATAAAAGTGATTAAAATGAAGTTTTTGGTGGTGGCCTGAAGAAAGCTTTGTTGGGTTGCACTCAGCCATTGAGGGAGTGTCATTTTTTCTTCCTGTAGGTTGCACTGGAAATAAAATGTTAAATAACACGTTGTACTAGAAATAACAAGGTTAAAAGTATTCTTAGATTAAAAGTATTGCATTCTTTTCCCTGCTAAAGAAAGATAATTCTCATCCATACCAATAAAAAATTCCCTCTGTAAATTATGGGCAATCAAGCTAACTTCATGTGCCATAAATACCAAAGGAGAATACAAACTGTCAGCTACTAGATGTCTTCATGTCTTAATCCATGGTAACTTGCCTTCTGGTTGTGTGGTCCAACAAGTAATTTAAAATCAATTTTGCAAGGCTGCAGTAGTGGTTTTGTGCATGGTAGGCCTTCAGCTCTTTATGGGAAGCTGAATTTAGAAGCAATTGCTGCTGTCTTTTGAAGCAAATCTGAGAAATTTTGAATGCCAGGGTTTATGGGCATTATTCTGACTGTATTTAGGAAGCTGAATTAAATATTTTTACTTTTAAGGATTCAGTGTTTAATTAGCACACACCTTTTAGTAAACCCAATTGTAGGGCCATGCTGTGTTTGCCTGCCCTTCAGAAACAGAGACTTGAAATGCCACTCTGCTAGAGCAGTTAAACTAGAAGTGCAGCAGCAGAACAAGCAAACTTGCCTTTTGGGGACCATGTCAGTGAAATATTTGTCTTTATCAACACAATTAACTATCAATGGAAAATGAACCCAATTTCATTCTCTTGAGCAACTCCTTCAGATATAGTTTAGTCATTATGAAACCCTTTATCCTTCCTCATTGATGGCAGGTCAGTATAATCAGTTTTCTTCACACAAAGGACAGCTGCCTCATGATGAATAAGGCACAGGTTTTCTGTCTTAGGAAAAAATCTTCCTGTCTCAAGTTTTTCTCTCTTCACGTAGGCTCCATGGGGAGAGTGTTGGAAGCCACGGCATAAAGTTACAATGGAAAAATTGATTTCCCACTGTGGATACTAATAGATGAAAGCATACAATTAAATCATATCATAACTAAAAAATATCTTGGTCACCGTCTCATGGAATCTCCAAATTTTTGAAAATTAGCAGAAAAGATTGCACTGTCTAATTAATGCCTCTTAGCATTACTGTCTGACATTTCCCTGTCATAATTCTGAAATCTTGTACATTTACAACTATTTCATGCTTTTTTGCTCCTGGTTTCTTAACTGATGCTTTAAAATCAATTGCTTTCTCAGTTCAGTCTATTTTATCTGTGCAGTTGATATCTACACTTGAAACAGTGGTAAAAAAGTGTTGCAATGACACACATAGAATACTGTGCCATGGTATTTCTCATTGATGAAACACTGAACTTCAAATGGCAGAATCATGAAAGACTTATGCAAGACACCTCAAGTCAGTTTTCAGTACTCTCTATGTGAACTGGAAGGTCTAAAAATAATCTCAAATCCCTATTTAGATAGTGACTACTTGAGGGCAGATCAAGGTTGTATCTATGAATTTTTTAAAGTAGTTGTATTTTTGAGCAAATACCTTGAATTTATTCTGTTATATATCCTTTCAATTTTATGAGGCTTTTACTGTGCCATTTATTTTAGCTACAACATTTGGCACAACCTCTGCTTTTGTATTCTGTTATCTACTTAAGAAATCATTCTTACTTTATTTTAATTCATCGGTTTATTTCTTTGCAAGGCAAAGAAAACATTGAGCCTATACGGTTATAATTCACAGAGGAGGAGAAAATGGAGGTAGTGAGGGTGAATCATCACATCTGCTGTTCTTTCCTTTAATAAGAGAAAACCTTCGAAAGCATAATTGGGCAACCCTTAGACAGAATGATTAGTTATCCTTCAGTATGGCTAATTAAATGTTTACTAAGCCCATCAATAAGAATTTGGATGTACAAAACTTGGAAAGAAGCAACACATTGAGGTATCTGTTGAAAATAACATCAGTAATCTTTTCTTGCTTTCCTTCAGAAGACAGATGACCTACTGAGACAAACACAGGGATTTCACTGAAACTGGGGAGAAATTTAATCTTCTGTCTCGGTTTCCCTAAATCTCTGCTATGTGTGCAGGAAAACGGGAGTCACTGTCTGCAGGGTAAGCAGACTGGTTGCTGCTGACAACAGCACACTACAGCTGCTGTTAGCAGAAACCAGGATGCATGGACCCAGTTATTCAGCTGTACTTGAATGGCTGATGGCTGCATATGTAAGATCTTGAAGAACTTTTCATACTTGTTTTGATAAAGACATTTCACTTTTACTTCTGTATGGAACCAAGTGTAACTGTAGCAAACTCATCCTAGGCAGCCCTAATTCCAGTTTAAAAGGGAGTTCTCAGGAATTTCTGTGTGAACTTGGAAGCAAAGTAATGCTTCTTCTCCTATTCTGATGCCCAAAAAGTCATAGTTCAGAACTGCAGGTATGAAAGAGGAGGCTTGGATTAACTGAGTTACTGCAACTTGCATGAAATAACTTCCGTCATTAAATCCTTTAATTGAAAGATAATCTGAACTGTTACTGTTTGAACAAATATATTTAGATTGCTCACAACTATTCTGAAAGCATTTTGGATGTGTCTATATCTCAATTTTTCTGATTTGCAAAGCAGAAAATGGTTACTGCTTTAGCAGGACCTTTTCAGCTAACAAAAGAACAAACTTGGCTTCATTAAGACTAATGGGGTGGAGAAACAAAGAGAAGTGAGCAGGGAGTAGTGTTGGCTGTTCTCCACACTAGCACCAAAACATTTGTTTATTTGTGGTCTTGTGGTTTGGGAAGGCCTTACAGGATCATACACTACTGAAGGCTTTCCTGAGCTCTAGAGTTACCTCAGGCAGGCTCTTTGTCAGGGCAGGTTTCCCACTGTCTGACAGTGCCTTCTGGAGAGGGAGCCAGATTGCACATAAAGCCCCAGCTTTGAGGTACCTTCTATTGTTACTTGAATGTGAAGGAAGTGACAAATGGAAGATTTTTTTTTTCCATTATTTTGTTCTTTACTATACCAAGAACACATTTTTAATAATATCAAGAGTCGTTATTCAGAGGGAACCATTTGCCACATAATTTCATAAATACTTTCCACACCTGCAATGTGTTTCAGTCAAACAAAAGTTGTAATAAAGTAAATGCTGTTTTAAACTTCCCTACTGTACTTTGCTACAACTTTTTAATGCTGAAAAGTTCAGCAAGGTAGGGAACCGAGAATACATAATTCTGACCTAAGTGAGTCTTGTGAAAACACTGGGGAAGGTACTTCAGGAAGCAATTTAGTAGTCAGCATGTAGCAGAGATGAGAATAATTATCAAACAGCTGTACATATCACAGACTTATGCTGTGATCCAGTTAGCATGCTGGTGGCATAGAACATCAGATCAGATAAGGCATCCATTACAACACAGATCTGACAGCACTTTAAATCCAAGAATCACTATGCAACATGGAACATCAGTATCAACTTCTCATCTTTTTAGGATGGCTGCAGAAATGAACTCTCTCAGTAGGGTGTGGCTGTGTGATCCATTTGCTATCAAGCAAACCTGTTATATTTAAGAAAGCATCTGAAAGGGAGCAAGAAATCACTACAATACCTACCCACTGAAAAAAGAAGCAGTAAATCTAACTTCTGCATGACTAGTTTAGGATAAACCACATGTGGATGAAGGCAACCCAAAGGGAGGCTTTGCTCACAGAACAGACATAAAACACACTGCCCAGTGTAATTTGGCTGTCCCAGCTTTCTGTCACAGTGCTTTAAAGCTGGCAGCACAGTTGCTAAAAATCTTCTCCTAGATGAGGGTGATGGTTGAACCACAGGGTCTCAAAGCATCAACAGCAGGGCCATTCATGGGACTAGAACATACAGGATCCTCTGTGCAAAGCCTTCAGCACCTTTCAATGCCACGTAATTCAGGGGTAGATGGGTTAGTGCTCAAACTTCTAAATTTACCTGTTAACTGTAACTCTTTTTTTTCTTTTAAACAACACTTGAAAGATTCTCCTATTGTGGTCATTAGCAAAAGTGTAAATTAACCTCTAATTTAAAACTACACTGAATAGTGACCTTTGATGAGCAAGTAAAGAGAAAATGTTTGGAAATACTGTACCAGTTTATTTGTAAGTTAACTAATAACACATCCTGCTTCACAAAATGCTTCGTAACTACCTGAAAAGCCCTATATAAACATTAATACTAGAGATGCCTTTCTAAAAGCCAGCTCCAGTTGGATTATAGTATTTTTTTGCTGCATTTTCTGCAGTACTTTGCTTTTGATGAGGAAGAATCCTACCTCTCTTTAGCTGACCACGTGTCTTTTTCTGAATTTTGGTGGGAGGGAAGGAGGCAGCACAACTCTCAGGACTTTTTAACATTGCTTTTTCTTTTCCTCAACCCCCCCCCGAAAAACTAAAACAAACAAAAAAGGACAGAGCCAAACATTTTGTAACTGCTCCCCATGTTACGATATCATTTATTAAACCAGAAAAAGCCAGAAAGACAATTGCTGGGAGCAGTAAGGCAACTGTTTAAAAGCAGGGACTCACATGGAACTGATGGGACTCACACCAGTTCCCATGTTATTGGAGATTCTCAGTCTGGATAGAAACATAGTACTTCTCATATTCATTGGCTTGGCTTTCATTTTTTTTTTTTAATTAATGATAAATGTACAGGTATGTAATTCATGTCCAAGACAACACACATTCAATTTGTCTTATTTGTAGGCTGCAGATTCACAGATTTTGTGCTTCACTGTAATAAAAAGAAGCATTTTCTTCCCCCAAGGAAACAAACAAAAAAGGACAGATTCAAATATTTCGTGCAGTCTCCACACAAAGCGCAGCCCGCACTGGCAGCACCCCGGTGCGGGGCAGCGGCGGACGCCGGGCGGGCTGAGCTCGGGGGCGGCGGGGCCGGACTCTGTCCCGGGGGACTCCCCCGGCCCTGCGGCCCCTCGCTCGGGCCCGGCCCCGCCCGGCCGAGCCGGCGCTGTGTGCGCCCCGCGGGCGGCGGGACTACACGTCCCGGCGGTCCCCGGGCGCGCTCGGCCCCGCCGCGCTCGGCCCCGCCGCGCTCGGCCCCGCCGCGCTCGGCCCCGCCGCGCTCGGCCCCGCCGCGCTCGGCCCCGCCGCGCTCGGCCCCGCCGCCCGTGCCGGGCCCGCGGGCGGGGCGGGGCGGCCGCAGCGCGGCGGGCGGGGCGCGGCCCCGGTGCCCGGGGGCGGGAGCGCGGCGCCGGCCCCGCCCGTGGCGCTCCGTGGAGCTGTTCAGCGCCCCGGTGCTGAGTGTGCCCGCGGCTCGCCCAGGCTCCGGCGGCGGTCCCTCCCCGGCGCTCCCGGCGCGGCCATGGCCCCGGCGCTCTGAGTGCCCGCCCGCCGCGCCCCGCCGTGGATGCAGCAGCTCCGGGCGCCCCTGGCAGGTAAAGCCTTTCCCTCCCCGCCCCTCCGCGTTGCATCCCCGGCCGCCCTCTGCTCCGAGCTGCCGGCTCCGGGGGCTTTGGCCGAGCCGAGAGCCGGCGGCTGCCGGAGGCGCGAGTGGTGTGGCGGGGAGCGAGCCCCGCGAGGCGAGCGCGGGGAACAAAGCGGTGCCGTGCATATGCTTTTTGAGTAGTTTTGTTATTTTAATTTCCGGGGAGCGGGGAAAGGAAGAGCGGGGTGGCTGGTTAGCTGCAAATATCTGTGCTTAGTTAGATGTAGGAAAAAAACCCCCTAATAATATTCATTTGCTCGTGGAATCCTGTTCCTATTCTCATGGTTCAGTGGTGGAAAAGATGTGTTTGTCATACAGGTAAGGTAGTGTTATAGTCAAGACTGCAAAATGGTTTCCTTGAGTACCCTCCTTAACTGTAATGCTTGTATAAATTTTGCACAGCAATCATTTCTTACTTATTTCTGTGTGGATCCCCAGCCTCACCAAGCTTGGACAAGCAGCAGAGGGTTAGAGACAGTGTAGCAGACACAGTGTTTCTGTGAAGAGGTTTCAGAAAAAGGGAGGAAAAAATCCCGCTGTATTTAAGGCCAAATGACAAGTTGCATCCTACATGAAGTCATTTACAGCCAAGCATTGTGCTGCTATGCCTGATGCTTCAGGCTTCCTCTTAGTGCTGGGTGATGAATAGTGAATTGAGCAAGCCTATTAAATGTGCATAATCAAGCAGCAAGTGTTCTTAACTGCTTGTACTGTAGTAGCTACTGTTGTCACAGGATCAGTGAGTATTCCTCAGCTATCAAAAGACTGTATTTTACCCTAGATTGAGTAGCATGCAGCTGTACCCCTTTTGTGATGCTGGTAATTTGGGTTAACTTAAAATTTCTCAGTGTGGCATGGAAAGGGGGAGGCTGGCAAAACAGAAACTCAGCACTCTTCCTGGGTGTAGACAGTGAGAAAAGTTTAACCTAAGAGACTGCCTGTAGCCAGACCAGGGATTTGCACAGTTTCTGTGCTGGTTTTGAAAAGAAACTGAAGAACCAAACTAAGATTAAAAAATTGCTTCCTTTGGAATACCAAATACAATCTAATTAGTATACTCCTAGCACTTCGTCTTAACTCACTTCTGCTCTGTATCTAGAATTTCTTTGTGTCTAAGGCATCCCCTGCACCTCATGTTACTATGTCATGTATTACACCAGAAAAAGAGCCAGAAAGACAATTGCTAGGAGCAGTAAGGCAACTGTCTAAAAGCACCAGTTCCCATGTTATTAGAGATTCTCCAGTCTGGATAGAAACATAGTACTTCTTATATTCATTGACTAGGATTTTTTTTTTTTAAACCAATGATTAAGGTTCAGGTATGTAATTCATTTCCAAGATAGCATCCATTCAATTTGTCTTATATAGGCTGCAGATTAACAGATTTTGTGCTTTACTGTAATAAAAAGAAGTTGAACAGTTTGGGTACTATCTGACTGTCATTGCACATCCAAAAGCTCTCCTCCCAGCAGGTACCTTGGACATGCAGGGGCATAACCATAATGTCTGTAGCCTTTTAGGAATAATCGAGTTAACAATTATAATAGTGCATTAGTGTAAAATTAAAAATCAATTTGTGCACATGACTGTATGCAAGGCAAGCTTCCCCCCTCCCCAGCAGAATGACAAGATTTCCTGACACAGCTCCTCCCTACCTCTGCCTTTTAGTCTAAGCACCAGCAAAGCCTCAGAGCACGTGATCAGCTGTGTGTGATTTAAGCAATGCTATTGAATTTTTTCCACAGGGAACAATTACTATAGTGTGACAAGTCAACCATTTTGATCTTAACAGATCTAGCTCTGTTTAGTGATGGTATCTACTGCCTAACCCACTCTGAATATCTCCCTGGAGCAGTTTGCCTCTAATTTAAAAGGACACTGTTAAACCTTAAAATAGGTTCTCATTTTTGGGTAGGAATAAGAGGCTTAATAGCAGAAGGACACTGTAGACATTTCAGCAGTATATTTTCTGTTGCTGCTGGCTGTAATAGCCCTCAAGAAGCCACTCAAATATCTGAGAAGCCAAGCAGCATGCTCTGACCACACCCCTACACTGCTATAATTCACAAACCCAGACTCTGGGCTTGCTGCCACATTCATGTTTCTACCTGGTCAGTCAGGACAAAGACAAAGCTGCTTCGTACTAATGAAGCTGGGGCAGCTTTTAATAGAGCCAACGATCTGGTCTGCCCAAAATATACTAAAAATGACACGTGTGTCCCCAGACATTGTTTATGCTAAAGGCTATTGCAAATAGAACATTTATGCTAATTACTTGCATGTCAGCTTGGGCAATAGACAATCAATATTTTTCAGATGTAGGATCCACTGCAACTTTCCCAGTTATCGTGCATTCAGTACAGTACATTAAATCTCAAGTTGCAATTTCTTTGTGGAAATGTTTATTTTAACTTCTACAGTAGACTGCTGAAGTCATGGAAATGTTTCCATTACACTTAAGTAAAAGTCTATTTTTCAAAAAGGCTTGCACGAAAACCTGACCTGGATATATTTTTAACATTAGAGCCATGCTTATGACAACACTATACAGTAACAAAAGGCTTAAAAAAAAATCCTTATAAGCACAATCTGTACAAAAATGCTATAGTTAAAAATCAACATGTGCTATTGAAAAGCAAAGACTTTTTTTTACTGCTGTCTATATGAGGGAGAATGACAAGACACATACCTTTATTAAGGAGAACTGAAGTACCTTCTATTGCCAAAACATCTTTTTAATATGGTCTTTTGTTCCCTGGATTGTGGCTGAGATGGCCTACGTATTTTCTACAATTCTAAAATGAGAAAAAATTATTTTATGTATTGTATAGTAAAAATTCTCTGCTTGAATTCTAGCAATGCTTGGCATTAAACATAACTAGATTTTACTTATGCCCATAAATGCCTCTAAACTCTTATATGATACTCCCAAGTCTACTCTTCAAAGAAGATATTTAAATGCACAATGCAATGTGCATTTAAGCAATTACCAAATTGCTTCCTCTCACAAGAGAGGGCCTGCTAACTCAAAAGAAGTAATCCCAATAACTTCCTTCAAGTAGCAAGTGATATTTTCAGCAATTTTTGAAGGTATAGCTTCTAACTTATGAATATTTAACTGTAGTGTTTAAGCATTTGTAGTATGTTCTCCTCAACATTCAGGAGTAAACAGAAGAAAACTGTAACCTCACTTCAGGCATTATTTCTATAATCATGTACTTTTATGTCTCACAGGTCAAAGTCACTCTAAATTCTGGCAAAATGTTAGACTATGGTTGAATTGTGACATTGCTGTAAAGAGGGACATAATTTGAGCTGACAACACACTGCTGACAAAGATTTGTGCAGAAATATTCACTTCCATTTTATTTTGTTTAGAACAACTAGTTCCTGAGAAATGTGTAGTTTGGGAACAGAATCTATGCAGAATTGCAATGAATATAAGATTTTCCTGCTTTAAGTTCTACTCAGCTTTGTTTCTAGTGCTTGGGCTGGAGGCAAGAGGAAAGTAATGGGACATGGGACAAGCCCTGCACATAAGGTTGTATTTATCCACTGGGAAGTCACTAGATTTTGATGATTCTTGACTTAATCATGCTCACCCTGGCCCTGTTAGAGTCACTCAGCTTTTACTCTAAAAGCAGCAGAATGCTGCCATGCCTTGGTGAAGTGACCAGCAAATATCCTCTTGGGTCAAAGCAGGAACAAGCAACTTTATGGTTAGAGAAAATCTCTGTGAAGGTGAGGGAGACTGAGCAATCTCTCGGGCTTGAATCTTGTGCTACAACTTTAAGGTTTAAAAATATATTTAAAGAGCAGAAAGCAAGCACTCTGCATGTGAGCTGACCCTTACCATCCCAAGGGAAAAATCCCCGCGGTGCACGATGAGTTCAGTGCCCGCTGCAGAGAGCGTGGCCTGGGCTCTGTCCGGGGGCTCACTGCTCTCTCAGAGATACACTGGGGGAAGAGTTTAACAATCACCCCCCGCTCCTCACCCTCGCTCCCTTGTATTCTAAAAGGCATCAACTTGAACAGGATTC
The DNA here is from genome assembly GCF_025592945.1 of Manacus candei. Classification (NCBI taxonomy): domain Eukaryota; kingdom Metazoa; phylum Chordata; class Aves; order Passeriformes; family Pipridae; genus Manacus; species Manacus candei. The sequence goes on along the minus strand of NW_026138179.1, from coordinate 1,270,223 downwards.
TATTACTGTTACATAATCTCAAAGTTTAGCCACATACAGCTCCTCAAACCTGAAAGCCAAGCTAATAAATGCAAGACAACTATTTTCTCTGAGGTAGTTAAGACTTCTGTCAACTACTGTTACTCAAGCACAATCTATTTCAGTGTTAACAATAGCAAAAATAACCTCTAAAATGACAAGCCATATCTGTCACTGAAAAGTACACCAGCCTTTAATATATTTTAGAAATGACTCATGTAAGAGAGACAGAATCACTGGATTCCATCTGTCCCTCTTAACTATTTCTAAATGAGTTAACATTGATTAACATTCTTGCTTCAATACAGGTTTTGGTGGTTTTTTAGTTCTTTCCCACCTATACTGTGCTTCAAGTACAGTAGAATCTATTCACTTTTAAGCAAGGATGTCTTGCTTTAATCTCTCTCCTCTTTGCCAAAAGAAGAATTAAGTAGTCGCTTTATTCCCTTCACTTACTCAAAACATTGATACAACCATGTTGGAGAAAGGGGTAAAAATCTATAGACTCCTTTAGGGTAACTGCAAAGAGGCTAGTGGAAAAATTCATCATCACTTGCTTCAAGAAATTGTGCAACTTTGTTTTCTTTCTTCACTAAGCAGTTACTGGATGGAGAAAATCTGAGTTTAACCCTTTCTGGGAAGAGAAAAATTATTTAAGAAAAATAAGCAGCTATCTGTTGAGGGGCTGCAGCTTTCTGTACAGGTTACTCCACCCTTCCCATATTGCTAAGCAGAACAGTCTGTCATTGGTATTGAAAACAATGAGAAGTTCTGTCTCGGTGAGAAATGACAAGTGAAAATAATCAGAATAGTGAGTATGCCCCAAAACACTTCAAATGTCTCAGACTGGAAGAAAAACTACTCAGTTGCTGTCTCCTTCATCACAGTTACTTCTGTGAAATCAGTACTGTCATAGGGATGAGAGATCAGAGTTTAATAGCTTTTTCCATAGAATCCTTCATCCAGCTCCAAGCTGAACTCCATTGAGGACCCTACCAGCAGAAGACAGGGAGAGTCTAGAAAACACAGCATAGACAAGAGTCTGTTATCCAAGCTAAAGAACTGCCACAGACAAATGAAGAAAGATAAGAACCTTGTTAATTTTATTATTTCCTTGTGGACTGGGATATGTCAGTAGATCTATTCAGAGGATAGAAGTTTGTGTTCTCCAAGAGGAGAAGGATCTTTAGTGTATTTAGTTATTGTAAATAACTCTTCCATTACACCCAATCACTCTTTCACCTGGTGGTCTGCCAGCAGCTACCTACAATTCTTCCAAAGGGTTCCATAACACAGCCTCAAAGAAAGCTTTCCTCTCTGCAGTCTCAGTTTCAAAGGTATGTATTTCTTTCCCAGAAAAGCTAGGAAAATCCTGACAGATGGAAGAACCAGTAAACAGCTTCAGCCCTGGAATGGCTGCATATTAACTCTATGTCAAGCAGAGATTAAGCTCTAATTTCATAATCTGCCTCTGAAGAGCTACTTCTGACAATACCACAAGGCTCAGCTCCAGATTTCCCAATTCAGCACTTTCCTATACATAGTCTTTATGTCTGTGCCACAACACAAGTTGTATCATGTCAGCCATTTTTACAGGATATGAAAAGTCACTTAATCTAACTTCTTACTGAACATATTACACGTAAATGGAATAGCAAGCCTTGTTTTAAGAAGGATGGAAGATTAATAAACTCTGCAGTGATGTTCCTATTACTTTCGGAGGTTGCAATGAGCATGTCTTGCCAGCTGGAAGTGTGACTTACTCAGATAATTTTGATTAATCAGAATACAATGTAAAAACTATGATGAAGCTAAAGCCTCTGTATTTTCCATGATGGAAAGAGTTTATTAGCCTAATGGAAAAATTAAGTTTTAATTCAGTTCACACTTCCTTAACTGTATTGGTTCAAATTTTGACTGGTTTGTTAACAGGAATTCTCTTTGGTAACTGAAATTACTTAAAGCACAAAATCTTGAAAACTTGAAAGGCTTAACAATTTTTTTTTTTTTTCAGAGGGAATTAATTGAGATTCCTTTTAGTTAATAGCATGCTAAGTAGCAGCTAGCTCCTTCTAGCCTGGCACGTAAGTAGATTTTATCTGCTCTTAAAATACCCTTCCAATCACATTCTGGTGAATAGTTTTATTCTTCTGAAGCAAGTTTACATGTTATTTCCAGCACAGTAAATTTACATAGACAGCACGTTCACCTAACAACGATGACATTCCTTAATATTAATAGGATAATGCTTAGTTTGAATCCAGACTACAGAGTATATCCTAGTAACAAGCAGGGAAGATAAGCTGTAGCTCACCAGTTTTTGTCTCCAGCTTTCTTGGACTTGACTACTTGCTCTTTTTAGCATAAGATATCTGCAGCTTCACTTAATGAGAAAAAGTATATTAGTTACCAGTTCACAGCTGCAGACTTCTGGACATTTTCAAATTTGTTTGCCTCTCATGGTTATGATTAATTATAAGGCTTGTCATGACCACACCTGAGTACCTCACTCAGTAGGGTTTTGGAGACAACTTCTGTGCCTCAAAGACTAGCACTATGCTACCTTCCTATTGGAAGTCACGTCCTGGGATTAGGGAGTTGACTTGTCTGAGAGAAAGACAGAAAAAAAATTAACACTCTCACTCTCTTCATGCTGCTGTCTTACTTGACTGTTTTCACTTTCTGTGCACAAAAAAATACCAGAACAACACTGTGTAACTTTTAGTAAGACTATTCTGTACTACTGGAATTATTATACTGGCATAAATTCTGTTACCAATATAATAATACAGTTTTCACTTTCTAGCCCAGAACAGAGGGATCTATTATGAACACAATTCTACCACCATAACAGCATCACAATGGGAGAAGACTTGTTTGAGAGGCAAAGGTTCAGATTGGAACAAACCTTTCTCAGATGCACAGTCCCTCGCTAGAGGCATAACATGACAGGTCTAAATTAATGCTGGAGGTCATAGGTACAGTGGGGAAATAAAATCCATTTGCTAATTATTAGTTACTGCTGTAAGCACACTCAGTTTTCTTTATCATTAAGAAACAAGAAGTATGGAAGATACCTAGAAGATGACAAACAGTAACATCTAACATGTTATCAGTGTCCCAGGAGTTTTAATCTTCTGGGGCCTTCTTCATGAGGACAGCTGCCAGGGCAGATGCTTGGCTGACTAATTGGCACTAGCAATAAACAATATTTGAATTTGTCCAGGAAAGGAGCAGAGGGTCTGAGAAAGAATTATCAATATATATTAAAAAAAATCTGGTATGTCTCTATTGAAATTATTATCTGTGTGATTCATTTCTGTAACTTGAAATTGCTCTAACCCAAGTAGTGGTTTATAAAGCTCTCAACCCTATCTGACTGAATCTTAGGTATTGGAAGATTATAAAGCAGGTATAGAGTACAAAAATAAAACAAACTGCTCCTATAATAAGGAATACTATACTCTTGGGGCTTCATAAAACAATTTTGCATCTAGGCCTGACTAGCTTACAAGCAAATAGAACTTTTCATCAAAAAGATTGCTAGATTGTTTAGCAATATGCCAGCCCCTGAGCTACAAGACAATCTATCCCATCTGTAACACCAATGTCACCACAAAGAAGTTATTATCTAACTTATTGACAAAAGGTATCAATCTCACACTTCTCAGGAGCTGTTACCTGACTTCTGTAACATCTGAAAGTACTTAGATGCTTCTTTCAGTGATTGCAGAGTTACTGTGAAACAACGAAAAGAACTGGGCTAGACCTTCCTTGCATTCAGACATGCACTTTCCAGATAGAACTCAGGGGCAAACTAGGTTGTCAAATTGAAGAAAATCACCCTAAAAATTTAGGAAAAGAAGTGATAGACAAACAAGTTGCAAAGGAACCTGGAAAAAGGATGAGGCTGAAAAAAGCAACCAATTGCCAAGGACTGAATAGAGAGGATTGAAATATAGGGTATTTGTGTGCAGCAACAACTGTGTTAAAAGCTTCTGAATAAAAAATTAACATCTGATGGCATACTCCCTAGGACTTACATCTAGTCTGAGAAGGAGAGCTGTTAAGATAGTGAGTGAGCCAGCAAGACAGATGGCTGGTGAAGGAACTGACACTGCCAGAGCTGGAACATTCAGTAGAGAGGAAAAACAACAGCTCTACCCATGAAGGAGCTGCTGCCAAGCACGTAAGTGAAGGGAGAGGACTCACGCAATTCCAACAGTTTCTGTAAAATGTGGATGAGGTGCAGAACTGCAGGCAATGGATAAGGCCCCAAGCCTGACAGTTCAGTACCAGTGCAGAAGCAAATAGACAATGGAATGATTAAAAGGTCATACATTACCTGAAAAAACCAGCAGCAAATAGTACAGAGACATCAAATTATACAAGTGAGAAAAAAAGATTTTACATGTCAGTACAGAAAATACTCAATAGACATTAGCACTGAAAAGATAATTCTATCACCTAGAATTCATTTGCAAAAAGTTAGCTCTTAGTATTCAATATGAAAAGCGGTGTCAGAAGCTAAGAATTGTGACATCACCCCACCCCTTCCCCCTGATTTAAACAGGTCTACTAAGAGGAAAATAGTTTCCACAAAGTTTGCATTTCTCACAGCTACAAATTTACTATCAGTAAGATTCCAGACATTCATAACAGTCAACTCCAACACCTGCATCTTGAGACCCGCTAAATATTTGCAGTCAAGTTTCTGCATACTTTCAAATATTTTTAGTACAATCCACTTCTCTTTACACTGACAAGAAACAAAATCCTGAAAAATTTGGCCATAACATATTGTTGGAAATAGAGTGACTTAAATGCATGGGAGGCAGAGGTTGTAGGAAGAACAAGTTTGAGAACTGAAGAGTTTTTCAGGCACTGGGAGGTGTCACAAGTTCTCATGAAAATTGATCTCAAATTTTGATTCCATTGTAAGAAGAAATAGTTCTGACAAAAAGGAGGTGTATAATACCCAAAATAAGCACCTAAATGTTAAAAAAAGTTTCTATATTGACTTTCTGTTAGCCAAGTTACTTTTTCTTATGACTTTTCCAGCCTATTACTGCTGCCATTCATTGAGAACAAGATGAAAACTGCATCCTTCTTTTGAGTTCTGTGATGGTGTTTCTGTGTTTAGCATTACTACACAGATATACGCTTCAGTACATGCTGTTTTCATCAAGCATGTGCTGTATAATTAGTGTTTAAGCTGTACAGTTCAAGAAAAAAGCTCATTGCTGAAGACAGCTCTCCTGAAACTCTTTAAGCACTGATGAGTCTTTGACCACTCCTGCAGAAGAAAAACAGCTATGGCCTGGACAAATAGAATATTGAAAATCATGTCAAATTTCTTACAGAATAAGATTATCTTTCTGGTATATAGAAAATTAGATTACTTTCCAAGATGCAGAAAGATTTTTAATACACAAACCAGGCAAACTAATTGAATAAACAGTATGGAATGGCTCCAAAACATTATAGATCACACATTAATGCAAAAAGCCAACATAATTATGAAGTACCCATCTCAGACTTTTAGGTACACAAAATAGATGTAAACAAACCAGTAATGTCATAATGAGAATAAAACTGATAATCAGAATGACAAAAATAAGTCAATGTAACTGATCAAAATAATTAATATGTTTACAGTTCAGAGAAGAAAATCCAAACAGTTTAAGAATCAGCATAAGCAAGACAACCTAAATTTACTATTAAGCTATTTTAGAGAACCAGGTGGTGCAAGTCTTAGATGAAGCCATTCTCTCTGAAAACTACAGAGAACCCGTGTACCAATTGAATGCCTTTTCCATTAGTTGGAAACAGGCTCACAGAGAGCTGACAGAGCTCAACACCCCTCCCAACGCCTCAAGCCTTGCCACTTAGCTACAGATATAGCAGGAATTAAAACACAGTTTCATGGTATTTCCCTTCTTACTCAGGCCACCTCAAGTTTCCCTTTCCTAGCTTTTTGTTGCATTCCAGTTCTGCCAGGAGGCAGCAGGAAAGCCAGTGCTGCCACAAGGAGATGCCAGGTAACAAAAGTGCCAGAAGGCAACAGGTAACAGGAGCAGCCATCCTACACCCAGAGAGGATTATCGGCTGCTCCAGGCAGGGCAACTTCTGCCAGGCCCTCGCTCAGTCCCGAGTCCATTCTGCAGTCACTCCCCAGGTTAGGAACTGGCACAAGTGGGCAAATGGCCGGCAAGCCAGCCAGGCAGTTTGGCACCAGTAAAGATGGCAGAGCTTAGTCATCATAATCAGTTAAGGCATCTTTTCCCAGGTATAAAGACCGTGTTGTTAAAAGTTTGTTGCGAAGCATTGTTAAGATACAGGTAAGGGAAAAGTGAGGCTGTTTGTCAAGAGGGCACCGACACTTTACTTCTGGAGCCAACGTTCAATACCTCCAAACAAATACAGCATTGAGGAGAATAACGTACAGATAATACATCGCCTGGAGGAAAACACCAGCTGCCCCTTCGCCCTTCCCAGAGCAGCAGCACGGCCACCTCTGACTGTCCCCTCAGCGCCGCCGCCCTCACGGCGCGGCCCCGCCCCCGCCCCGAGCAGCCAATGGGAGAGCGCGCGGCGGGAACGCGGGCCCGCTGCCCGCACGTGCCGGGGCGCGCGCGCCGTTAGCGGCCCCTGAGGGCGCGCGAGGCCTCCCTCGGCCGTGGGACCGCGCGGGAGAGAGGGACGGGCAGGGACGGGCAGGGACGGGCAGGGAAAGGGCCGGACCAGCCCAGGGAGAGCACCTCGGCCGTGGGACCGCACGGGAGAGAGACAGGGACGGGCAGGGAAAGGGCCGGACCAGCCCAGCGAGAGCGGCAGCTGAGACGGGCCGGTGAGCGGGAGGCGCGGGCGGTGCCGCGGGATTTCTGCCCGTAAAGCTCCCGTGGGTCACCTCGCTCCTCAGGGTGGGGGTTTTCCTTGGAAAGGCCTCAGGGCGCTTTCTCCAGTGTTGCCATTGGGAATTAACCCTGCTGGGCAGCATGGAGGAAAAAAAGGTGTTTGAATGGCAGAAGCTTTATTAAGTAATTGAATGTTTTATTAAATAATTTGTTTCTAAATAAGCGTTGTTTTAATAGGCTTTGTCTTTTGGGTTTTTTTGTTTGCCAGTGTGCAGCTCCTGACGGACGGTCCCGGGTGAGGCCGAAGCCAGTGGCCTGTGCCAGGTTCAGCGCAGGGAGGTGCGAGGTGAGGCTCGGGGTGCGTGTGCCCCTTTTCAGGGCACCTCACAGGGACCAGCCCAGCGCACAAAACACGGAATTGGGCAAGGGCAACAGCAAGTGATAAGTAAGTCTTGCAGGACAATTTCTTTCGGTTGAATTTACCGAGAAATGCTGACAGCGCAGGAGGCACGTGGATCTGCCATCCTCCCCCTTAAGTGAGTGAACCTCTGAGTTGGATAAGCACTCTTGATCCTCGAGGGCAGCCTGGAGTGAGCTCTACCAGATTTTATTGAGACTTTAGAATCTTGGGATCAAATTGATTAGCTATTCTGTGTTGTGTTTGCTCAAGGGACAGGAAGTAAACATTAAATTACACCCACTTGAAGTCACTTGCTAATGAATAATGTAATTATACGCTAGGGTATTAGAAGGTTTTTACATTAAGTCCCTGATGTTTGTGTTTTCTCATAAGAATTATCTGTGTTTAGATAAGCTAGAATTAACATTGCCTCTTTGAGAAGTCTGTATTTGAAACTGCCGTAAATATAGTTTGTGTTAAGAAAATAACATGTTTAAATTATCAGGACAGGTGGTAGAAGTAAAAAGCCAAACGCTTCTATGTTTGATGTCATGCACATGTTTTAGAGGCAAGAGTTCCTTAACAAATGCTTGGAGACTTCTCCATATAGATCTGATCACAGCAAAAAATAAGTGATGATTCTACTTTTTCTGTATGGCAGTTCAGGGAACTAATGGAAACTGACTTTTTAGTGTAATAACTGTATGAATTGGCCAAAACTGTCATTTCAGTTTTATATTTTAACATAGAAGTGTGAACAACTATTGTACTGCAAATTCAAATATCCTCAAAGAAACTCCAATAGAAGAACAACTTTTATTCATATCTTCAGGACAAAGAATTGTGCTGAGGGCAGAATTTTGGCCTTATTATTTCATATTTTACATGAAAGTTCAAAGGTGTGAAAGCTTCAAAATGTATAATTCAATCTCATTTTGCACAACAATTTCTTTTAGGAAGTGATTCCTGGAGTGTGTGTTAAAGCTAAGTGATAACATTCTAGCCCACTGAAATAGCAAATGGTTATGTTCTCTTTCACAGCTGTATAAATTTACAGTTGGATGAATATTCTGGTTTTGTCTTTTTTCCCCCAGGTTTGTAAACTCAGTTAATTCACGTGCATTGAACCTGATTTGGTTACAGGAAGAGAAAGGTGTGAGGGATAGCTACACTTTCTTTCGACCAGCTCATTGTTCTGGCCCTTGTCTGCTGTCCCTAGCAACACCTCAGGCTGACACCATGAGGAAATGGAAGGGTGTTCAGTTCTGGCTCAGACAGGCTAATATATAAATAAAAAAGGAGCTACACCCAAAACTGGACTGTGCCACTAAACGTAGTAGTAGTAAGCTTTGTCATTTGAAGTGCATTTATTCAGTAGATTTACCCTCTGTTCTAGGTTACCTCTTGTCTTGCTTCTCCCCTGGTAGAAAAACCAGTGTCAGGAGTCCCTTTGTTGGCTGTAGTATGGGTTTCGAGCATATGAAAATGGATTTTTAAGAGCTTGGAGCCAGGTTTTCAAGTACTTGGCATCTATAATTGGGGCAGATGTTCAAAAGAGGTTAGTACTGACTGTTCTGAGCTCTTGTGAAGATTTGTCCATTTTGATTTTGTGCCTAACTGAACTGATCTGTTGAAAATCTGGTCTCTGTAGCTAGGCATGACGATCTTAGAATGCTGTGAGGGCAGTAATAACACTTAAAAAAGTAAAGAAACAAGCTATACAGCAACCCCCACTCAATTCAGTACCCCAAAACTGAGTAAGACAGGGGTGAGCTTTCTGACATGTGCAGGCAAATAATTTTCTAGGACTTAACAGTGAAAAAAGCTTTTGTTTTGCTACCTCTGTTCTGGATGTGTTTATTTAAAGCATTAGCTTTTGGGAAAGGAAAGCTGCAGGTTATGAGTGCAAAAATGTCATGTGTTGAGGAAACTACAAGAGGAAAATGCTTTAATTAAAATTTACTGTAGCAATTGTTAGTAGTGTTGTGAGTTCTGAGGTACCACAACTGCTTCTAGAGGTGTGCTGCTTTCTGACCTGGAGCCTGGGATAACCATTTTGATGCTCTATCCCTGTAATCAATGGTGCAATTCCTACTGACTTTGATTTAGCAGTGTTGAGTCCTATGTTAAAATAGTTGTAGTTCAAACAAAATGAATGTTTTGTGTTGGAAAGAAACTTATTTAAATCAGCCATCAGCCATCCTTTATACTGGCAGAGCTGTTAAAGGGTGGTCATATTGATTCATGTGGTCTTTCTGGCTAGTTATGTGACTTACTATTGCAGATTCAGGCACTGTGGAAGAGTTTTAGTTACGTTTTTGAATAATTAATTTTATTTGAAATTATTTTAGTGTCTTTTTGTACGATGTTTTGGCCTTGTCTTTGATCCCTTAAAAATCACTGTCTGAAAAATGAATTATTAATTGTTGCAACTGAAGAAACAAACTAATAAGTTTCTGTGGACTTTTGAGGCGAAAAAAGGAAAGACTAAACAAATCAAAACAGAGCTATATATTTGCCCACAGAGTACTTCTTTTGTACAGTGCTTGCACAGTTGAAATAAGGACTTTCAATAATCCAGGATAAGTAGACAATGATACTGTAATTTTCATGTAGGAGCTATGGGGTATCTGTCTATAAGCCAGTGTTGCACTTATAGCTGAGTGAACCTCTGACAAACAAATGAACATAGGCTGAAAATGGTTACATTTAATTCAATAACTCTCAGAGCAGTAGGATTCAGAGACATTCACATAAACGTGATAAGGGAAAAGAGATGAATTGTTGAGGTACCTGCTTTACAGACCTGTCATAAAACTGAACTGGAGACTTAAGGCATCATGTTATTTCTATATTGCCAGTGTTAGCTGAAGCAAATTCTAGGCTTTTAAAAAAATTAAATGGTGATTGTAGAGATTGAAATAACTTGCATGCAGAGAACTGGCCCCTGAGCACAGTCCCCTCTCTGTGAGCTCCAGGTCCAGGCCCTTCCATTTGTGGCTGAATGGACACTGTATTTTACTGGCTGCTTAGGGCATTGTTCTGTTTGCTGGTGTCAAGTGCAAGTAAGTTTAATACAGTTTTGATTGGGCTTTGAGAAGTATTCTTGTGTTCCTTGTTAGGTGTGGGCATGAAGTTCTGGAGTTTGTCCTTCTCCTGTTGCAGATGTGCACACTGATAAACACGTGTAATCATAGGTTGGAAAAGACCTCTAAGATCATCCAGCCCAACCCTTGGTCCAACCCCACCGTGGTTCCCAGCCCATGGCACTGATGTCACTTCCAGTCTCACCTTAAACACCTCCAGGGACAGAGAATCCACCCCCTCCCTGGGCAGCCCATGCCTGGTTACCCTCTCTGTAAAGAATTTCTTCCTAATGTCTGACCTGAACCTCCCCTGGCAGAGCTGAAGACCATGCCCTCTTGTCTAACTGATCACTGCCTGGGAGGGGAGACCAACCTCCAGCTGGCTACGACCTCCTGTCTTGTAGAGAGTGATGAGGTGTCCCCTGAGCCTCCCCTTCTCCAGGCTAACGTGTGTTCTGAGGTCAGTGTGGCAGAGTCTCTGTACTTATCCATCTCAATGTCATGGAGCAGTTGCTAATGTTTCATCTCCTGCTTTGGTTATTTTTTAAGTGTAGAACTTGAACATGGAAGTTGCAAGGCAGAACCAGTACATGCTGTGTGGTTCAAAAAGCTCCTTTCCCAGGGTTAAAGAAATCTCATTTTGGACAGAGAATATTTGATGTGCTTATGATGAGACTCAGTTTCCTTTGTCACGCTTTTGGGGTGGGGGGGATAACTTAGCTCTGTTTTACATCTGTATCCCTTGAATATGCTTCTGCAAATTCAGATTTAATTTGGTGAGGCTAATATACTGATTTTGATTCAGCTCGCACCTCACTGACATTGTGAGCCCATTATGGCATCATTACTCTCCAATTACAGGCATGAAGGTAAGAAGTGACCTAGTAATGAAGGGTACATACCCAGAGCAGTGTAGCAAGGATTTTAAATGAGGCAAAAGGAAAAAAAAATTTACTACACTGATATCTATCAAAAGGCCATTTTTCATAAGTGCCTTCTTTGAAAGAGTCTCCAGGCAGTGCTGCTGCTAGGCATCGCTGTGCTGTCTCTGGAATTTGTCTCAGATGCAGATACCTACAATTTCTATAGTTCCATGTACTGCATAGCACCTGTACTGAAACAAGGTCAAGCAGTTTGGCATCCTAACGTTTACTGAACTTGTGAGAATGTCTAAGCTACAGTTCAAAAAAATCTAACATGGAAGCATATTTTCTGCTTTAGTGCTGACTGTGCTTTTAGTTTTGAAGATAAAATATTTGGCATCAAATGTGCTCTAGAAAACAGAAATACTAGCAAAATAAATATTTGGTATTTAATCAATTTGATTGTCTTCTGTGGTTTAAGATATTAGAAACTGACTTTATCTGCTTTTCCAAAATGTCCTTTCTCTTGTGTGAGTAGAATTTTGTGAGACTGGCTGTTAAGGGATCTTACAGGATACATTTTTAGGGAAGCTGCTGTGTGCAGCAGGATCACTACTGAGGCTGCTCTGGGGTTGCAGTGAACTGAACGCTTGAGAGGAGGGTAATAACCCTCCATAGGAGGCAGAGTCCACAGGGGTTACATTGTATTGAATAGTTTAACTCTGCTTCAAATGGATGAGTATTTTCATTCTAAAGAAAAAACAGACCCACAGAAGACTGGTGGCCAGAGAAAATGGAATAAACATGTGCAGCAAGCAAATAACTCCTTTTGGTACAGCAAAGAGTGAAATCTAAGAAAACAGGTAGAAACAGAGGCAAAACCTGCCCATTCTTTTCAGAGGATATATCTCAAAGTTGAGGTACCTCTGACAGAGGAAGGGATCCAGTGGCATGTGAATGGTAAGATTGCTGACTGGGAGAACAGCAGGTGATAGTGAATTCCATTTAGATCCTCTTTCTGCCCTTCTACCAATTTGCCTACAAGTAGTCCCGTAAAGATTGTGATGCTGTCAGCTGCAGTGTGGCATTCTGTGGTACAGTGTAGTACTTTGGGCATGCAGACACATGCTCAGTTTTAAGATTGTGCAAATCACTGCTGCTACATAAGTTTTTAGTTGCATCAATTCCTTCGTTTAGTTGACTATGCAGGGCTGCTTGAGGTGCCAGATGTCAGTGCAAAGGGTACAGTGAAAACACATAGAGCAGGTGGGAAGAACTGCAAAGCAGTCCTTCCTGGTGCAGATTCACAGTGGCTAAGTCATGATTTCTGTGAAGAAATGAAAAATGGACTTGCACATAGTTACTTCTTGCATCTGGAGTAGTTTATTAAATTATTAAATGTCATCTTGCATTTAAATTTGTCCAGTTTTATGCTCTGGTTTGCTTTAATGCTGGAAAAAGTCACAGAAGTTTTCTAGGTGCTATGGAGACAGTGCTGATGTCAGAGATGGTTTCAGTGGGGCCTGGCAGAGGCAAACAGATGGCTGCAGTTCCTGGTGAGCAGGGCTGGCTGGTGGTGCCTTGCTGAGCAGTGCAGAGCAGCACTGCTGGAGCACAGCATTGCTGGGCTGGCAGGGGATGTGCCAGACTGCTGGGAAGGTGGCAGAGCCTGAGAGAGGCACAGGTTGTTGCCTCACCCCCAGGACTGTGTTAACTCAGTTCTTTGTGTGTCCTGTTGTCCATACTGGGTTGAGGCACCCCATGTGGCTGCGTTCCCTTGAACTGGTGCCAGCTCAGGTGTCTGTGCTGTTTGCACACTTGGGCCAGTTATACTGCCTGCCCAATGCTGGCTTTTCTTCTGTCCCAGTATATGATGAAGTATTTTTCTGGTACTTATGTTGTCTTGACTTTTATAGACCTTTATTTTCTGGATGGCTTCTCAATTCATGGGGCTTTAAAAGACCTGATGACCCAGGGGTGAAGAGACAGTATAGGTGTAGCTTGAAGTGCTGCTGTTAATGAAATAAATGCTTGAGGGTTTTTTTAAGTATTGAACTCCTGGGTGATGTTAAATGCAGTTGCCCTTAGACTTGTCGCAGTATCTTGCATTGAACTGAAGCAAAACCAGAAAGTACCATCAAAAAGGCTTCCCAAATTCCAGACTTCTCCCAAACTGAGAAAAACCCCCTCCTTTCTGAAGGTTGATGGAGTTGTGTGCAGCTGCCATCAGTGCTGCTCAGGGTGTTTGCCTGGTTCCTGAGTCAGCCTCTCTGTGGTTCTCCTGGTACCCCTTGGGTACACAGTGACAGGAGCTTTCCAGCTTCTCCCAGCTGCTTAGCTGGGCTCTGCCTCACTTGCTGTTAGTTTTATTCTGAACTACAAATGAGCAAAGTGTCTCAATAGTTTATTTATCAAGCTTTCTAACAGTCCTCTTTTGTTTTACCTTTCCTTGTGTTTAGAAGAAGCTGGCTCTAAATATCCTTTGAGGTCACCTTTCTTCCTTTCAAGCCCATAATTTTGAAACTCTCATTTGCTGTGATATCTATAAAGACTTTACAGTGATTAAACAGTCCACATTATGATGTTCACTTGTACTTTCCAGTCACTTTATTCAGTTGTCTAAAAATAAAATGAAAGATTCTGTAAGCTCTTCAATACAGAGACTGACTTTTTGTACAAGTGTTTAACACAGTAGGGCTCAGAAATCCAGTTAGGGGCCTAAAATACCAGCTGAAGAGAGAGGAAAAAACCCCCCATTTCCAGGTATAAATTATTTTTTGATAGGAAGGTAAGTGTAGGGTGCCTTCAGAGATCATTTCTTCATAATGAAATGTGCATTAATGCTAACAATATGCAATGATTTTTGATCAGGCTGATGTATTAATGGTATTTAGGGCACCAGCAGCATTTATGCCAGCTAGATTGGGCTATGTGACAAAATGATTCTGTGCTGGAAAGCTACAATTATTCTGTAAATTTCAAAATCCAGGATTCGAGATGAGAAGAGGCTGAGAATTTCTGCATTTGATTGGCTCGGGCTGAAAGCTGGAGAAAAAGCATTTTGCCTTTTATGCATTCTGTCAGCTACAACAATGCTAACCAAAGAAACTGTCATCTCCCCAGAGTCTCTTTTCAGACAAAAGTACTATAGGGCAATAATGAATCTTAAAAGAAATTCATGATTGGAAAAAGGAGTGTTTTGCATATAAATGTTTCTAATGGAGCTATGAGCACCAGTTGTGCTCTATTACCTTGAAAAATTCCATGTGAATCCCTGTAGCTTTCAGTAATTAAAGATGTGAAAGGTGTTATTTATTTTTATTTGTCTTATGTTCCTTATAAAATATTAAATAATCCTTTGGCCAAAGGTACTATTAGCTCCTTAAGACTGTACAGAAATATTATTCATAACTTCAAAAGCTTAAATCGCTGATGGGTGACTTATATAAACCATGACCAGCAGAGAACAACCCCTACCAGAAGGACGTACATGAATGTAGATTAACATTTGTAAGACATATATACTTCTCCAGTATTGTTGACTTGATGAAATTTTTGAGAACAAAGTTATACTTTATAACCCCAAATAAGTGCCTTAACTTTATAATTTTTCCTCTTAGTTTTTCTCTCTGTATTGTCTATCACTGTCTTTAGGACCTGCATGGTACAGATTTCCAGCTCATCTCTTTGGCCATAGGGAGTAGAGTCCTTGACAGACTATATTTTATTTTAAGAGAATTAATATTCCTACAATTTGCTGGAACCTTAGAAGAAAAAAGTATGCTAGGAGTTAAATTAAAAGGAATGCTAGATTTTTTTTTCTACTGTACTGCATGGGGAATTGATGGCTGTTTAATTGTCCATCTCTATGCCACAGCCTTCCCCAAACTCTGCCCACAAACTTTGCCATCAGGAAAATGAAACTGCTGAGTTTCTGCTGCCACATGTGATTGGAACAAAATGTTGACATTTCTTGGAAATTTCAGAAGTGTGTGTACAAGCTGAGTGTTGTGCATAGATGTTTTTTGAACAAAAGAAATATTTTAGTGGTTTTACTTTTTTTTTTTTTAATTCTGCTGTTACAAAATGCTACTCAGTACTTTATTTAGTAAAGCAGGAATAAACGATAACCTGCACGAGTGTTTTTGTTTGTTGTCGTTCCTCCTCCTCCCAAAGCACATCTCCTCCTCTAGGGAATGACTAATACAGGATGATGTGACTCTGGAAGAATCTGTGTCCCATTAGGACTTTAGGAGAAGAAGCATCCAACCTATTTTGCAAGTAGAGTCTTCATCCCATTGTCTCGTCATTGCATTCGTGGTCTGGCCTGAATAACTCATGATGAAATAAAGTGGGATTTGGGTCCTAATAAATGGACATAATGCTTATAGGTTGTCTTCTGTGGTTCTGGAAAATATTGACAAGTGATTTTATTGCTTCCTAGGCAGAACTGTGACCTGACTGCGTCGTGCATAATAGATATTTTCCCCAGTTACAGTTTCTCATTGGAAATAAACCTCTAGTGTTTAGGTCACTTGGGAGTCCATGGCAGCTCTTAGAGCAGTGAGAGGATGAGGAAGCCCAGTGGAAAGCCCTGACTGCTCCTGTGTTCTGTTTGCTTGCTGTTAGGAAGGACTGCAGTGTACTTAGCTGTTCTCTTCTGAGATGGTTGGGCTCCAGTGAGGCTGCAAACCTTTCTGCCTGAAGACAGAACTGATGTGGCTTATGCTGTTAGTGCTTATTTTGCTGGTGTTTGGCAGCAAACAGTGCCTGGTTACTAGCTACAAACGTAGCACAGAGTCCTTTGGGATGATAGTGCTGATTCCAGAGTAGGAAGCCTGACTTCCAGGTTTAGTGTGGAACTGGAGCAAGTGCAGCTGATGGATAAGATGAGCAGCTAGCTGGGAATTACTTAGGTGTGCAACTAACAGCTGGTTTGCCATATGCAGCTTGTTTATCAGAGATCTGGATTCCAAAATAGTTTCCTTTGACTGAGTTTTTTCTCCTGGACCATTTTGATGACTTTTTTATATAAAGTTTTAAATAAAGGAAATAATAAATGAATATCTGACCTAAATCTGCCCTTTGCTTTTAAAGTCAAATAATCAGCCAATAAAAACCTTGAAATAAGCTGATGTATCACTCCAACTTTCAGAACTAGAAGAATTTGCAAAAGATTAAAGGGCATAAATACTTGTAAAAATGTTTGTTGCTAGACTGTATTTGCAGCTTCTTAATATTTAAGTGTTCTTTGAAATGTCTGTGGAACTACCCTATTGTATGACCAAGCTGTTTCATGTTTTTGTCAGAAACATTGAGAGAGAATAGAAAACACTCTAGAGAGGGAGAAGAGAATACATGGGGAAATAAGACATTTTTAGTTTGTAGTAGAGATTTTTTTGTTTGATTCTGAGTATTAGAAGTTTAATTACAGCTATATCAAACTTTATCAGTATTTCACATCCTGAATTTTTGCCTATTGATAATTACCATTGTATTCTTTATTCTTTACTGCAGGGCACTGAAAAATTAAAAAAGAAAAGATAACGTTAAAACTGTTCTTATTGGTTCTAGTGTCTTTGGTGTACTGTTTTAAATCAGAAATGAGGTGTTTTCAAGTGTTACATCACCAGAGGAGTACTTTTACCTAAGACACGTTATACCTTTTCTCACTTTAGTCGTGACATCTCATAGAACTGGCAGATTTCTGTAGAGACAGATTGAACACTAACTAGAAAAGCAGAATTTACATGAGGGTTTCCTATTTCTAATTCCTATTAGAGATAGCATTCTGTGTAGCATGCTTTTGTCTCCTTAATAAATCCCGTTTGAAAGATTTTGCTGGTTTCGGAAATTAGTTCTGCTCCATTATTAGCTTCACAATTCTTCATTTTCCTTTGCTATAAATCTGATTTCTGAAAAAAACTGTTGTTTTTCAGACAAAAGCAAAATAATAATTTCAGCTTTTTTTTTTTCCCCCTTCGTTCTTACTCTTAGTCCTCGTTGTATAAAACAGTGAAATTTAATTGTAATTAAGTTTTGGGGAGGTGAATTTACTCAGCTTAAACTATCTTTATGTTAAACTGTGGTCCTTAGAAAAACTGAAGAGGCCTGATGTACTGAATGTAAAATTTAGGAACTGGGAGATCTGGATTCTTTCCTTGATGTTACTTCATGTTTTCTCTGTGTGGCATGTTGAAATTGTTTCCTTCTGCTTATAGAAATTCTTATGAATTATCTGCAGAAAACATGCTGATTTATAGATGACAGACAGTGTGCACAAAGTTTAGCTTTGGTTTTAGGTATTTGAGTTGTGTGAGGCCTTGTGCTGTCCCCCTATATATGAAAACTGCCAGTACTTTCTGTACATATAAAGCTGCTCTTTAAATATCTAGGTGTTTTTCTGTTCATGATAGTGCTTTTCTACAGTTTAATTACAACCAATTTTTTAAACTGGCATGGATTTATTAGTACAAGTGACCTTTTCTGCTGGTATCTTCAAGAGAACAAGAACAAAGAAACAGGTGTTCTGGCAGAAAGTTCGAAATAAAATTGTTCAAAGTAGTTTCAAAGGCCAAGGAACACATACAGGTGACGCTTCTGTGAGGAATATTCAGCTTGTGTAGCTTTGTGCAACTACAGTATAAACACGTTGTGCTCGTGGCATCTGAGCCAATCATCTGCACAACTTTTTCTTTTTTTTTTTTCCCCATTTTAAATGGAAAGACACAAGGGCTTCTGTGCAAAGTGTATTTTGGCTTTGGAAGAGGGTAAAAATAGCTGCTTTGCAGAGGTCAGAGCAGTGTGGCCTGCTATGCCCCTAAAATTTCTTGGATATATTTGAAGGGAAAGAAGAGCACAACACATTTGGCTGTGTCTTGTATCACTTCAGGTGTTGTTTAACCTCAGTGTGCTTAAACCTCGACTGGTTTTGCTTTGAATAGGTTTTGTCCACACCCAGCCACTTGTAAGGGATTGAAGTTGGTGATACACAGCCCAGCTAAATGACTGTCATCTCTTCCCAGGGAGCTGTGCTGCCAGCAGGACATGCTTTTTAGGTCAGATGCACTTTAGAGTACTTTCATTTTAAAAGTGGAGCATTTGGCTAATGACAATCTGTATTTACCCCTGCTTCTTGATGTCAGGTGGATGTTGATGTGTTACCTCTGATGCTTGTGCTAAAGACAACAATTAATTTTAGTAAATCAGAACTAAAAGACAATAGGAGGAAACAACATATCTAGGGAAAGAGAGCACTGTAGTGTTACTTAAAAACTAAAGCAGACATCTGATACACATAAAAGTTGCAGTTTTCAAAAGGTTACTCTTGCCTTGTTTGTTTGGTGGACTGTGATAGGAAGTGTAAAATACCAAGGAACTCAAGGTTTTTTGAATCCTTATGGTGTAATACATGTTAGATTATGAATGCTGAGTTTTTATGGAATGATAGTAAGACATAATGAGTTTGCCATTCCTGTGTCCTTTTTATCTACGGTAAATGTCTTACCATGTTTTTCTTTAGCCTTAATCCAAAAGCACTGCAGAGGTCTCTCAGATGGCTGCTGTCCCCCAACAAGGCACATTTGCTTTTGCAGAAGATGGCTCTTTTGGGCAGCTTTCATTTCTTACAGTCACTCTTCTGCAAGTAGTTTTTAAGCCTGTTATGAGAATAATGTCTAGTGATAGTGAATTTCATACCTTTATTTTTCAGTTTGCATGATCTTAAGATCTTTCTCTAAAAATGCTCTGTATTTTCTGTTTGATAATTATTGAGAAAGTAAAAGAACTTCATATTTGTCGCAGTTTGGATAAGCACTGAGAATGTTAAAGGCTTAGAACTTCCAACACTTTTTAAAAATTTAACTGATATTAGTGTTGCTCTACAAAAGAGGACACACTGAAGGGTATGTGAAACTCAACATTTTGTGTTGGATAGGGTGAAGGGAAATAAACTATAAAGGCTATGTGTGTTTTAGTGTAGTTACACAGCCTGGCAAAACAACACCATCCCATTGAGGCTTATGTGATGTTGATTTTGAGTGTTTTGGTGTAAAGATGGGGATTTCCCACTGGAAACCTTCCTTTTTGTAAGAATCAACAAGTTAGATGGGATGATTTTGCAGTTTGTTTTCTGTTTTCAGAGTTGTGGGAGATTTGCACATTCTGTCTAAGTAGTGTGTGTGAGAGACTGATTTCTGCATACTTATATGGATTATGGATTAAATAATGGATTAAATTTTAGATTTTTGTTTTGGTTTCTGCCCTCTTTTAAAAGACCTGTTTGTGGAAGTTGCATTGAACTCACTGACAATATATATACATCTGTGTTTGTGTGTGTATATATATATATATGTGCCAGAGCATTGATTACAGTATACAAATCTTATTTAGATATCTATGTGTATTCATCTTATAAAAGCTGTGGTCAGTAGCCTAACTAGAGTTAGGCCCCAGTTTTCTTTCAGATGAAGGGACCAAGGAGTCTCTTATGTTTCTCCAGAAACTGAGTTCTGATTTTAGGACTTTTATATTGGCTGAGATGCACACTGCAATTTCCATGACCAGGGCAATGAGCTTTGAGGAGCAGGATATTTGAAGGGACTCTATTTAACTTTCTGTGTGAACACGGTTAATTAAAGATTTAGGACTCCTCTGTTCAGAGAACGCAGTCATTTTGAGCTTAGACTTTCTCGAGCTTCCAGCCAAGGCTCCTGAGAGCTGGGAAAGCAGTGTTTGTTTCTGTTTAGTGAAAACTGCTGGCTGATGGGCCTTTTCAGTCCGGGGTGGTTGGCTGGTTTGTTTGCTTGTGTTTAATCTAAAAGCAGTTGTAAGTAGCTATTGTCAGTAGGTACATGTATCTTCCAGATATATTTGTAGACTGTGGCTATCCCGAACCAAAGAACACATAAAAAAGAAGTAAAAATCCACATTAGAAATTATATTTGAACACCAGTTGCATGAAGATAAGTGCAGGATTTCTTTTTCTGCATGTCTGCAGATGAAATAAACTGCATTGATAAATCCTCAGATAAGAAGTGTACTAATTTCTGTCATTACTGTATTACAAAGCAAGTACTGTCATATCAACTGCAATGAAGTAGTAGCTCTCCAGTCTTTTTTGTTTAAATCTGCATAATGTTTGTCTATGCCCATGTCATGTGCTGGTGTTCCTGGGTATAATGAATTCTGTCTTTAACACTGCAAGGAAGGCACATTTCAGAAGCTAGTTAAAGTTCTTGTATTTGTATATATGCAGAATTATTCAATTGGGTACAACTGTGCCTAAATAAAATCTCAGGTATCTCTGTATATGATATGACTCAGAAGTTACTTTAGCGTAGGTTTAAAACAAACAAACAAAAAGGTGTAGTCTAAGTTCTGGCCTTGTGCTTTCCTATTCCAAATGATGACTCAGTGATATTCCAGTGCACTGTGGAAATGTGCTCTGCTGCATGCTCATCCATCACTGGGAGTCTGGGATCCCATAATGAGAAGTACAGAGATTAATGTTTTATTACAGCAGGGTAGCTTTTACAATTACATATGTAATGAGAGAGGGAGCAGGGGATTGCAAAGTCTCCATCTTTCTGGAATTAATATGGAACTTAAATGACCTAAAAATGAAGAACATTATGATCCAGGAAAAATTAACTGGCTTAAGTTTCATTCTTCCTCCCATCATGGTTCGTTAATGAGGAAAATCCTTTCCATTGCCATTTTGTACAAAATGATATTGTGCAAGAACAGAGAGTGCTCATATCTTCCAGATGATACTTAACCCTCCCAACAGCCACACAGAACAATTTTATCTCTGCAATGAAATATTTGTAGCTTACTTACACTATGGTTTATAGTAGTGGGATAGCTTCTCCTTTAAATAGCTGCTTGGCTGGCTCTTCATATTCTTTGCCTTAGAAATTACTTATAAGATAGGAGGAGCAGCACTAAGTCTGCTTGATTCTGCCTTCTGTCCCGTGCTATCCAGAATTCACAGGCATGATCTGGTACAGGAAGTGATTACTCCACAAGTCAACACTGTTTTCCACAGTAATTTGCTGTTAAGAATGGTGGGAAAGTTTTATTGCCATCTGTTTGTTCCCTCCAATTGACTAATATTGACTAGTAAAACCACGTTTGACTTGAAAATTGGGGAAAAATAAGGTAAGAAAATCTACCTATAGTGACCAGTAACTCTATTTTCTTGCTTGCTTTTAATGTAACAGCAGTTCTGGATGTGATTGGGAAACAGAGACACCGATTTAACTGTGTAGCCTTTACAATGGGAATTATAGCCCTGACTATGCTTGATTTAGTTAGTAACAGAATCATTCATTTCTTAAGATACAACAAGATAACTAAGAGCCTGTTCCACCTTCTACAGCTGTGTCCTGAAATGTTGAGATCAGTAGGTCTGTAAGGTCAGGAGTGGGGCAGTTAAAAAAAACAAGCCCAAGAACAACTTGTATTGAAGAAGGGTCATGGAACGGGGGAGAAGATGATTAGCGACCCAGCATCAGAGCTTAGCAGGGACACAACACTAATGCAGCTAATCTGTATAAACCTATTATAGCTAGCAACTAAAAATGGGGGCAGAGCCATGCTCCTGAAACCTGGGAGCGAGGAGAAATCCCCCTGGTTGTTGACTTGCTGGGAGTGGTGCTTGTCACAGTCAGTGACTAACTCAGTTGATTTTATAGCTGATGTTCAGGAGGTGGGCACAGTGGCAGTGGTACTCCTCATGCACCTCCTCAGAGGTGCTGACTTCCTCCCATGGAGTGTTGTCACCATGCAGTGTAGTAGGAATATGATTTAGGGAACAGCCTTGAACTTATTGAAGTGGACAGGTATTTTGTTTATTTGCAACTGTGCACTCAGGGTGAGTCCTGTAGTGTCCCATTTTGTAAAGCAGTTAAACACTGTGGAACTGTCTTCAAGCTTGTTGCCTTCCCCCATTGAAATGCTGTCAGGAAAAAACCAAACATAGCATCTGTTTCTCATTGGCAGAATTCATAAAGTAGAATGCAGACAGGATACAGAACAAGCATAATTTCAGAACTGCTGTTATGCTTCGTGGAAGAAATGGAAGAGACAATTCCAACTTGATGTCCTGCAACAGCCCTGAAGGTGAATTCCTTCAGGTAAAGCTGGCAATTTCTGAATTATGTCTCAAGTTTATATCAGAAGTTCTAATGGAAATACATGTAGCTTTTGTTATCTATGCTTTCACTTGAGGAGAGAAAAAAAAAGAGTTTGCCAGCAGAGTTGCTAGATTGCTGTCAGAGGTACCTGTTTCTGTTCAGACTTGCACACTTGCCTGCCTGCTGTCAGGCTGAACTGGGACCTTCAGAGTGTGGAACATTCTGTGCAGGTACTGGGAGGATTAAAGCATCATTTTTCTTCCATTCACTGCTTTGCTCTGTGGTGATGGCTAAAACATTTAAGACCCTGGTTTGAACCACCTGTTAAATAGGCTTAATATTAAATTATGGAACTGACTGGGTGCTCAAACCAGCAGTTAATCTTTGGAATGGACACAACAGCGTGTTCAGACCAAGGAGGAAGAAATGCAGGATAGAGTTAAAGTCTTTTGAGCATCTGGCTTTTAATTAAATAAAACCTGAAGAACCCCATAAAATGCAGAATTGAAAATTAAATCAGTTTGTGTTAGTTAGTGTCTTACCACTAAATCAGTTTTTTTTAGAGTCAGAACCAAACACTGTGGGAGCTGGATAAGAAGTAGTTTCCACTTGGAATTTTATTTAGGTAGAGGCTTTGAGTAAATTCTTACAAAATTACTGTAGGTGTTTAGGGGAATAAGTCCGTAAAAAGCATAACTTTGGATTTACTTCTTTTTTATTGATAAAATGTAATTACTGTCTTGCTATAATAAAATATATTAAAATACTACTTAAAATATATCTTGTTAACCTCTCAACAATCCTAGATAGATATTTTTTTAGTGGTAAAATTAACATTTGTTTAGAGCAAATAAAATTTTCAAGTTAGAAAGAGCTTATGGAGTGTTACAAGCTGAGCAGGATCATTTTTCATCCACTTTTCTTT
Organism: Manacus candei; assembly: GCF_025592945.1. Classification (NCBI taxonomy): domain Eukaryota; kingdom Metazoa; phylum Chordata; class Aves; order Passeriformes; family Pipridae; genus Manacus; species Manacus candei. The sequence goes on along the minus strand of NW_026138179.1, from coordinate 1,246,936 downwards.
TTTACCACAGTAATTAGGCACGTTGCCAGGCAGCACAATGGAAAAGAAATGTTCTTTAATGGAATATTTTTTTACAGACACTGTTGGACGCGTACAGTTGCTGTCTGTAGTTTTCTTCCCTGTATCTCTCTCTTCGTGGTTGTATTTTCAATGGGAAAGGCTTTAGGTCATTAATTTTTTTCTAGGTTATCTAAATGCTGTTTGAGGTTTGAGCCATTTCAGTTAGAAAGGCAATTGCTCACATGGACCATAATGTTTTTGAGTTTTGGGGTTGAGCAAATTCTGTAACTTTGAGTGGTTTTGACCATTTTATATAAGCACTAAAGCACTTCAAATCTTTTAGACACAGCACAGTAATAACTGCATGTGGTGGACTTGATTCCTCTACGGTCTCTGAGTCACCTTGTATGATTGGAGTCTGAACAATGTCCATGGTGTGTATATATAATCTTCTGTAATAATACAATATGTAGCAACAATAATAATATGCAAGCTGGTGCACAGCTTGGTCCTGCTGAACTAAAGGGAATGAACTCCATCATCTAAGGGGAACCACTTTCCCATGCCTCTTAATTGTATATGCAGTTGATACTTCAACTAATATGCCTTCAGTGCTTTACTGTGGGAGGGGCACGACCTCGTAAAAGATCCACAGAATTGCAGTAACAAGGTGGCCTGGTAGGGACAGGAATGCCCCCATCACAGAGCCTGTGCTGCCTCTGCCCTGTGCTTGCAGGTTAACCTTTGGAGATTGCATGAGAAAATCCTTCTGGGGAGGGGTGGCATCTGCAGTCCCACACTGCTTTCACTCTACAGTTCTAGTTACATGCCAGTCTCTGCTGGTGGGCTTAGACCTGGGAGAGCACAGTTAAGTACAAGTTTGTTCAAAATGACTTAACTCCAGAATTTGCATTCTAGTTTGCTGGTTTTCTCGGCATGAATTTTTTATATATATTAAAATTCAAAGAGACTGAGGAATTTTAGGATATTTTCATTTGCTAAAGGAAGTGATTGCATTAATGTTTCTAAGAAGAGGAAGAAAGAACTACTCTTCAAAATGAATTGCATATAGAAAACTACTTTTGAAGTTGCAAGAAGATATTTAAGGTTTTGTTCATGGAAAATATAGCACATCTTCCACTACTTAGCTGCATGTGTGTAACATACTGTCTCACTTGAAGATCTCCATTGGGGTGGAACAATTTCTCCTAGAGTATACAAAGCTTAATATTATTGTCTGGCACTGATCCTGCTGAAGGACCTGGGAAGTATCAGAAGTTTGGTTTCTCAGGCTGAAATTTCTTTTTTTCTTGCTTTGTATTAGTGATCATATAGCACCAGACATGTTTGTGTATGCTATATACCTGCTGGCATCATTTTTTATTGTAGCATGTATGCACCTTCTTTCATATAAAGTGATCTTATTGACTTCAGAAAAGTAAATAAAAAATATCTGTGAGTCATGTTACTTTACTGAAAGAAAAATCCATGTGCTATTTTGCAATCCAATCACAAAGATCTTTTTCCTTACCAAAAAATAGGACTAATACTTGAATATTTGTTTCATGTTCATTCCTCCCTCCCATTTTTTCATGTTTATGAATGTGTGTGCTGCAGGCAGTGTTGGTTTTTAATCAACTTTTGTGATCCTTTCATGGCTGACATCGTGTTCTCACAGACTGCAGCTGGCAAATGGGTCACAACAGGGGAAAGGTGCTCATGGGCCCCACAGCCCTAACCTGTACCTGTCTGGCTGGCAGTTGGTCAGAAGCCAGTGTGGTACTAACCTGGAGCAGAGACTTTGTTCTGGGGAGCAGCCTGAGAGCTGGGGGGAAGAGCAGCAGCTCCTGCTCTTGTGTCCATGACACTGCTGGGAGTTGTTCACTGTTCTTGCTTGGCAAAGGCTGGCTGAGACATTCTGGTCATATAGCTTGTAGTGACAGCATGTGTGTAGACACTCCCTCTAAAAATCAGTCAGCAACTGAATGCAGGAGAGCAGCGAGTGCTCAGGCCCTGCCAGGCAGCCCAGGCTCTCCTGCCCCTGTGTTGAGCTGCTGCAGGGAGGGTTCAGAGCCTGGGCAGTTCTCCAGGCAGTTGGTGAAGCAGCAGCTGCACAGAGGCAGTTCCTCAGCTGCAGTTTTGGAGCCCATGGTTGGGGGACTCTCATATTTTACTGTGGTGGAAGTTTTGTTCAGGCTTAATACAAAGAGGAAGGACCTTACTATATAGTGAAACTGTTTCATTATGTAACTTCTTTTATAACTCTTTTTTGTCTGTGTGAAATATAATCACTTCTCAAAATTGGCAGTCACCTTAAAAATTATACACAAAGGTACTTTGTTATTTTAACTATGTAATATACAATTGGATTATTTCAGACACGTACGAACCGATTTAAAATAGAAAACTCCGAAGTGCTTTTGCATTAAATCTATTGATATTTATTGACTGCTAGCTATGTGTGAATTCTTACATTTTTAAGGGGAAAAAATTCTTTCATGCTTTCAGTTATTAAAAAAATGTTTAATAATCTTCACTTGTTTGACTCAGAGGTGGTTCTTTTTATCAGATTTACTGTCTCATTTTTGAAAAGCCTATTGTTTGCCTCTGAAAGGCTCTTAATAGAGCTTTAACAGGAGACTAAATTTGAACAGCCAGAAATATTTGAATAAAAAGTTTGCTCATTCTCACTCTGAATTGTTTAATTTTAATCTTGAAGACTGCAGCAAGAAACTTGAAGATCTATCCACTCTTCCTGTCCTGCAACTTCAGCCTTTGAATTTATTTTCCACTAGCAAAGTCCTGGTGCAGTTGAGCCAATGCAGTCTCACACTGGGGCTGTGTGTGCCACACTTGTTTCTTCTTCACTAAATTATATTGTGCATTTAAAAGTTAGTGTTTCTGCATTCATTCTGTATTCCAGGCAAATAATCTTTTCTTTTTCCCCCAAGAGGCAGAAACCTCTGTGCAAATTAAAAATCTGATTATGCAAACTCTGAATCATCATCAGTTCCTACTGAAGAATATTGTAGACAAAGGAAATAGACCTTCTTGATGATTTTTCTACACGAACCATGTATGTCAAAATATGGATTAACTAAAAGCAAAATCATTTGCCAGTATTTTGTTTTCCATTAATCTCCCACCTCCCAACCTTGAACAAAAATAACAAAACTTTAAAATTTTATATTTTGAAAACTAATTACATTAATTAAATTTCAGTTATTTTCTGGAGAAGAAAAGTTCTAAAATCAAACCAGAATTATTTAATATTAAGCTACCAACTTTGAACCAAAATTAAGATGAAGGGAGCAAACAGTTGAAAACTTTCCACTTCTGAGAAAATATTTCAGTATGGCTTGCTTCATTGTGTATCAGATACTTTCCCCATTTTTTCTCTATTTTTTTCTTATTTTTTCCCCCCATTTTTTTGCTCATAATTTTTAGCTGCTACTGGGCCAGAATAATTCCTAATAACTTTTATAAGGATATGTGAAAGACAGGGTGTGTGCTAAAGATTTCACAGTTTAAATGTGGAAATCAGAGGAGTCAAAATAGCAAAATTTGAAGCCTGAGGCTGCTCTTCATCAGCGTGAAGGCCCAGCAGCTGTGCCCAGCCAGGCATGGGGAAAGCAAAGAACTGGGCCAGTGTCACCTTGTTCTGAATGGGGACCCTGGAGGCTGTTTGCCCAGAGAGGAGAGGTGGGCAGAGGAGATGCATATGGGACCAGTCTCTGGACAGGTCTGAGCCCTTCTGAAATAAAAGCTGGAAAGGAAAGCTGCCCTCCAGGACATGAAGGCCTTTGACAATCTCTGAGGGCTCCAGCAAGGTATTGGTGCTATTGCTTGCTTTGCTGGCATGAAAGGGACAGAGATCTGGAGCCCATCTCCTGAACATACAGAGAAAGATGAAAACCATTTTTAGCTATTTTTGTGACCAACATGATCCACTCAGCTTGTTTGTTTCTTTTATATTGTTTGGGGAGGTTGCTACTAGCTCAGTTTCCTTTTCTGTTGACGTTTTCCAAAAATCTTCACAATAGATTCACAATATTTAAGTATTTTTTGTGTTTGGAAACCATAATGTTTGTGTATATAGGGTTTTTTTTATCTCACAAAAATTCACAGATACTGTGAGCTCAAGTTATCAATATTCAGCTCAGCCATACTCACAGTGAAATGTTAAAATTGTACTTGCAGGTGTTGCTTGTATAAAGCCAAATGTAATTGCTAGAGCAGTCAGCAGGAAATGGGATTCACTTGTGTGTGAACCAAGTTCCCAACTGGCTACAGTGATTAGCAGCATGACTCGTGAATGTCCAACTGTTCCCCTGCAGAAAGTCTTACAATGGTCCTAGAACCTGTCATCAGAAATTTGTCCTATTATTGCAAAGGTTAAACATGTCCCGTGTAGAATAGTACTTAAATCACAGTCAGTAGTCCCAACCTTCCTCTTTTCTTTAAAGTCAAATTTGACCAAAATATTAGCAACCAGAGTGGCTTTTTCCTTTGCTTAACCACAGGGTACAAATTTCAGGTTTTTAACTGCTTGCTAATCTGTTGCTGAATCCCACTGAGGGGAAAAGGTTGCTGCATAATGATTTCCAAATAGGTCTTTAAAATTAGAAAGCAATATGTTTATTGGGAAATTCTTCAAAGTTCTTCTTGTCTGGTATTAAATTTGAGAGTTTTGCATTAGAAATACTTTGTGGAACATTAGGTTGTCTATGCTGCAGTATCTACAGAGAGAGAAATTATTCTTTTCAGGGACCAATAGCATAGTCATGGTTTTGTAAGTAAACACCAAACTGTTGGGGTTGAGAATGTCATTTGGTTTTGTTCTGTGTTACAAATCTTCTCAAGAATTTGATAAGGGAACGTGTTCTGGAATGTTTACACCAGGCAGCTGTGGAATCTTGACAAAAATAAGCTGCTGAGAGAGCTTTTTTCTTTTCAAGAAAGCTGTTTGAGTCTAGAAAGATCTGTGCATGTAAGTTGACTTGCAGAAGCAGAGATGGGTATTTATAAGATAAAAACCTGTAGCATTGCAGAAACTTTTTCTTCCTTAAAGCCTTATTGGAATAGCCACATTGTTATTACTACGTGCTCATCATAATTGATATATAATCTTTCTCCCATTAATACCTGCTTGAGAACTATTCTTCCCTTTGCTGCGCTGGTATTAGTTGCTAAAATCAAAAGTGCAGGTGGATATTCACCTGTGTGATTCCTGTTGATGTTAACAGAATAACACAGCAAACTCCTTCAGGAGCCAAATCTTCTGTGCAGGGAGCTCAGGATACGTGTTCTGCTCGATGGGTCTGCTGATGTGGCCAGCATTCCTGGAGCTGCATGTACTCTCTCTGTCAGTACAGCAGGATCTGGTTGTAGTCAAAATCTCTCTGCAAAACTGCAGTAATTGTCTGCAGTGTCAGGAAGATGTGATGAGCTGAACTCTGCTGCTGAGAGAAGAGGGCACCGAGCACATTGCTGGAAATGTCCATAGCTGGCTGCTGAATGTGGGAGAGGAAAATGGATCATCTTTTAAAAAAAAACCCAAGGCCTGAAACTTCTGATGTGAATGTTAAACATTGTTTAGAAATATTCATAAACTTTGTTTATTTGTGAGGTATTAATATTGTAAAGAAATTAATTTTTTGAAGCCTTTGGGGAGTTAATGGGTTCTGATACCTGTGGATTTGAGACACATCTGCACAGTTAACTTTTTCCTGTGTTGTTATACAAAATGTTGAATCAGTCAGTGTCTCAGAAAAGTAATATGGAGAAGACTCTATGTGTCTTTCTGGCTGGCTGCTTCAGAACAAAGTCGTTCAGAGGCACAATGAAAGGCAGCCACTGTTTTGTCTTATCACTTTTGTTCCATGTGTTCATTGACTCGGTTCAAACGGGGACTGTATAAGACTGTCCAGCCTGGGTACAGGATGGTCTGGAGCTGTGGAAAGCCTGTCTGACAAGTGTTTGTGGCAACTGTTGAACTTGGAACTCAGTTGTACTTTGCATTTTGGTTTTGCCACTTTTTTAACAAGAAGTTTCTGCAGTGATTAGAGCACATTTTGTTTCAGAAATATTAATTGTAAAGCCCCGATTACTGCAGACTGTGCACGAGGTGCTCAGTAATTCCAACGAGGCTTTTGTGGAACCTGATGGTAGAACAAAACCGTACAGTAAAATGTCAAGAATGATGCACTGTATAAAGTTAAACCTTCAATTACCCGATTGCTGAAACCAGCTCTAACGACCCCCCTTTGGCACGTCCCTTTCCTGTGTTTTGCTTAGCAAAGGTAGATACACACACCTCTGAAAATGCCAGTGGTGGTTGCACAGTTCTTTTTCAGCAGAAATCTGCTGTTTCCCTTGTGGCTTCCTCTTCCACAGGCATTGCTGAGGTTTATGAAAGGGTAGGAACCATCTCTCATGTGAGTGATAGCAAGGCAAGCATATTGGTGGTAAAAATGTGCTTTTTGGTTGAGGGTTTTTTTGTTATGTTGTGGATTTGTTTTAACAATATTAAGGACAATGCTGGGAACAGCTCACTCATGCAAGAAACAAATGGCAGAGCTGAGTGATGAAGTTGGAAGTACCAAACAAATGTAATGCAATTTGTTTGGCTTTTGTGACTTGCAGTCATCAGGAAGATCTAAGGTGTCTATTATGTATGACAAATGTGCTTGGTGAATCCAGACTTGGAAACATAACTTTTGATTACTAGAGGGAATACTGTACTTGATTTGATGGGGAAGGTTTGCCAAGAGCATAATGAGAATTGCTCTGTCATTTAAAAGATGTCTAAAAGATGCAGTGGGGTAGGATGAGATTTGAGGGATCTCTATTAAGGAAGAGGTTACTCTAAGCCCCGGTGATGCTGGACTGCTCATACCATCTGTCCCTTTATCTTCTGATTGTCTTACTTCAGGATTTCTGTTTGCATAGTTGTAGAAGCTGCAGTGCTTGAATGTGCAGGACCATGTAGCTGTAAGAGTTTTCTACAATATGGGTGGGAAAATTATTCAAGTACCATTAGCCACCTGACTTTAAAGCATTATAAAAAGTGATTTACTTTTTTTTTTAGTGTAGATGGTGGTATAATTTTGTACATATTTACCTTATGGAACAATTAATATCTATTTCCCAACTGATATGCCTAAATTTCTGTTTCTGTGCATCCCTGCTGAAGGTTGAACAATTACAAGGCATGTGATGTTTGACCAGCTGCTGAGACACATATACATGGGTTATTTATTAACTTTTGTATGTAAAATTCTGAGGCTTGTTACTAGATTTCTTTGAAATATTGGGGCTTATTCTTATTTACAGTACACTCTGTGGTGTGTATGGCAGTAACCTGGGCTTTTTATCAAATACATCTGATACATCTATCAAATACATCTATCATGAAGAGAGAGTCTCTGGTCAGGATTGTAAATCTTAACAGCAATTCCTAAAGATCACCTCTCTTTCTTTACCTGAACCTTTGTGATATTTACTGGTTTGCTAGGAGGGAATTCTCTCATTGCAATTCCAAAACACAGTAAGAGTTGAATGTTGGTTTCAGTTTAAAAGGGAAGAGCAGTATCAGAAGGAAGGAGGACATTTTTTGAAGTGTAAGTAACTGTCTGTAAAGAAGACTGGCAAATTGCCAAAAGAATAGCATGCAGAGAGGTCAAAAATAATAAATAACAGACTCAATAAAATGTATAATTGAGCAAGATTAAAGGAATAAAATATCTAATGTAAAGGACTAGTGGTTTCTTTCAGTCCTGTTGTCAGTAATAATAAATTTCTCATGAGAAGTCTTAGTCAATTTTAGACATTGACAAATAGTGTTGCTCTTTAGGTAGAATTTGCTAGGTACAGAGAGCAAATTAGATTATTTCTGTAAGCCCAGAGGTTTACTAATATACAAATCACTTTACATATTCTGAGTGATTTTACATCTATGATTCTGTGAAGTGTTAGCATTCTCCAATGTGAAGAATGAACAAATAAAATCAGCATTTGTTCATGAGTAAAAATCCTTCTCTCTGTTCTCAGTGGTTGATGGGCTGAATAAAACAGCCATGGCCTAGAAACTTTCACAACAAATATTCTCTTTTGGAGCAGAAAGGTGAGGGCATGAGATGCAGGAGAAAATAGACTTCTCTTCTTGCTGTGACTTTTCAGTAATGAATGACGACAGACCTACAAACCCCAGATCCCAAACTGCCATTGCAGCTGCTGCTCTCCTGCTCTGGTGTTTCAGTGGGAGAAACACCCCCTTCTTCTGGGGTGGAGAATGATTCTGGAACCATGTGAATAGCTTGCTGGCTCAGCATCACACTCTTTACTGTGGCACTTTGTTACCCACTTGTGAGGATGGGCTTCCTGGTAACAGTGTTTGAGTCAATGAAGGAAATTCTGGAAAAGAGAAGCCCTTTCCAGCGTCTTGCATCTGACCTTTCCAATTTCCTGATCCAGATGGTTGAGGAAATCTTTCTAATAGAGTAAGTCTCTACAGAATCTTTACAGATGCAAACAGTTCATTAATAATTCAAATTGCCTGAATTAAGACAGTCATTCCATTCTTTATTCAGTGTCTGAATTAGTGTAATCTTATTTCCTTTATTTCCTGTACTGCCTTTACCAAATCTTATTTTGATATAGCATGTGATTAGGCCATGCTATGAAATAACATGTTATAAAGGGTTGTATTGAATAACTTTGATCATAATGATTTAGACAGTGAAGACTAGATGTATATGAAGATAAATATTTACATATAAAACACAGAAATGCTTACAAATAGCTTGTAGTATTACATCATTATTTCAGGTCATTGGCAGTTAAATATCAGGATGATAAACAACCTGGTCTAACAGTAATTTGGGTAAGAACTTCCAGACATAACTAGATCTTCAGTATTCTCTGTATATCTAGTTTTATGTAATTTTAGTGCTTCTTAGGTAATAAGAAGACATGGTCTTATGCTGCAGTCAAAGCCTTAGCATGGAACACAGGTGGATGAATGGACCTGAGCTTTTTTGTAATAGCTGGCAGAGGCTTATTGGTTCTCTTGCATTGAAATGTGGATGCTTATTTGACCATCTGTCATTCTGTCATTCAAATGCTTCATAGACAGAGTTCCAAAATTATTTTGAAGAAATTGTGAAGATTCATGTTCACTTGCCACTGTATCTTTTTTATGAACTCTGAATACATTGATTTTTCAGTTTAACATCCTATGCTATATGTGGCACTACAGTAGCTATGGAAGCAAGAGAGCACTATTGCCTACAATTCTAACCTTTATTGAAAACAAATTGATAATAGAAAAAGGCATACATTTGCACCCAGTGTTGCTTCAAGTTCAATATTGCAATTTGCAAATGAGCAACTCTTTCCTAGGTGTTTTGAAGTTAATCTTGCACTTCCATTTTGGGCACCAAAGGTGTCCTCTCTCTCTCACAAACACACACAAACTGAGTCATTAAAAATGCTAAGTTACAAAAGGAAGTGGATGATCATATTCATTTCTGTAATAAAATCTAAAGGTGCTTCTGGTCAACAGGAACGATATGGAATTGACTGGCATCACAAACTTTATGGGGAAAAAATTCTGGTTTTTTTTAAATTCTAATTTTTTTTCACTCTCCATGTCCATCTAAGAACCCAGCTGTTCAGTTCTATGTGGATTCACTCCCAAGCTGCTGTACAGGTACTGTCCAGAGCTCTGTTGGTGAGTCAGGAGCACTGGGTAACCCCTGCTGACAAACCTGGGCTCTCAGAGCAAGAGAAACAGCAGATTTCTGCAAGGTGAGGCTCATGGAACTCAAGTGGAGGTGAGGGGCCCTATTGTTCAATCAAGAAGAAAAGCTCTTAAATACTTATTGAGTTCCTGGTTGGCTTTTGGCCATACCTGCTTGATCAGTATGCTGCCAATAACCTTTACTAGGGAAAACTGGGCTCTCCAGAAAAGTAGGGTCTGGATGTACTAATCAGGTTTGCATTTTTTTTCCTGTTTATAAAAGTGTAAATGCACCAAGACACTTCAGTTCATCATATAAACATTTCTTCGAAAAATAGGTAATATCCCCTCTCTTTTAGTTTCTTGTTTTTAATAACAGGATTTTCTTTGGGAGAGGAAGAACTGCCTGTTTTAAAGTAGTTACCTTTCTTATAGAGAGGATCTGCAATACTCTGACTGCTCTAGAATTGAGTTGCAATTGGTTGCACTTTGAGTTCTACAAAATTGAACAGTAAAGTAACAGTAAGAGCATCACATGAACCCCCCCATCATCCCCCTCACACGTCTGCAATCACCAGAAATGCCATTTCTGCAAACATCAGGCACACAGCACCTATGAGTGACAAGACATTAGGGCTTCTCTTTGTCAGACAGCAATTGTTAGATTATTGAACATGAATATGGAAGGATTTCCACATCCACTTGTCCCACTGACTTTGAGAAAGGTTAGCTGTGTTGGTGGGTAGCAGGAAAGGGCAGTGGTTTTAGAGATCTAATGTTAGGGGAGGTGAAGTGGAAGAACTGAGAGATGGGAGAGATCTTACAAGCAAACCAGACACTTCTGTTAATTATATTGCCAAGACACTTCTCTTAATTATATTGCTTTTCTTGGTTTTTTTCGCAAGCTGTAAGGAACTGGAAAAGAATGAAGTTGAGGTTTGATTAATGGTTGCCTAGACTGCAGTATGAAAAAAATGGATAAAGTGCCTTTGAAACAGATTTGACTTTAAAAAAAAAAGATAATCTGTTATTTCTCTCTCTTTCTTACATCATCATCTGGCAAATGAGATATACTTTGGAAGACCAAAATGTAGCTGAGATCCCAGTGTGACAGCACAGCTAATTCACAATCACAGAACTTTCCAGAAGGTATCAGAATTGTGTTCTGTTTCTGCAGGAAGAGATGGCAGTACTCCTACGTGGTGGTGCAAAGAGGCATCACATTCTGTGGGTGCCTGTAGTGCCTGGAGCACTGTTTGATTCAGGGTGTTCTCTGACTCCTGAGCAAACCCTTGGGTATGTACAAGAGAGAGTTATGGAAACCTTGAGGGTGACCAGCACTTGTCATGGGGATCTCTTACAGCCCCTTAGCCCCTCAGCAGGGCCACTGCAAGCACTGTCTGATGAACTCTCAGTGTGTTGTGTCTTTGCCTGGGTTAGTGTCTGTTGTGCAGATGGAGTGTGGGAAGGGGCTGCACTAACAGGAAATCATTTGCTTGGGCACTGAGGGAAGTTTAGAGACCCTGTGATAGATAAGGTTAAGCTGCATGCACTGTGATATCCAGACATTTTTCTGATAGCCTTCTGATATGTAGTGTTTCATTAGTCTGCAAGTTCCTCTTCTGTGATAAAAATAACGGAAGCACGAGGCACTCTTTTCTCTGCTGAAATTGTTTAAGCTGCCGTTTTTCGCCTATATAAAAGTGGATCTTCCAATATGATGGCTATTAAGGTAACTTATTTACAGACCTTTTCCAATTGTGTCTACTCTTCTGCTTTTGTACTGAAATGGAGAATGAAGACATCAGAGTGAAAATGCAGTTTAGCCCATTCTGTCCTTAGCATGACTGGTCAGATCTACAAAGCTCTTGATGTATATTCTTTCTTGGCACTGTTTGGAGGAGTACAGACATGTAAAACTTTTCCTTATGGTTTGGGGTTTTTTTTCAATCTAAGCTATGCTTCTGTTTTTTCCCCCTGCAAGATTGGTTCTATTTTCAGACAACCCCCCTCTTCTTTTTTTCCCCAAATAAACAGTCCTATCAGTCTAAATTTACTTGATCCTGAAGCTACCAAAAAACTCATATGACTGCTAATAGGAAAAAAAGCAAGCCATAGAGCCTGCAGTTACCATGCCAACACTGTTCCCTGGAATGTAGCCACACAGAGATGGATGCTGTGAAATTAAGATCTGTGTGATAGGTAGGAGGTACCTTTGCATGTGATTGTGCACTACTTGAAGCTTTCATGTGCATTATATTTTACCATTTGTATTTTTAATGTTATGCACTAATCTGGTCTTTCTATTGTTCCCTTCTCTCTCTCTCTCTCTCTCTCTCTCTCTGCACATCACAGTTCCCTATTTTTGTCAAGTATGAGAGAATCTGGCATTTCAAAACATATAGTGTATATAGTAAGTTCCATGAAAAATTAATTATACAATGGGTAAGATGTGATGAAGAAAGAATGGCTTCTGACTTGAATTCTGCCTACCATCTAATTGTCTCTGCAAAGCTGTTGGAGTTGTACTCTCCTCTCCCTTCTGACATGCACAGCCTTGGTGGTGACAATATGGGGACAAACCAAATAAGAGGACCACTAGCAGAACTCACACATGAGACTGGTGCAAGACAAAATTTCTTTAATTGTGATTTTTCTACATTTGCTTATAGCTGATCCTTAGGCATTTGTCAAACATCAAAGACAAACCTCCTTTTTCCCCATGGACATGATGTGTTTACCTAGTGTTCCATCATTCTATGAAGTCAGAGCTTGTTCCTCGTTACCCAAAGACTCAAGGAAAGGGCACTGTTCCATATTCTCTCTCCTGCTCTGTGTTTGTGCTTTCTGGGTTGAGGGACATAGCAAGAGATTAGGGAGTATCATTCTCAGTAAGTTTTTAAGCTAGTCATAAATCCCTATGACCATCACAAACCTTGATTAGAATTGTATGTTACAATTCTACAACGCTGTGCCATTTGAATATCTTGATTTAGTGACTGCTTTGAAAAGCACTTGTTAATACCTTCACAAACCTACTTCTTGAAGCAAATCCTTTCTAGGAGTTCAAGATCTCAGGGTTTTTTTCTCTTTGTTTCCTTTTGTTTGTTTGGGGTTTTTGTTTTGGTTTTGTCTACTTTATTTGTTTCTCAATCCTCCACTCACAAACAAATGCAAAGCACAGGCAGAGCTGTTGATAACATGGTGAGCTTGCCAGGGTTACTTACTTGAACTTTGTGGGAAGGCTGTGGATTGGTTATGTAAATGGAAATTTTGTAGGATGTTTTACTAACACTTTTTCAAGTCTCTGAGAGGTTACTTTGTGCACTAGAAATGTCAGTCTTAAGACTGAGACATCATAAAGCTCATGTGCCTCCAAAATGTTTAGTCTGTTTAGATTTTTTTGTGGGTCATATTAAAGAGAACAGGCTTTAACTTCATAGCAGCTGATTAAGAATATCTAAATTGCAATGTTTTTGCATGCTGATTTTTGCTGAAGTCATAAATCAACAAAGTGGAATTGATGGTAACTGCACTTATATAATGTCCCAATGAGGTTTCCTTCGTTGCAACCACAGCTACACTAAGAAATGTTCAGCACAGCAGCAAGTGCACTTTGTTAGCATTAATAATTAACATTCAAAAAGCAGCTAAAACATAAGAACTTGGCCAGAAAGGTAACTAAATCTGTTCCTGTTAGTTATGTGGAGGTATAAAAGGGATTAATAAATGTTGCAATGACATTTAAAAAGCCGGTCTGTCGGTGGGTAGAAACTTATCAAACCAAAACATGTGGCTTGTGGTTTAGATCTGCTGGGTGCAGCTGTGTGTGCTGGGGACTTAGGAATTAAAATTTAAAAGTAACTAAGATACTAAAGCCTCTGACTCCTGTCAGCCAGGGGTTTCTTCTGGGAGTGTTTTGTTGAGATGGCAGCTACAGCTTCATGTGTTTAAGCCTTTTTATTGTCCCAGCTCGATGGAGCTCTTCTTGACATCTGCAAGCATCGTGGTAATGAGGCTGAAGTATAGAAAGGTGGGTGAGAGCAGAAAATCTCCTTAGGATCCACTGCATAACAGCTGTTACCTGGAAACATAGCACAGGTACAGGAACAACACCCAGCTGATGGGCACTGATCTGTATGATATATGTGTATTTGATGTGTGATACACATCATTGCCTGTCCTGAGTACACATCTGAGAGATCCACTGTCTTTGACTGCCTCATTTGCACAGTAAGCTACTTCTCTCTGACTCCACATGATGAAGGAATTCCCTGAGCAGTTGAGGCTCCTTATTTGTCCACAAAACCTGGCTATGGAAGCCACAGGAGTTGTAATTCTGACTTAACAAAGATTTTCATAGCCTCAATAATTTCCTGCAAAACCAATGAATTAATTAAGCTAAGGGGAAGGATCTGGAGCTAGAAGTTACTAAAACTTACTCTTTTCATATTTTTAAAGAATTTCCTTGAACTGATTATATTTTTGAGGTGGTAGCCTGTAAGGATTGTGTATTGATCAACTGAATAAATGTAATGAACTTTTCACTTGAAAATGTCCAAAAGCATGTATCAACTTAGCAGAATTTTTCTTGTAAGCTAAGAAACCATTGGCTCTAATCTTACATCATCAGCTTTGGATTTCTGTTGGTCTTTTGACAGCTGAATTGCATAAGGCCAAATTTTGCAGCTGGAACTCAAATGAAACTTCTGTTGCCAAATGGAATGACTGCTTGACATTATTTTTGAATGCCTGCTGGTACTATATTAACAAGCATCCTGCTATTGCATTTGTGACCCAGCTTGGAGGAAAAATCTGGTTTCTGATAAACTTTCATTTGGTCATATTAGCTAATGAACTGAGCAGGCCTCAAATGTAATAACTTTGTAAAACAATATGTATAAATTTACTTTCTGTAGAGAGTAATGCCACTTTTGCAGTTGTGTTAATGGAAGAAGCCAGGCAGCAGTGGGACATGACAGCTAGGTGAGTCATGTGTCCCTGAAATTAAACTGAAATTTTTAGCCCTAACTAGTGGTTAGAGCAAAGCTCTGTCATTGTGAATCACAGGAAACCAGCTCACAGAGGATACTTTAATTCTGCATTGTCAGGCAGAGCACCTGGAAACATTTGAGTGGTCACTCTGTGTGCTGCATCTCTCTACCTTGCGCTGCACAGGAAATGAGCTGGGTGTGCTGATGTGAAGACATGCCTCTGAATTAAACCCCTTCAGATTGTCTGAAGGCGGAAATTACCCCCCTGATTGAAGGTGTGCCTTGTAAATATTGCCTCTAACTGCATTGGGAAAATAGAAAGCTTATTACAGCCTCTAGTTAATAAACAGCTGCCTTCTCCTTACGTGTGTTAGCCCTCATCCACTCCCGTTTTCTTCAGGAATGTTCTCAGGAGATTGGCACTCGACTTTGCTGTGGTGGATTTGTTTGTCAAATGAAGAGCAGACCCTGGAGTTTGCAGTTGATCACAGCATGTGCTTGTGTGCTGATCTTTATATGCTGAGCTGCTTTCCAGCCTAGAGCCTGAAAGATGTGCTTGAAATGGAGATTGTACGGGACCAAATAAGCCTTGGTTTGCAGAGTGAAGGAGAAAATCACAGTCAAAGAATGAGCTAAAAGGGAGCTGGGCACAGCTGAGCATAGTCCAGTGCTGGCAGTAGGGATTATAGTAAAAATGTTAGCAGCTGTATAAAACTGGCAATGGATGGCTCCCATAGGAATCTCTTTGAATATTGAAAGCCAGTGAGCAGAGTTGAGTGATTAGGACTTTCCAAGATGATAGTAAAGTCTGTTATCCCCGTGCAATTCTAAAATCTAAGAATAACATTTACCTCACTTAATTACTGCCCAAGCAAAAAAGCTGGAGTTGAACTATATGCCTGAGAAAAAATTATTAATTTAGGCCTCTGTAATGTGCTGGTAACTTTTGATGCTGGGGAAAGTAGTTCTGAGTTTTCCTATGCTGCTGCTTGCCAGGGCTCAGTGCTGCCTGTCTCCTTGCTTTTGCTGGTAGGAAAGCTGGTTGCTTCAGTATCCCTGGCAGATCTTGCTAGCTATTGACAAAAATGAAAAATCCCTAAACTCAGTGTCTTATGTTCATGCTGGTACTGGTAATGAGGTACTTAATGAAGCACCAAATTCTTCAAATTGTTTATTGTTTCTTTTTGAGAGGTGTTGTCTTAATGCCAGGACTTAAAATTTCAGTTTGTTAATGTTGGTTGTCAAAGTACTTGGAAGTTTAATATAATTGTCACTCTTTTGTGATGTTTTACCATAATGCTGTTGAACATGTTTAGCTGTGAAGAGTGTAGTCACAGTATTCAAGAACTAAAGTAGTGATAATGCAGATCATCTTGAAAAAACTGATTTACAACAGTATCCACATAATCCATCAACATGTTGGGTAGGGTTGGTCCTAACATTTAAGTCACTTCAGTAATTTACTGAACTGGGGCTTTAGATGTTAACCTATCAAAATATACAGCAATATCTAAATCAAGTATGAATTGTTGTAGTGGAGAAAGAGAGAAGGAACTATATAAATAATGAAAAAATAGTGGTGGTAAAAATAATATTAACTTTGGATGGGAGAGCTGATGAGATAAAGCATGCAGAACACAAGGTGATCGAGGGAAGGAGAGGAGCAGTGCAAGTGCAATCACCTACAGCTCATAAAAAGACTAACAAATACATAAGAGATGTTATTAGACATTCTCTTTTGTTTGTGGATTCTCTAAAACACTTCAGAGTGAATGCACAGAGAGTGGAAGTCTATGCTAGTGACCTTTGGAAAAAAACCCCAACACTGGAGCTGAAAACTCCGGGAGGGTTTTGTTTCCCTGCCTGTTCAGTGCAAACTCCCGAGGACAGCTTGGCCTGGGTGGATTTTCTCCTTTATGGTACAGGTTTTTTTCTGATACTCTTGTGGTTTTATTTTCCTTGAAGCTTATGCTCTGCAAGTGTTTGCAGGCACAAATGGGCATCCAGGCATGCAGGGTTCAGGAATAACAAATAATAACAGCATTTCACCTCTTTTGTCTGTACTGTGATGGCAACATGTGTTCCATTAGCACTCTGACTGCAGTGCTCTTGTCAAGATTCTGGTTTTTGCTGCTGGATTCTGAAAGCATTTGATCAGTTGATCTTGGTAATGTGCTGGGCTTTTTCCCAAAGTCTTTCATAGTTGCTATCAGCAGGTGAAATTTTTAACAGTTTGATTCTATCTGTAAATAGAGGTAGATGAATAAATAAATTTGTAATGATTTTTATTGAACCAGAGAATCAGGAAGCTATATGTAAAAAGAAATTTCCTCTTTCTGCAGTATTTGTTCGTAAAAGTAGATGAATAACACAAGGATCTCAATAGGACACTGGGTGCTTTTCCTTGCAGTCAGTAAAAAAAAGTTTATTTTTTTTACTTTTGGAAAACTTTTTTTAGTGTTTGTCCTGCACCTACCCAATTTTTTAACTCTTTATTTTATGTAGTATATTTTATCAGCATTGCTTCTCCATTCTCTTCTTTATATGACTGTAGTCATATAAAATGATCCAGATGGGCATTATTATTATTTGGGTGGTGTTACTACTCTGTTTCTACCTAGAGAAGAATATATTGCTTGCCTCTTTATTGTTGTTTCTTACTGTTTCATGTTGCTTTGCTATTTGCATGCAAAGGGTTATCTCTTGCTGGGTTCCCATCCTATGTCTGCAGCAGACAAGGAGTAGCTTTCAATAATCCCTTTGACAACATTTAGTAGATTGTGCTGAGTGCTAACAGTGCTTTAAATTCTATCTCCAGTATCTCAGGGTGTGATACCAGATATGAGCTGAGGAGTTTCAGCAGACTTGGATTGAACAAACCTTCTCTGGTTAAAAATAAAAGCCCCAGAAGAGACTGAGAAGCACCTTTGAGCAGACAGAACCCTGTCCTTAGAAGATAATGAGGCTAAGATAAGTTTTCCCTCAGTAGGAGATAGGAAGAATTTGGGAGAATTAATTTCTTTTAATTCCTTCTTCAGTTTACTGTATTCCCATGTGCAATTAGACAGTATTAATTTTGAAAGAGTCCTTCTGGCTCTCTGCATTTGCACCGTGCTCTCAGCTCTCTGGTAGCTGAGCTGCCTTTGCTGGCCTGTGCTGAGAGCTGGGGAATGGAGCCTTCCTGGGCACTGGGAACCCAGGAACAGCTCTGCCTCAAGGCTCTGATCTGTCTGGGCGTGCATTTCTTAGCAGGCCTCAAAGATTTCAGACTGCAAAGGTGAGGCTCACCCTGCAAGAGACCTAAAGCCCAGCTGAAGAAACATGCCCAATAACTGTGGCTCTTGTGGAGCAGCAGGAGGGGCTGCCTGTGGGAGGCTGGGCTGTCCCTCAGTCCTTGGGTCACTGCAGGTGATGCTATGTCATGGGTTTCTAATGGCAGCTCACTGGAGGATTCCAGTGTGGGTCTTTAGAGTGAAAAATATATTAATATGCTGAATGCTTCCAAATGGATATTTGGGG
The DNA here is from genome assembly GCF_025592945.1 of Manacus candei. Taxonomy (NCBI): domain Eukaryota; kingdom Metazoa; phylum Chordata; class Aves; order Passeriformes; family Pipridae; genus Manacus; species Manacus candei. Next base: position 1,228,681 of record NW_026138179.1, on the reverse strand, counting down.
GGGGTGCATATTTATTTGTATTGCCAGAATTTTTGGGGGGAGGGTGGTGGGGAGGGCAAATTAATGCAAAATTAAGTAGATAGCAGTGTACATCTTTAATGTTAAATAGTTATGGCTACTATGAGCTGCTGCTGTTGGTATGAGCCTTCTCTATGATCCAAGTGTAGCATCTGTCTTTCCTGTATTCTGCATTTGCACTGACATAATGATTCTGTTCTGAGAATCAATAAGCTGAGAGAATTAGTCATTATATATGACTATTATGTCTTTTCTCAGGGAATTTAATCAGTAACACCATACACAATTAATTTGAACAAATCTAAGCAGGTTACAATGGGATCAGGAGCAAGAATATATTCTTAAATCAGACAACACCTCTATTAAGTGTTCAGATTAAAATTATAATTTAAATTAAAATTCAAGTGAGGCCCATTTCCCTTTAACCAATTTCTTGGAAATAATCACTGCTGAAGTACATGTTGAGCCCTTTCATTAACCTTTACAAGAAAGCTCTAAGTGTTGCTCCTTGGCTGAGATGTTAATATGCTAGTCATGCTGCTGACCTGTTCACAAAAGCTGAATTACCAGCTGCATTTGCATTGATCTGCAGCTGAAGAGAGCTATTTCAGAGCTGAGTGTTGTTCTTCAGCTACAACTGTATATAGTTATTTGAGTGATAATACAACAAACATTAATTATGTTGATGAAAATGCATCAGTTTTTCCTATGTTGAGTATGAAATAAATGATTTTGTATATATGATGGGAAATCTTGTACAATGAATAATAATTTTCCCATCAAAGACACCAAAATAGGCTGTTACTGCTCTCCTAAAAGCTGTGGGAAGGGGTGAGATAGAAGGCAAGAAACGGAGTCATCTCAAAGGGGAAAGCTGCTCGACTAGCATTACCCAGCTGGTTGTTGCCTCAAAGAATCCCATTGCCTGTTTTCAGAGGGCAGCTTGTCTTCTGTGCAGTGACTGCAGGTTCACCACCCCTTGGGCTTCTTCCTGCCTGCCAAGCTGTGCCTGAATCCGAGCTCTGTCCCAGTGCAGGACTCCGGCAGGTGGGTCAGCTTGGCCTGGGAGCTTGGGCAGGGACTGAGGAGGTGCACACAGGGCCCAGAAGCTGCCCCAGGGGCAGGGGACAGGTACAGGAGCAGTCATTCCCTCTGCTGGGTGTCTGTGCCCCAGCTCTGCTGCTGCCAAGGTTGGGGGCACCATGGGGCAGCTGCTCATGCTGTGCCCTGCAAGGAGGAAAGGGCAGGGAGGGTCTGACTGGGCCCTTGGGGGACACAGGGGTGTCACAAATGGTAAAGCATATCTCAAAGTTTGGGAATCACTGCTTTGTCCTGTATTGGTTGCCATAACCTGCTCTTTCCTCCAGCCATCAGGTTTATCCTCCTGATACAACAGAAAAAAGGAATGCAGGTTATGTAGAATGACAGGATTAGGCTGTTGTGAAGAGGTCACCCTCTGTCCTGGCTGACAGTCGAGTTAGTGGTAATGATGGAATTAACTGTCTCTCTGAGATGAAAGCCAGGGACAAGAGATACAACTCTGGGTCATTCCTGTAATATTTCTCCTCAATTTAGCATGTCTTGAAGGTAGGGTTCTAAACCTAAAAGCAGGTAAAAGTGCTACATCGAGAGCAGATTTATGCTGTATAAATACAAATAGTAGAAACAAGCTGTATTAGCAGTACTTACATGTCTGCATGCATTAAAAGAGAACTGTGAAACAGAAAATGTTAGGCAGAGTTAAAAATAAGGCACGTTGGAAGATTTGGGTTTCCTGCTGTGTGAATGGCAAAGTCTTTTGGTGATGAGCTTTTTCATGTAGTTACACTGAACCTGTTCCTGTTGGGGGAATTTCCATGAAGTAATAATAACGATAATTCAGTTATACTCCCTCAAATAGGAAGAAATAAAAGTAATTCAAAGGGTTTTTCTAAGGGGAAAAAGATGTGGTCACAGCTCACAGGGAAAAAGAAATGAGGACAAATATGTCCTGTACCTAGTAAATCACTAAAACCTAGGCCCAACAGGTTTGTATCATAAAGCAAAACAGAAAGTTGTCACACATCCTACATTACTATTAATTCAAGTATTTGATGGGAAAGTTGCCTAGATACCCACTTATAAATAAGATTGTTTTCTCACTGCCTTACAGCATAAGGTCTCTCCTGGCCTCACCATGTGAAACTGAATTACAGCAGTTAAACCTCCTCAGCTTTCAGCCTCCTTGTCTGAGGCACAATATCAAATAATCCTCCCCTGCTCCTCAGTGTCCCTGTGGAGAAGCAGCTCGTGGCTGCTCTGCTTCCTGGCAGCTCTCTAGTGTGTTGCTTCAGGCAGAGACCATTTCTTTTATAGGGAACTGCAGAGTTCAGGCTGAGGGTATTCAGAATACAAATCTGTTCTCAGACCTGTGTGTGTGCTGATGACAGGGGTGGTTTGATATGTGAGGGTTTGGCTGCTCAGTGACTGGCAAACGTGCTGCAGTCTGGGAGGTCGCTCGTAAGGGGATATGATTTTTACATAGCATAATAATTACTTTATAGTGATAGTTCTGTTGTGATTCTTCTGCTGATGGTATTTGAGCATGAAGCATTGTATATTTTGTAAAAACAAGCAAAACTGTAGTTAGAGGAGAACTAACTAAAGTTCTTTTCTCTTTACATTGTGACTTAGGGAGACAACTGAGTTTAAAATAAATGTTAGTCTGCTGAAGTACCAAACCACCACAATGTCAGAACAGTTGGTAACCAACATATGCATGGTTAGTTGATTATTCTGATTATCCCAGAGATATAATCCCAGAGATTATTCCCTTGAAAAAACACAGTTTTTCTGGTGAGTACTTAAAGCATTTGGACACTGAAAAATCTTAATGCTTACATGGCAAGCTGACACGTTATCAGTGGCATTCTAAGCTTTTGCATCTAAGATATGCCATCACTCTGCCCTCAAAATAAAGTCAGAGGTTTATATGTTTGTAGGAGTACATTTGAACCAAATGTATACGTGCAGAAGTCATTTGTTCTCAATTGTCTCATTTCTAGCCAGGGGCACGTCCAGAATGGTGAACACAAGGTCCAGTCTTTGGATCAGTACAGTTTAAAATCTAACACTGAAATTGTCAGTGCCAGCAAGGGTCCCTGTGGATGATTGCTGCAGTGGTGGGCTTTAAGAAAGGGTCATTCCACACAGTGGAATGTAATCACTAAATTAATTTATACAGCCTTCCATACACTCTGTTTAAGGCAACCTTTTATTTCTGTTTATGGTACTGTGTACTGAAGCCTAGGATTTTATAGGTGAATTCTTCATTCAGATTCCTGTGAGTCATCCCTATACATTCAGACTTCAAGAAGCCAGTGGAGTAAGGACTGAGTCCTTCAGCTCAGTGCTCCCATGTGTTTGGGCTTGCAGGTGATATGCACGAGCTGTCTTCAATTCAATTCTATTTGGCTTCTCTGCATGTAAGTCTGTTAGCCTTTGTCATGCTGTTTTTAACAAGCCTTTTTTTGGAAAGGCAATCAAATCAAGGAAGAAAAGGTCAGTGATAGGAGATCTCCCATGGAGGAGTCTGTGGGAGCTGACACCCATGTCCAGGTCCCTTGTGCCCTGGTGACAGAAGCTGGCATTCAGCTGCTCTGGTATCAACTTAATTTGCAGGTGAGAAAGGGCAAAGTGAGAATTTTCTATTGAGTGTTCCTCGAGTCCCTTACTGACATGGCAGGCTTGAAAAGCCACAGCTACAGCTGAACAAGGTTTCCACCTGCCTGAAGTACTTGTTGCAGATCTGTTGTGTAGATCTGTGGGTATGAGCCATTGCAAGTGGACTCAGTGAAGGACTTTCAAAATAGGGTCCTAATTTAAATACTTGAGTTTGCAGCGTGTGCCTGTTGTATAAATGTAATGTAGACGTGTGTTCTGTAGCTCCAGCAAGCAGCTGTGATGTGCCTGGGGAATGCAAATAGCTTAGAGAGGCCTTGGGCAGCCCATACACATTGGCCTGTAGAGATCCATGTTAATTACAAAAGCAGTTGTTTTCTCAAAAATTGTTTGTCAGAGTTCTTGCAATTGAAAAGAGGGCTGAATGTGATAAAACAAGGCAGCTATTTGGTTTCCGAGAAATACTCACAAACATAGAATTAGTGCTTTTATTTGTTGCTGTTCTGCTTTGTTTGTTTTCAGATAATGTTGGAGCAGAGAAAATCCTGGGTTGTAGAAAATGAAAAATCAGTAAACCTGCATTTCAATAACAGTTGACTTCAAAGAACATCTTTGATTCTGGAGGAGTGGTTTTGGAACTGAAGTGAAATTGCTTTGAATTTACTTAGGTTGTATTCATGCCTTCCTTTCTTCTGCCAGCTGCTTGTAACTTCATTGATCTGTAAATGTATCAGCAGTGTATCTGGAAACATGGTATAACGAGGACAGAATTAATGTGCCAAGCAGCATGGGAAGGCACTTTGGCAAGTTAGTGGTTTACCAACAGCAGTTTTACAAGATTAGGTTGGAGCTCTCCAACTGACCTACATGAGTTGTTTACTGAGTCTCACTGCTGAAAATCAAGTTGTGTTATCAGCTGGGTGAGCAGCGAAGTCTTACCACCTTCAGTGCCTACCAGCTGGGCTTCTTTGCCTTGGTGAGCCAGTCAGAATTATCAATTAGTTTCAGGATAATAAATTCAGCAAGTAATTTTGATCTCAGCTGCAAAATTACTTCTTTAAATGCACAAGACACTCTGAGATACAAAGGAAAAATTGTTCATGCATGTTAAACCAGAACACAAACTTTTAAAATTTAGTAGAAGAGTTTTCTTGCCTTTGGAAGGATGAAGTGGCTGGATCTTGCATATCCTGGCCTTATGGCTTTTGCTCAGTAGTATTTTCCATCCCAGTAGATCAATAATCCTTTTAACCAGAATGAATAGTGTAACCAGCTGGTGGTACCTGCTCTCAGTGTCCTGTGAGAGTTCAGTGATCTCCTCCCAGGCCCTGCCCAGCTTGACAACACTTGCTATAAGATGTACTAGCAATATTTAAGGACTTTGTGGCTGTTCTGGCTGTGGGGCCCTGCAGGGAATGAACGTGGCTTGGAAATGAAAGCTGCTGTTCCCCAGGAGAAGGTCACTCATTTCACAGGAGCTGGGGGGCTGTGCTGGTCCCGGGGTGTCTCTCTCACAGCTGAGGGAGTTACTGCTCCTCATCCTATTGCAGGTTGTCCTTTTGGTGTGAAAAGTTTGATGTTTAATTGCATAGACATAAGTGAGTTTTCCTCACCTGCAGCCAAGACACAGTGGAATTTGAAGTTGTTTTTGGGTCCTGTACAATACAGCTTTATGTCACTGCACGAGGCTTCTGGGCCCTTCCTTTTGCAGATAACACCTGTCAGATTCATAGAACAAAACAAGAACAAAAATTAGTGTTCTCTTTTGTGAATTCCTTTCACTAGAGGAAATCCAAAGACTTTATATTTTCAGTTTTGCTGGTGCATTTACTGCACATAACAAAAATTATCTGAGATAAAAATCTACTGTACTTTGACTCCCGTTGATAGTGAAGCTCATTACACCCCCATTGTAATTATTACCCTCTTTATGTATACCTCGTTAAACACTTCAAAACTGGCATCCAGGGGATGCTGTTTTAAGAAACTATTTAAGTGATCAGGATGAATTATGTAAGATAGTAACAGTATGTTCCTTCTGCATCACTTCAGGTCTTACAAAATTTGGGGTGCATAATAATCAGAATTATACAAATAATATTATTCCATCTAACAATTCTCTGATACTTTCCCAGTATGCATTTGCTTCACTAAAGCAAATTTACCTCTGGGAGCAGTCCTACTAAAGACAATATAGGAGTACAAGCCCTGGCCAAAAACAAATGGCATCTCTACCTGCAATACTCAAATAAAAGTATGTCCTGAAAAGTGTAGCATAGGCAGGGGGCAGCCAGCAGAGGTAGAAATGCAACTAATAGCTATTAAAGATAATTAAAAACAAAAAGGCATTTCTGTTTCATCACTGGAGTTGTACCATTCATGACACAGACTCTCAGTTGTTGGTATGTGACATCTTCAGCTGTGGAGGGAGAATCAGATAACCCCCCAAAAATAACAGTAGCAGAAACGTTACCTTTCACAACTTGCACCTTTTCCTTTGGGAACTGTTCTGTTACATGCAGGAGATAATGCAAACTTGCACTGAAATATGATTTTCATTCCAGTGCTGAAGAGCTTCACTTCCAAGGTCATTACATTCAATATATGAAAGCCTGCATTTCTAGTAAAGACAACTGAATTTTTAGAAATATATTTCTGCTCTACAAAATGACTCTTAAAAACTGAATTCTGAAGTGAATCACAGGGCAAAATGAGTTTATTTAGTAGCAGGACAAGCCTCTGTTGGTTTGGAAGATGTAGCAAAAGGCTCTCCAGTTTAGGCATTGCATTAACAGTCCTCCTGTGAATGCTGCACTGCTTAGCACTTCTATGCACCTAATAATTTGCACAGACATTTGACATGTCTGAGAATGCTCTTTGAAAATAATGGACTGCACAGTGAGTCTGGAGAATGGAACAAGCTTGACAAATACCTCAGTGAAGGTCTTGTGAAACCACCCCCCTGTGTAACTTGGCGTGGCAGAACTGGGTTTGTGGTGGTTACTAAACCCAACCTTTTTGAAGCTAAAATTAGTTGCTTGCACTGTGAATATGGAACCAGAGCTGGCAAAGAAAAAAAAAAAAGATAAGCCACTTTGTGGTTTTTCTGACTATGTTTGGACCAAACTTCAGTGCACTCCATACTTTTCCCCCTGGAATAGCAGCATCTGTCCATAGTACCTTGTCTTCTGGGTGAACAGTTGTAACAGTAAAGCTTGTCTGAGTGAATAAAAGCAGCAGGGAGGATCAGGGATGTGTGCTTTGCATCTTAAATCTAATACTGAGATCAAGTTGTTTATGCTGGGGATAGGCCTAGGTCTGTTTTGAATCAGCACTTCAGATTCTCTACAGCTTTTTTATTTGGATTGAGATCTTATTTAGACTTATATTCTAGTATATGGAAATATCACGCATGAAATACTGTGCACAAAAATCTAATCTGGAAACCCCACGCATTGGTGCACAGAGCTTCTGGTTATTTATTAAGGAACAGCTGTTTCAATTAAACATTTTACTTTCAATCATAATAAAAAACTAGTAATAGTTTGACTCAGTAGATATTTTCAAAAGCATATTAAATATTTAAAGAATTTTTTTCTACTGATGGCTAAGAGAAGCATCTAGTGTGCATCAACTGTTAGTGATCACACCAGAACCCTGCAGGACTTTGACATGTGTACAGATACTCTGCCCCTCCTGCTCCTTCTCTGGACAGGACACTCCCTGTTTTCATTGCAGTTGCAAGAGTAATTAAAATATGGGGTGTAAAATGAAATATCTGTAGATTGTCCTGATCTTTACAAATGCATTTGATAACAGAAAAGCACAGAATTTTTAAGGAAAATAAAAGTCCCTAGAACAGTAAGGAACTCTGTATGCACATATGCATGCCCTAACAAAGTAGCCACTCATTTTCTTTTATTAATTGTTTTTTCTTTTCAGATTCTTGTCAGGTTCTTTTTCTGGTTTATACTACTCTCTTATTTAGTGGTAGAATTGGTAGAATGTTCCATATTTAGCACATCTTCTCTTGTTTTGTTTCTAAACAGGGACCACTTTGATTACCAACAGCACAATTTTGATATTTCAAGTATATACATAATTTTGTATATAATACAAAAAATGAAATTACCCTTTATTCTTGTTTCTTCCACAGAGATACAAAAAATTCTGGCTGAGAAATGAGATTCCCCTCTTCCTATCCCACCTCAAATTTTGCATTCACTTTTTTCTACCAAATTGCCCCACAGCTCGTGCCCAGCAGCAGTGATGTCTGAGGAGGGGAAATCTCTGAACACAGAACCTGAAAGGCTGCAAGCTCCAGGCAGGAGCTGGGGTCTGCTCTGCCCACAGCAAACAGAGGCTCTTGGGCAGTGTGGTGCCAAGTGCCCGAGGGCTGGTTCTGCTCAGCAGTGCTGCCAGACTCCATTTACAAATAAGTAAACAGAATATTTTTGCTTGAATTTGTCACCACGTTTGAAAAACTGCAAGTGTGGAGTGCTTGGGGTCATTTTTTTGTTTTGTTTTGTTTTTAAAAAGAGAATTTTAATAGACTTATGTTTAACTGTTTGAAAATAGGCTGAGTACTTTTGTTGCATGTCTCAGGGCAATTTGATCTTAAGAAATCTTGAGTTTGAATTCTTGCATTGACATAGTCGTAAGTTTTGGGGGAAAGATCCAGTATTTGTGTGTTGAGTTTTGAGTAATGCTGATTTTTATGTGATTACCCACCATACAATTAGGTCTCTGAATCCTGAGGAAATATGCCTTTGTCAGTAGAGCTGGAAATTGCGAGTTAAGGAGTGCAGTCTCAGGGTTTCCATGAAAACTTATTCAAGTTAAAAATTCTCTTTTTCCAATTTTCCAAAAGTAGAACATGAATAAATGTCCTTTAACTTTCTTTATAGGAGCAGCTGTGTTTTAGTTCAGTTGTGTTGTATTTTAATTTCCTTTATAAAGTATTTTGAGAATTGGAGGTAAGCTTTTTTATAGAGAAACTGATATTTATTGGCAGGGATTTGTGTTGGATTTACTGTCAGTTAGGGTAACTTTTCTTTGCCAGTTTTAAGACCAATTTCAACAGAATAAAAATACCTACTCCAGGGAAAATTGGTTACTTTAGACTTCTCTTGAGCTGTCTTGGACTAACCAGAAACCCGAAGGCTCAAAGTGCTGCTTGAGAAAGTACAGCTTTTCATTCTCCAGGGAGCCTGTGCCCCCTGACAAATTCTGGGCTGGAGTCAGGCTCTGGAGGTTTGAGATGGTGAAACATGAGTAGGAAAAATTTTATCTCCACTCCTATATTGGGCACCTAAAGCCAATACTGTTCTGTCTCACTGAGATTTGTTAAACAAACCATCTACAAAGATCAGATTTATGTAGCCATTATTGAGTTACTCCAGCTCCTGTAAAATACGAGGCTAAAGCACACTAAAAGGTGATTTTGTAAATAGAACCCCTTCTGTGTCTATTGTATAAACAGAGCTCAGTGTCACAGATTCTGGGGTTGTGCACTGCACTTGTCTCACTACCAAGGACACCAAATAAGGGCTCAAAATAGAGTGTTTAGCTTTCCAGGTGCTGACTGAGATCACCAGCTGGGCAGATGAACTTTTGCTTTGTCTAAATCTTGCCTGATAGCAAAGCTTGTCTGAAAATGTAAAGCTGTCTGAAGTATTTGCTGTTATTTTCAGCCTTAGAGGGGATGCTATTGATTCTATTTCTTACCAGTTCCTAAGGCCATAAAAAGGAATTGACACTTGGAAATATGATTGTCTTCCATATGAGAAGAGACAGTTCTGCTGATTAGGATATCTTGGTATGAATTCCAAGAAATTACTCAAACAATGCAATTAAATTTATATTTTAGAGTAATAACTGATCATAACTGGCATTGGTTGCTGTGTTACTTTGTTTGCATAACCAGGATATTTTTAGGGCATTCATGGCATTGGCCCCTCTGAAAAACAACAGAAATTGTCAGTCTGCCTCTATTTCCACTGAAATAAATGTAATTGAAGAAAGTTTCTGGTGTCCAGATTTTTAGGTGAGCCTTCATGCCTTAAAATGAAGTAGAAATAAATGCCCTGGTAAAACGTTCCTGCAGGACATGTATTTGACCAGTCAGCTGATGTTTCCAGGCTGGTATTGGTGCATTCACATTCAATAAGAGAATGCACAAAGTTTTGGAGGTATATTTTAGAATTGGGAGTTGGTTTGGTGACGTTTCCTAGGTTTGGGTCAGGCCCCCAGGGAGTACAGCTGGTGTTCTAATACACCAACTGGCTGTTCATTGCTGGGGTCACAGTTGGGGTGTGTAAAGTAAAGAATAAACCTCTCCCAGGCTTGAAAGATGAGGTGTATCCCTTCTGCATTTAGGATTCTGCACATGAGTTTTAAGCAGATAATATCTGTTGTGTCAGAGTAGAATCAGTGTTGCTTGCAGGAATATAAAAGCTGGTTTTGCAATAATGAATTCAGCTTCAATTTTCCATCCATTTTGAAAGAAAAAAGGGACAAAACTGTCATGTTTTTAATGTTATTCAGTGGGTTATATAATAGTTCAGATAGATTTTTAACATTTGTGTGTTTCCATACATTAACATAATTGAATTTATATTTTTTTATGAAGTTTAAAACTTAATCCAGTTTAATTCAGGTAGCAGAAGGTGTGTGGGTATGGTTTTTGTTCTAGGAATGTGATCTGGGACTACCAAAATGGGATGATTTGCTTTTGGAAATGAGAATCTGTTACCATGCCACACTTAACTGTCAAGCACAAAGCAAGTTTTGCAGTGTGATCATAAGCAAATTTTCAGTGCTGTGAGAGAAAAGGTCCCATTTGGGTCGGGGGTACATAGGGTACCATGCCAGGCTAATTTCTCTGCAGCTGCAGCCACTGTTTTTTCAAATGAAGGGGCTGAGAGGCTCCCACTGCCAGTGTCTGATGGGTGCCTGGGGGTCCCTGTGTCACCCTGGTCCAGCTCCAGCAGGGTGGGCTCTGGGACACAAGGGGCCCAATGCACTCAGAGCCCTGGGTCAGGTCCCTGGAGCTGCCAAGGTTGCAGGTAATAACAGCACCACGTCTCCCTCATGTTCACCTTTTACAGAAATGTGAAGAAAGGCATCACTGAGATTCCAAAGACTCCTTTGGAAAATTTAGCCCAGGTGTTTGATACCTCCTTGTGTTGACCAGAGATTGCACCATTGCTCATTCACAAATACTCCAGAGGCTTGAGCAGCTTCATCAGTTTGGGGGGGTATTTGGTTTTTTTCCCTGCAGACATCTACTTAGCTGCTGACATCACCAATATTTAATGAGACTTGTCAATTCAAACTTCTTAGTGTTCTGTTTTTTACAGGTTAGTTCAATTAAGTTAAACCTCTTGTTTATACTGACTTCCTGCCTGATGGCAGCCTGTGGACATAAAAGAGACAGGCTGCAGAGCAGCAAGGCAGCCTTTGATTGCCTTCTTTAGAAAGAAAGGAGAACGTTTAGGCAGAAACTGGTAAGTTACCTATAAGGTAACTTTCCAAATCAGTCATTTCAGCAGTTTTATTCATTTTTTAAAAAATAATTGTTCTGCCAGTGATTTACAAGTATTTTTAAAAATACAGAGGAGATATTACTTTGAAGAACTTTGAAGAAATCTTAGTTGTCTGAATTGGAAAGTGTATTTTAGTTTCTTAGCAAAAGGAAGTTAAAACTTTTCTGACCATTTCTAGACTGTCTGCATAACCTTATTATGGCAACATTTCTTGTTTTGCCTCTCTTTCTCTACCACTTGTTGACTTGTACAGTCCTTTGTTTAGTTTGCAAGTGATGTTGGAGCTGGGAACATGTCTTTTGATCTATGGTGTCTCTAGCATACTTCTGGGCATAATTATAATCATAAAAATCTTTCAAACCTTTCTGCCTGACGTCTTGTTATCACTGAAGTTGAGATGTTTTATACTGCCACCATAAAAAAAATTAAATAAGGCCTATTTTTAGCCTTCAAACACTTAGAAAGTAATAAAAACAACTAAACAAGATTGCAGTTTACGTCTTTGTAGCATACAAAAATATCTGTTTCATTGCAATATCTTAAATTCTCCCTTAATCTCTCAAAGCCCTATGAATAAAGCATTGGATTACCAAGTAATGCCCTTCATCAGAGGAATTAGGCACTTTGGCTTTAGGCTCCATCTGAACCGTTGCATTAGCAGAGATGGCACTGACGTCATGTTTGCCAAGGGCCGGTGGACTCACACGGTGCCTTCCCTCACCCTTTAAGATCTTGTTGAGATAAAATCTGGCTCTCATGACTCTCTTAATTCTGGTTTTTTGCGTGGCTTTGAGACACCAGTATACATGTGACTTTGCAGCAAACAGTGAATCTGTAACAGAGCTTTGGCAAGTTGTGTGATTTCCTTCATCTGTAAGTGTAATGAATCAGGATAATAATTTACTTGGAAGAAGAGTGCTTTTAATTAGGATCTTGATGTGTCCATGTCTTCTGTCTCCAATATGCAAAAATGTAAAGGACATCCAGCTAATGATTCTGTTCTCCTTTTTCTCCAGCAATGATATCTTAAAACTTACCAGAGTTTTTAAACTTCTGTATCATTAGTTGTGGGGATTCTATGAGAATTCATGAAATAAAATGGATGGAATACATCTCTGTACTCAAATCCCTGTTGCCTCTCCAGCAGGCTGGCAGTGAGGAATACAACTGGCACCTGGTCAAAAATTGTCCTGATTTCTGAAGATACTCTCCCTTTTTAAGGCAGAGGAAGTGTAGGAGTCTCCAATGTGACCTTGAACCATCATTCAGTCTTTAATGTTCACAAAGAATTTCGTTCTTGCTAAAAGTTGTTAAAACAAACCTCAGTCAACCAATTTACTTTCTGACATTTGCTGTGCAGTCTTACCCCCCAAAAGCATTTGTGCTTGCATTCTTTTCTCTTCCTTTGTTACTAACACACATGTTGGATCTGCAGGAAGCAGGAATTGTTCCATACTGTATGTCCCCATCAGCTGGATAATTGCTCTTGTGAGCTATTTTAGTTGGGCATTTCATGGTTTGCTGGGCAGCTGTTTATCTGTCAGATTATTGACACTGCAGTCCATAACAGAACTGGCAAGAGTTGTGTTGGATTGATTTGGGGTTTTTTTGACTTCAGCACATCACTGAGCAGCGTTGACTGCTCTATCTACAAATTGTCACCTGATGTCGTGTTCCCTTAGGAGTTGTAACACCCTGTCATCATAGACTTAAGAAAACACTTATCTATAGAAGACCAAATTAGGCAAATTTTTATGGATCCATTGTGCTTCTGCATTTTTTGTGGTGTGTTGTTTTAAAATAGTAAAAGTCAAATTGACCTTATGTTCTGCAACACAACTGCAGCTTTCACCAGGCAGGTCGGCAGCCTGGAAGTTGGACTGTAAGGTTTGTGGTTTGTCCTCACTTCACAGATCCCAAACCCGATGTTCTGTTTACCCTTGGCACTGCTGTAAACAAGAACCTTTCTGGTCTGCTGCTTTTAGAAAGCATTTTAAGTATCCAGTAGAACAGAATAACTTCTTTATGTTTTTTTCTTTTCTAATGGTAATTACATTATTCGGGTAGGTTTTAAGTTATTTTTTCTGTCTGATATGTCCATGCCAAAGTCTCTTTTGAGCATTTTTACTGAAGAGTCCTAAAATCATTCAGGAAAACAAATCTGCTAGGCTTCCCTCTATTATCAGCATCCCAAAATGCCTTTGGCAACGAGCAAATGCCAAGCATTTGTTATTTGGCACTTGACTTGTCACTCATTTCTTTGAACTCAAACATGTTGCATGAGTTTGTTAAAGTTATGCTTAGCTAACAATTGAAGCAAAACAAAAAAAACCCCTTCCTCCATCTAACCTTTCCAATTTCCATCTAAATAGTACCATCAGGGCAAAACTGCCCAGGAGAGTCCAGCCCTTGGAGCAGAAGTGACTGGTGCTGGCAGAGGGTGCAGCCATGGCAGGGCTGTCACTGCCCTTGGGAGGCTGTGGGTGTGTTGTGGCACAAAACCAACTCCTTTTTCTTCTACCCTCCCCCCACACTTTTTTTATTTTTAATCAGGTTTTGGTGATCTTTTCCTGATATCAGTATATGTGTATTTATTACACATCATTGGATCTCTAGACATTCTCCTTGAGGTCTCTGAGGTCGTTCCTTGCATGCCCAGGACACAGAAGTTAAAAGCAGTTGTGTTATGGTCCCACCATCCTTTTCAACACAGGCACTTTCTACCTCTTTCTTCACCATAGGATTTGAGTACCAACTATTTTGTTTTGCTTTTGAAGGTGTTTATAGCTTTGTCCCCACACAACCCGATTTTTCTCATTCTATTTTAAAATTGGATTTCTACCTCTAGTCAGTTTTTGTTACAAGGCCCTGTCACTATCTTACCAGATTTTTCTTCCTTTTGTAAGATCAGACCCCTAAAAATTTGATGTCTTTGGTTAATCTTGACATTTACTAAATACCTCAGGTCAGAATTTCCCAAGTGGTAAGACTGCTTTTGATAGACCTAATCTCTCTTCAGAGGAAAGGTGAAACTGTGATTTATACTTGATTAGTATTGTTTCCTTCAGAGCTGAAAATTGGAATTTAAAAACAATAATGTAAATGACAATTAGTGTATATTTTGCTTAAATATTCCTTCTACATAATAAGCCTTTAATTGTTGTGAGAAAATCTGAATCTGCTTTAAACTTCCAATAACCATTACATATGTTTTGTCTTTTGTTTTTTTATAGGTTTCCCTTTTGCCTCTGGAGTGTTTCATTATGGCAGCCCCTAGTGAACAATGACATCCTTTGCCAAATATAGATGCCAAAAAGCCAGACGAAAACAGTGGCCTTGTTTCATTTTCACTCCAACACAGTGAAATGGTGCTCTTAAAGTTTTGTTATTGACTCTCACTGGAAAAAAACCAAAACTCCTGACTGGACCTCTTTTCCCCAGCCCTCTCCCAGTGTTCTTATGGATGCTTGACACAGTGACATCATGTAGTAGGCCCTGAAGTGTTGTTGTAATTGAGCTGCAATGGTTTTGTACACTTCTCCCTTTCCCAACAGCTTTCTGTCAGTTCTGCATTCTTTCTCCTGGGCCCTGATTTTCCCATGTTACTGGCTGGCAGACAGGCTCGTGGGCTCTTTTGTTCCAACCACCTACGAGAAACGGCAGAGAGCAGATGACCCCTGCTATTTCCATGCCCTCTGCATCATCATCACCACTCCCATCTACCTGGCACTGCTGGCAGCCTCTCTCCCCTTCGCTCTCATCGGCTTCTTGCTCTGGTCCCCGCTGCAGTCGGCCCGGAGGCCGTACATCTACTCCAGGCTCAGAGACAAGCACCGTGCCGATGGAGCCACGCTGCTCACCGAATGGAAGGCTGCAGGGAGCGGGAAGAGCTTCTGCTTTGGCACTGCCAACGTTTGCCTGCTGCCCGACTCGCTGGCAAGGTTCAATAATGTTTTCAATACGCAGGCGAGGGCTAAAGAGATCGGCCGGAGGATCCACAACGGGGCCAGCAGACCCCAGATCAAGATCTACATAGACTCTCCTACCAACACCTCCATCAGTGCCGCCAGCTTCAGCAGCCTGGCCTCCCCCCAGGGGGGAGAGAACACCAACCGTGCTGTTAACGCTGGCATCAAAAGGACAACGTCAATGGAGTACAAAGGAGACAATTCTGGCTCAAACAACAGCGAGGAGAGAGAAGAGAAAGGTGGAAGTGGAGAGCCAACTGAGGGAGAAGAAAACACTTGCATTGTCCGTATCAATGGGGAGGACAATGGCCACATGTCAGACCCAGAACCAGACACCGTCAATGGCCGGGCTCACACCAGCGGCCCGGCAGAGCCCTCGCTGGAGGGGGATGCAGAGATCTCAAAAACACCAAACCACAAACAGAAGGAAGGAGATTCTGGGAGCTTAGACAGCTACTCTGCCTCACGAGAGTCCCTGGTGAAGGTCCGTGCTGGAGATGGCACCGTGGACCAAAGCACTGTCAACAACAAGCTCCTCTACAAAGCTTCCATCATGAAGAAAACGTCGGTGCGGAAAAAGAAACACACGGACGAGACCTTCGACCATGAGATCTCTGCTTTCTTCCCTGCCAACCTGGACTTTCTGTGTTTGCAGGAAGTGTTTGACAAAAGAGCTGCAGAGAAGTTGAAAGAGCAGCTCCACCACTACTTTGAATACATTGTCTATGATGTTGGGGTCTACAGCTGCCACGGCTGCTGCAGCTTTAAGTTTGTGAACAGTGGCCTGCTCTTTGCCAGCCGCTATCCTGTCATGGATGCTGCCTATCACTGTTACCCCAATGGAAGAGGAATGGACTCCCTGGCTTCCAAGGGAGCCTTATTTCTCAAGGTAAGAGCCTTTTTGAAGCCACAAATATTGACTCTATATATGTGAGAAGTTATAATGTTAAATTACTTTCTCCTTTCTGTTAAGAGTTCAGAGGCAATATTCAGATTTAGATTTCCTGATATAACCTATATATGGGTCCTGTCACCTAGACACTGTATTAAAATGATGGATGTGCATGAAATAATGAGGGACTTTTGGAGGTAGAACTCAAGTATAATTTTATAAAGTCAAAATTTGAAGTAGTTTTCATGTAATTTTAGTTTATTTCTTTGCAGAAATATCTGTAAAAAAATGCCCGAATTCTAAGCTTCATAACATTAGCACAGAGCAATGGGTGTTACTGTTGGAAACCAGCTTATGCTTGTTGTGTGCTTGTCTGGCAATCAAAAGACAATTAGAAGTCTAAATGCCAGTATAATAAAACTGAAAGAATTGCAGTGAAATATGTGGCTACTTCTCTCTCTTGGTTGCAAAAGGATTAGTAAGGAAAGATAGGAGGAGTAAACAAGAGAAAAGAAGTGCCTGGAACACTGGGGAGCACAGAGCTTTTTTCCTTTATTAACACAGTTTACTTAAATTAACTAATGGTAGAGAGAACAGGAAGCCTGGGGTTATATGTCTGTAAATCACGAAAAGCAGAAATGAAAGTCTGCATGCAGCGATTTGCTTTTCCAAGGCTGTTTGTGCTTAGTTCTTGGGAGAATCTGGCTGGTCTCTTTCTAAACTGGAGAGAGGTCTCTTCTAATTTGTGAATACTGGATCTCAGATTTTGGAATAGGTTTCCCTAACTAAACCCTGAACTTTTTTGTAATGCTAGCAAAGTACACCAGGTGCTCAAATTATATGTATTTTCTAGTCCCAAGTCCTCAACATAAGCATTAGTAGCCATTAAGAACATGGATTGTGAATAAGGATCGGTGTGGGGTTTTGTACCCCCTGTTTGTAATTTGTAAACAAAGAAAAAACTTGATATTGTACCTTGTGTAAAAAAAAAAAGGGCAAATATTAGATTTTGCATTCTGATAATAGTTCACTATTTCATATACATTTGACATAAAAGGCTATCCATATCTGAATACAGATTTCCAAAAACTGGATCTAAGCTTTCTGTGCTATACTCTTATGTGTTTATAAACAGCAACAATTTATTGTTTTCATCATAAAGTGCTGCCAGCAGAAAACAGACATAGATGTTGTGCAGTATAAATACTGCTGGGGTCACAAAGACTACCCTTCAACATATGCACAGAGTGGGGATTAGGAGATTAAACCCAATCTGTTTTCAGCTGCCCACTGCTGAGTCACTGATTTGCCACCCAGCTAGGCAGGCTGCAATGTCTCCATTTCTCTTGCAGAAAATTAAGCCTCTTTTCAAAATTCCACTGGGATGATGAACTTAATTATGGATCCGAGTAGTTAAATAATGTTACAGTTGAGCAGGGAATAGAGACCAATTATTGTGAAGATTCAAAGACGACTCCGTTCTTTTAAATATAACAGAATTCTGCCCAGCCAAAAGACCATTTTTTCTCCTCTCTGTGTCATTTTGACATACTGTGCTTCATTCCTAAAATATTTTTCATTCTGAGTTAAGTCTGTCTTGATATGAAATTACTTTCTGTCTTCATTATACATTAAGTGATCATCGGTCATTTCTTTGACAGCAGCAGTAAGAAAAAAAGTAGGAACATTCTATTTAATTTTATCTTTGAAATAAAGTAGGTTTGAAGGTTGTTTTTCTTGATGTAGTTCTTAATCAGTAACTGAGTGTGTGTGGACTCCAGAGACAAAAGCTACAGTAAGTAAAAGCCTGGTTTATTTTTGAAGTCAGTGAGAATCAATCCATTAACTTCAGGAGCCTCGAGGTCTCGCACTGGGGTAGCAAAAGGTATCAGAACTCTGGTTGGCAAGTGTCATTCTAGCCAGCAATAGACAGCTTATATCCCTATTTTTAGGTGGTAGTTTTCCTGGCTCTTAGAGCATTTTGAATGTATATAATACAAACCAGTCCTACATTAGAGTTTCTCTCAGTTTGGTTTTAAAGAAAGTAAGAGAGCCTTGCAGAACCAGAGAGTCCTGATTGCTTCCCATTCCATAGTGGAATGGAGTTGAGTGTATCTGTCTATGCAAACTCTGTGTTTTTAAGTTCCTGACTCCTGTGGCAAGCACAGTGTTTCCATTGCTGAAGTAGAAAAGACAACAATTGAGTGTTGTTTAAGGATACTTATGCAGACTGTTCCCCTTGCACAGCTTCCATCTCTGAGTAAAGGAGCAATTGCTCTCCATGTTGGTTAAAACCAAAAAGTTGTGAAAAGTGGTGATTGAGGGGAGAGAAGACTTTCTTGTTTTGAAAATGTGGATAAAGCCAGTCAATGTTTCCACTCACTGGGAGGATGAAGCCTTTATTCAGATAATTCTGAACCTCAAGACAGTCTTAACATCTAAATTCAGAAGAATGTTAAGAGAAAGAAACTGGTTCTTGTTTGATAAGTATGATTTGTCTCCTTACTATAAATATAACTGTTAAGGAGATAAATTAAAGGTCTCAGAACTAAATATTCAATGAAAGTTTAAATATTTTGAAAAAGACAAAACTATTTTGGGGGACAGACCCCAATTGCCCAGGTACAAGGGTTTTGCACTTTTTTACATTTTGCAATGTGTTCTGTCTCCAGTGAGGAGGAAATGATTTTCCATTGCTGCCCTTTTCCCTGCCCTGTCTTTACTATCTTGTTTGTAAAGTTCAGGTAGAGATTTGGAAGGATTTGAGAGATGTACTTAGTCATACAAAATTATTTTACCCAAGAGACTTACAGAGCTCAAGGATTATTATTAGTAGCTCTAATAACAATCAGCTCTTACCTACTTGCTCTTCATTCCTACATCTCAGGGTGCTTAATGAAGAAAGGTCAATACCTGCCTAATAGAAGGAGAAACTAAAGCACAGGAAGGGAGAGTGATTTGATTGTGACTTAACACCTCCAGTGTCACAACCAAGGAATGAAGTTGGAAATACATTCCAGAGGCTTTTAGCACTGTTTAGTGCCTTCTAACATCTGTCTGCAGACCTGTGCAAAGGAAGCTTTTGGAGCCCTGGTCTGTTCTCCTCACAGAGGTGTCTGCCACAAAGGGGGCTGTTGTTGGTGCTCTCCTGACAGAAGTCACAGGCTGGTTTTTCCATCTTTGCAGGCTGATGCTTTCCAGGTCAGTGGGAACTCATGAGGATGATGTAGTTGTGAGTAGCTGTTGTGTAAAGTCCATTTCTGCAAAACTGGAGGGCTGATTTACATTGAGCACTTGGAACTCTTCAAACTCTACCAGTGTTTCTACCTCTAATCTGAGGGTCTCATTGGGATGTAAGAGGGACACAGTCCCAGGAAAAATAGCATATAATAAGGGGGAAATGTCACTTACATCCAAGTGACAGTTTCATGTCTGAAGTGTTAAACCACTGTTCCTAGTTGCCACTAAAGACTCGGAGGAGAAGTTAGCAAATACATAAATCAGCCAATCCATTTTCATCCTCTGACAGGCTGGGCCCTTGGGAGACTCTGCCGTGACTCTGTTCCAGCATTGCATTTCACATTAATTTAAAATGCCAAAGAGAAGAGCCCTTGAGTCTCCTTTGGAGGTTTTCTAACTCCCAGTGCCTGTGCTGCAGACAGAGGTGGGGAGTGGGGCTGGCACAGATGCTGTGCTGGGGATTCCAGCTGGAGGCTGGCTGGGCTGTGTCTGGAACGTGGGCACACTGCAGGGGGCTCAGCTACTCTGCAACCATTGCTTGGACACACCTATAATACTAATTCACAGTGCTTTGGATGAGTTCAAAGGGAGTTTTAAAACACACATCCTTTTCAGAAACTGGATGTTCATTTTGCAGTCAAATCAAGTTTAAAAGATATCAGTGAGGCTGAGCAGGAACTGTGTAATGCATCACCTGTCTGTAGTTTACTGGGTTTCAAACTTGCAACATCCATCTTTAGACAGAGGATTTAGTGTGGAGCCTTCTTAGTTCCACTGTCTGTCAGGGATGCTGTGTCAGTTTGGGACAGTGGTGCAACAAAAGAAAGCATCCTTAACTTGACCTGATGAATTTGTCCATATTTTTCCAGGTGTATCAATCTAACAACTCACTTCTGCGGACAGATTTTGCCTCTCTTATTCTTAAATTGTAATAGCTGTAACTGTAATGTAAATCTAAGCTATACAAGACATGTAAATGCATACATGGGGTAGGGAGGTGAGTGAAAGAGGTATCATTCACAATGGCTATCAAGTGAAGAGAGGGTTTGGAGGCTTTTTCCTCCCAATGAAACTGGGAGATACAGAAGTATTTCATGTAGAAGGCTGCCCTTCCTATCGTTCTTAGTAGGAAATTATTCTGATTTTTGACATCTGCCAAGAGAGCAAATTCTAGCAAAAATAAGAATTCTCACGTAAAACACAGTATGTGACTATAAAGCAAAACTACACTTTGATGTAGGTAGTTTGAACAGTTAATAGTATTTTTCAAAATCAAAAGAAATCAAAAGGAAAAAGATGTCTTGTAGATTTTGCTAAATTTCTGGAAGAATTTGTGTTTAATTAATAGTAATTCCTAAGGTTATTAACAGATTTACTTTTCAAATTCTCTGAAAATTAATGCTGTTCTCAGGGAGTACAGGAATTGTTCAGGGAACATGTTATTATTCATTGCTTAAAGGAAACCTAGCAACCTTTGCTTTGTGTGCAAAGCTCAACTTGTTTTCCAAAGAGCTGATATGGTGGTAACAGATGGCAGAAGGAGCAGCAGCTCTGATTGCAGAACTGCTCTGAAGCACAGTTTTTACTGTTTTCTCCTCTCGAGGAGCCTGCTTTGTGTGAGACAATGAGGGTTCCCTGAATTACCCTCTGTGGTTCCCTGGTTTATGTTCCTGGTGCAGACACATTTCCTGGGTAGTTTGGCTGCCCTTCTGTCCCAGCCAGCCGGGGTGTGTGTCTGGCACTGGGGGGATGGCACAGGAAGGGCAGTGGCTGCTCTCTGACCCCACTAAAACAACAGGGAGACTTTTCAGTGCTTAGATTTTCTTGTCCTTGATCCGTTGTCCAGCAACTACAGTTATCCCAAGATGTATAAAAGAAAGGTCTAGTGCTGCTCCTGAATTTGTTTAGATGACTCTAAAGCTGTGCCATTTAAGGCAGGAGGGTAACCTAAACATTTTCCACAGGCTCAGTTTCTGCTGAAAAATGTTAATGTAGGAATTGGATGGAGTCCAATAAACTGCCTGAGACTTTTTATAAAAAGAACAAAAAGACCCTACCATGGCACTGTACCATGTTCCTTCACTTTGTTATAATTAATGTTACTAATCATGGTTTTTTTCCCCTTCATTAAGGGGGACAAATAAAAACTGTTGTGCAGACTGAAATACAGATTTGAGAGAATGTGAGCTGTGGGCTTTATCCTCTTCAGAAGAGGAAGAGCCTACATTCGTGGCACCAATTTACAGCTGCTTTCCCTCACATGTAAGCTTAATGAACCTTTGCCAAATAACAAATTCTCTGAGTTCACAGTACAGTAATTGTTGTCACATGGCAGGTGGGGAAAAATAGGATTCTGAAATGATCAAGAGCAAATGTAGCTAGAAAGAATTGCAGAATTTTGAGCTGATCTCTATAACATTTCAAACTTCTTTAATATACTTAAATAACATATTTATAATAATAAATTAGTGTCTTCTTTAGAAGCTGCTACATATTTCTGAAGGCAAAAGGCAGAGCTGTCAAAAGACTAAAAATAAGCTCAATCTTTTTACGCTGTCTAAGCATACCAAAATTACATCTTTCTTGGGAGTTAGGACTAATCTAAGTCATCTCTGTGGGACAGGAATATTTGAATTGGGAATGTGATTATCTGCAAGTTCTCCTTGGTATCTTCTCTGAGCAGTACCAGGAGTGAGGACAGGGTTTGACTGGTTTTCCAGGGAGTTTCTCAGTGCCTGCTTTCCTGCTTTTCTTGGAAAAGCACTAAATGGGAACCCGGGCTGGGAGGGGTTGATACAGTTACAGAAGGTTACAGAAATGTTGTACTGGAAAGGTGGAAACTGTACTTCCTTTTCTCTTCCTCACTCTATCTGCTCCTTATAATTCCATGGGATTACATAATGATATCCCACAGCAGGAAACAGAGGGGCACAAACCCTGTTAGCACATCCTGCAGCATCAGCCTCGGAGGTCTGAGCCTGGAGTGTGTGTGGAAATATCACTCCTTGTGCTTGTACAGTTGCTTTATCCACAGTAATTCAGTTGAATCTCAACCTTCTGCATTTCTAGTGGAGCTTCTCTTGAACTTAAACAATATTGGCTCCATATGGGGAGATGAACGTTTCTGTGGGAGTCAGTCCCTGTCACCCTGACTGTAAATTCTGTTTCTGGGCCCTGCTCTTCCTCTCTGTCTGGGGTGTTTTATTTCCAGCACAAACAGTTACTCCAGGCCCTGGCAGATGATTCTTTACAAATGCAGAGTTCATGCTTTTGTTTTTAGGGGGAGAGGTTTTTTCCCCCCGAGCATGCAGGGGTGCTTTCAGCCTGGCTAGTTTGCCTCTGTAATATGAACATCATTAGTTTGGTTCTTGTTGTGACTGTCAATTTGTTTGCCATAGAGCTCTGTACTTTGGAGACTTACCCTCTTCAGAAGGGGGTTGCAGGAAGCAACATTACATGTCGCATTTATTTCAGTGGCAAAATGACACCTTCAGGGTCACCTGAGCAGGTGAAATGGGTGGTTTTGCTCATTTACAGGCCAAGATGTGATTAAATTGTAAGGGCTGAAGCTGGAACTGGGCTGGTAGATCCTGTCTCCTGAGGGAGTCTGAGGGTTTCAGTCAGATTATTGACCTTTCCCAGCCTGGCTTTATTGGCTGTGTGTAGGTTGTGGGGTGACAGACTCTGGGGAGATCCTTTTCTAGGAGTTTGCCAAAATTTTAGCTCTCTTCCTGTTTGCATAGCAGGGTTTGCTTCCCCTGAAGGAAGAGGCAATGGCAAATGCTTGGACTTGTAGGTAACCCTTCGTTTAAGGTACACATTTCAGAAACTGCTTTATTTTAGGTTTTTTTGAATGGCTCCCTCCTGGCAATGCAAAGCTTCTAGAAAATGTCACTAAAGGTTAAATTCTCCTCAAAACAAACCTTTTGTTTTTGTCTACATATTACTGGTCAGTATTTGAGACTCTAGTTTGATTCTTTAATCAAGTGGCATGGCCCAGATTTTTAATCATTAAAGAACATTTCCTTCCAAGCATTTGATGATTTACTAACACAGCAATGATATGTTTGAAGCTGGTTTTCAAGCTGTCACTGAAATACCCCAGCACTGAGGTAGCATTTCTCTGGGTTTTGTTTAAGTATCTGTTGATGCTTTTCTTGACGTCCAGACGCAGTAGAACTGGTTTGCACTGCTGGGACAGATGTGTGTAAACATAAATGTTAGAGATGAGGTATTTGTCAGGTTTGCAGCTTTGTGTACTTACTATACTGGCATAGTATCCACAGGAGATGTGCATGGGTTTCCAGTTAGCTCAGAAAATTCCCATGATAGCAAGCAATGGGATTGAATTTTAAGTTAATTCCTTTGCTGTAGCTCTAAAATTGCAGTTGTTGCTACTAATTAATTTTTTTTTCTTGTCAATAAGAATCCTTCTGCCATAACCTTGCTGGCTTGATTTCTTTCATGAGCAGTTTACTACCTGATAGCAACCTCAGTGGAGGGCAAACCACTCCTTAGTCCATACAGGACTGGATTTTGAAAAACAAGTCTGGGAATATATACAATTTTGCATAGTACAGAACAGTCCCAGCATGGTCTCTCCAACAGATTGTACTACTATGCTATGGCATGGAGATGAAATCTTTTAATAGAAAGGACTTGATGTCAAATGCTTTTGTGTGCTTGACAGAGTTAGTACTTGGAAAATAAAAATTCAGAGCTATCAGTTTTGCACTTATTTATTTGATTTACAGGCAGGGGACAAATGTAAATATGAAGCAGCAGAAACTGGCATTTTGGATTCCAAACACACCCTTAGTAGGCTTTCCCCATTAAGGGAAAAAGCCTCTTTCCCATCTGTGATGAGCTTTTAACACTCCCCTCCCAAAAGCAAGCAAAATGTAATGGTCAGTGGTGTAACAGGAGTCTGAATCCAGTCTTAGCTTACCAGTGTTTGACTGGTTTGATTATTGCAAATGTTGTGAAAGTCGGAGTATATTTTGCGTATTTCAGCATAATTTTGAAAAATGCTAATTTGTTTATGTGAAAATTATATAACTGGGACACTCTATTAAACTGCAGATAGATTCTCTTAGTTTTAATTTTACCTCTAGGTAACATTAGAGTTTAACAAGACATTACATATGATTTTTTCCCCTTGTAATAATTATCCTATTTTAAAACATTGGGACTTTATATTTAGATATTACCTTCCTGTACATTTCCATAGACATAGAAGAGTTGTTCCTGGCACAACTAAGACCATATGGTGATTTTTAGAAATCAGTATCAGAAGTAGTTCTCTGCAGAAGGTTAATTCAATGCATGTTATTGACACAGAACTACTGATGCAGGGCAGTTGAGGTGAACTCAAGTCAGGCTTATGGTGAAGGAGCCACTCTGGCTTATTTATTTACATATATTTTCTTTGTAAATGTGAGTTCAGAGGGTTCTTCTGTGTTAAGCAGCAAAAATGATACTTGTGCTGAGTTGGTGTGGTGGAAACAGAACCCTTGTGCCAAGATCCACGTTGCAGCTGGACTGAAGGCTCAGCGTTGTGTTCTGTGACTGCCACGTTGAGTCACCACAATATAACATACCCTGGGACATGGAACAGTCTAAAAGTAGCTACAGCAGTTGGCCACACAAAAGAATGTTTTTATGCAGAATTACAGGGCTTGTAATATCCCAGAGGTCGAGTAGTTTTCCTGTCTGCACAACCCATAGTCCTTGTCCATCTGTGAAATACCAAATTAGATTGAATAAACAGATTTTTCTTACTATTTTACTTCAGATCATGTTTAATCTAGTAGAGCCTCTACTGTAGCTGGGAACTGAGGAGGACCCTGCAAGGGTATTTATTTACTTTCCTAGTAGTGGTCACAAATATTTGCCTCCATTATGATTATACACCAGATATACTCTGCTTCATGGTTTCCATCAATACTGCCACTGAAAAGAAACCCCAAACCCCCCAAAGCCAAAAAAAGCTGGAGGGAATGTGAAATCCAGGAGACAAGCTGCTCTGGGTGCACTTCCATGCAGGCACATTGTGATGATGTTGATGATGTGATGATGTTGATGATGTTGATGATGTGATGATGTGATGATGTGATGATGTGATGATGTGATGATGTTGATGATGTGATGATGTTGATGATGTGATGATGTTGATGATGTTGCTGATGTGATGGTGTTGCTGATGTGATGGTGTTGATGATGTGATGATGTGATGATGTTGATGTGATGATGTTGATGTGCTCAGCTCTGAGCTCTGTGTGTGTACCAGTGTGTTCCCCAAGCCCTCCCTTCCCCCGGACTGTGTGCAGAGCCCTGGGCTCTGGCCCTGCAGGGCCAACCCCGAGGGGCCTGTGCTGCCCTCACCCCCTGCTCCAGCACAGCCAGGCTCTATCCTGGGCCATCCTGGGCATTCTTGGACAGGAGACACCGAGTCCATCTCAGTGCAGAGCTGTGCCCGTGGGCACCCTCCCGATCCACAGTTATTTGTGACTGATGGAAATGTGGGATCCTGGCACAGGTGGGTGATGGGCACGAGGCCTTGGCAGGCACTCCATGAAGGCTGCACAGGAGAGCCTAAAGCCAATTTGAGTTGAATTCTTTTTCTCAGCTGACTGTGATTTACATTTGGATGTTCAGCTTTTAGACTTAAATCTTTTATGCTTTTTGGATAGAGATGCTGAGATTATTCCATCTGCTTTAGTCAATAAGGGGATTACCAGCAGCACGTTCCTGCTGTAAGGCAGAGCACTCTCCAGGCAGTGGTTTCCCTTCAGTGTGCTTGCTGTGGATGGCACTGAAGGGCATGTGACAGGAGCACTTGTTCCCTGCAGCATGAGACACTCAGATCAGTGCACTGGTGGAGACTTTTTATAGTTTGCAGCATTGAAGAGAAACCCCGATTTTGAATTACTAATTTTGGAAAATATAGTTCCTACACCTGCCTGTCCTAGATAGCAGAGGAAATAAACGGTTTCCCACTTTTCTGTTGGAATGGCATATATTGCATAAAAAAAGCTGGAGAGAATGCTCCTTATGATTCCCCCGTGACAGTGAGACATTCAGAGCCAGGGAGCCTGAGGGAGGAGGGAAGAGTCTGTGCAGGGAAGCTCCTGCAGCAGTCACTGCCAGCCACCCAGCAGATCAGCCCGTCCTCTGAGACTGCTGCAATCCCCTCAGTTCAGGACAGTCTCCTCATGGAAGAGCAGATGCAGCAGTGATTGCCTGTGTTCTCCTTGTTTTCCTCTGCCTTCACCCTCCCTGAAGCAGGTTAGCTGAATGGGAACAGCAATAAAAACACCATCAATATCCATTTGGAAGATGGTCTAAAAAAGGACTGAACAGACTGAAGACAGAATAATGCCAGTTGTTTATTACACACTCCCCTGGCTGGCACAAACCCTCGAAAGATAACAAGGCATTGTTAAGTACAAATGACTTCTAAATTCACTTACTGCAAAGCTGACTTTCCAGTTATAAAATGAATCAGATGGTTCTTGGATAGCTGAAAAACAAGAAAACCAACCAAGCTTACAAAACTGTGTCTGTATGAAATGGAACTCTGCTTGTTATTTAGGGGTGTCAGATAAAATTTGAACCTAGCCTTGTGAAGGAGAGTTATCTGTGATGGTGTTTTCTGAGCTCTGGGTACAACTTTCCTCTGTGGACATTTTCTTTGGTCCATGCAGTAGTGCCACATTAACTGTCAACAAGAAAACCACACACTCAAACTAGTTGCCTTCCACAATCCAAAACTTGATCCTCACATCATTGGGAATTTTGATTTGCAGCTGTGTAAGTCCTCAATGGCCAAAACTGTCAGTAAAGTTGAAAACCTAAACCAGAACTTGATTCTAATTTGCTTGTGTGTCCACCCACAAATACATTTTAAAAAGATTGTCACATATGCTACAGCTGAGGAACTCCTGCATTCTGGTTTCCCTGGCAGCCCTGCCTGTTCTGTAAGAGCAGGAGTCCACATTGTATTCATCTGCCTGGCAGGCAGGGGGGCTGCTGATGGGAGCTGAAGGATGTAAACCCTGCTGAGGAACACCAAAAATCCCCAACACCTTTGTAAAGGAATGTAAAAAATCCCTTCAAATCCAAAACTTGCTGTAGAATGGAGAAAACATTGTCAAAATCAATATTTATTTCATGTTTCATCCTTTTCTCAGACTCCCTTGGAGTCTTCATTCTAGTTGTACTCAGATACCAAGCCAGTTAGGCTGCTGATAATATGAGTTTTATATGGCACTTGAGTGGTGGGCCTGAATCTTGCATATGAACAAGGGCTGGGATACCAAAGAGTGACAACATAAGTGGGACAGAGAACCAGTGGGACTGCAAAGAACAGGAGAAAGTCAAATTTTTGCACATGTTGCACTTCAAAATCAAAACAGTGAACATGGCAACTGGGAAAGGTGTCAGTGTGCTGGCAGCAAGCCCCATAATCCCAGTAAGCTGCAGTGTCTCTGGTGCTGTGTGTGTGTGTTTTCTAAGTGCAGCTGGACAGGGTGGGGAAGGAGGCCAATACAGAGGCTGCAGAGACAGGCTTGGCAGTAGAGTTCTAAGAGCTCTTCTATTAATCACCTTTTTATTTCTTCCCTTCCAGGTGCAAGTGGGAAGTACACCTCAGGACCAAAGAATTGTGGGATACA
Organism: Manacus candei; assembly: GCF_025592945.1. Taxonomy (NCBI): domain Eukaryota; kingdom Metazoa; phylum Chordata; class Aves; order Passeriformes; family Pipridae; genus Manacus; species Manacus candei. Next base: position 1,200,681 of record NW_026138179.1, on the reverse strand, counting down.
TTTCCTGCACTCACTTGCAAGCTATTGCAGGTACTGTCCTCATGTGCATCTCTCAGTTTGTCTCTGTTTCCAGCCCTGTGGGGGGGTTCCTGTGCAAAAGGAGCAGGTGTTGCTCCTCCTGTGTTTCTGACAAAGTGCAGGGAGCATTGCAGAGAAGGGTAGACAAGTATCCCCAGCCTTTCTCATTTCCAGGCTCAGAGTAATTAAGTAGGATAGGACACAAACAAAAAAGTCCCTCGAGAGCTTTTCTTCTCTTTGCTCCCTCTTAACCAAATACTGTTATTTTAGAAATACATCACTATCATTGTTACCCAACAGCATTTAACCCGTACTGTGAGTAGTAGCATATAAACCAAAATTTCTTTGTATTGGATAATCAGGGCATAATCAAAAGATACAAGTTGGGACAGTTATTCTAGCTGCTGATTTCTGATGTAAAAAGCCAAAATTCTCTAGTTTTTGACTTTCAAATTTCAAATGACTAGCAGGTTAATACACTCATTGGAAAAGTCTCTTGGTCACGTTTAAAAGCAGTTTCATACTTAGTGTAGTAATAAAAGCCAAATGTACAACCCTCTAGTTTGAGTATGAGCAGAATTTAATTTAGCCAGAGGTGTGGATATCTTTCATTTTACTTAATCTGACTGTGACTCTTGTGCTCCTGGTGCTGCAGAGCAGGCA